>NC_080835.1:3620718-3937384 GCF_030435755.1 Ochotona princeps
CGTCGTCGGCTCGGCGCTCGGCAGTTCTGGTCTGCTGGGGCGGGGCTTCGGTAATGTACCCGCCCCCGGAGGCGGGAAGGGGTGGGGTCTGCTGGCAGGGGCGGGGCCCCGTGTGGGGGCGGCCTGTGACGGTGGGGCGGGGCCTGCTGGAAGGGCGGGGCCTCTCGGCGGGACGGCCCACGGGGGCGGGGCCTCGTGGGGCGGGGCCGGCGGGCGCGGATGGCGGCGGCGCGGCGCGCTTGAGCGGGCGCCCTGGGGTTGGGGGGGCCATGAGCACCTCCCGGCCCCAGTTCAGCATCGATGACGCCTTCGAGCTCTCCCTGGAGGACACGGGTCCCGGACCCGAGTCCAGCGGGGTCGCCCGCTTCGGGCCGCTGCACTTCGAGCGCCGGGCCCGCTTCGACGTGGCCGACGAGGACAAGCAGTCCCGCCTGCGCTACCAGGTGAACGGCCCGGCGGGCGGCCCACCTCACCCTCCCCGGTCCGGGCCGAGCCCTGGAGGACTCCCCACACACCGGTTCCCGACTGGTTGAGGGAGCCGCCCCCACACGTCCAGTCCGGACCTTGATTTCAGAAGCCCCAGATGGGACAACAGCTGCTCTCGGACAGGGCACCCAGTGCCTGTCCACCCTGGCCCCGTGCCTTACCTGGCCCCGGCCCAGCACACTCCCACCTGCCTAGCTAAGGGTTCTCCAGGCAGGCAAGGCCCCCATTCACATGACTGGTCCTCAACCACAGGTTGGTTTTTAGTTGGAGACCACCTCCTGTGTCCCTGGGAGGGTCCTTTCTCGGGGTTGGGCCCCTGACCTTCCCTCCATGCTGGGAGCCCCCACCAGGGACCTCTGCCTCTCCTGCTCCCCGAAGCCCCCAGCTCCCCTTACTCACCCACCCAGCCCTCGCAGGGTTTCAGTTTCTGCGACTCATCAAACCCGTTCTGCTGGGAGGGCGGAGGGCCGGGGCCAGGGAGCTGTGGCAGGCCGCCTGCCGCAGCCTGGACCGCGCCCCCTCTGAGCCCCTCTGTCCTGGACCAGAACCTAGAGAGCAGTGTGGACGGAGCCCAGGCCCCACCTCAGCTGGACAGCCGAGTCAGCACCAGGTCAGGGCTCCAGGCAGGGTGGGGTGGGGAGTGGGCACCCCTCACCGGTGCATCTAGCCGCGGCACCTACAAGGCCCCACCCGAGGCCCGGCCTTGCCCCACCTCCCCATCCCCACCCGCCTGCACCTGCAGGGATTCTGGCCGGACATCCGTGCGAGGCTCCCAGTGGTCCTTCAGCACGGGCAGCACCAGCACCCAACGCTCCTATAATGCCTGCTGCAGGTGAGGCCCCCTCCCCGCCAGCCACCCGCAGTCCCGCCTCACCCCTGCCTGCCTGGACCCCTCTCACTGGGCTTTCCTGCCTTCCAGCTGGACCCTACACCCTCTAATCCAGAAGAACCGTCGTGTTGTGCTGGCCTCCTTCCTGCTCTTGCTGCTGGGGCTGGGTGAGTGGCCCCCGGGGGAGTGCCCTGTCAGGGGCCACTGGCTGTCGTCACTTCGCCCCCATTGGACAAGCCAGGCAGCTGAGGCCAGAGGGGTGGGCTTGTGCACCTGGCAATCCTACAGGCTCAGCGCCCGAGCAGCTTGCCCTTTTACTCCATCCGGGGGCCAAGGAGTGAGTGTCAGCCACCACTCACCCTGGGACTGCTTCAGGCAGTCAGGGCAAGTTCATTGTCAGGGTAGTCATATGGTTGGTGAGGCTGGGCTGGAACCTGGGTGCCAGGGCAGGCATTCATGATGTAGTGGCCCTCTGCCTGCCGCCAGGCTTCAGCCTTGAGTGTTGGAGCGTAGGGAGGGACAGCCGCTATGCCCAGCTCCACGGCTGGCCTGGCCCTCTGCCCCCGCTGTCTCCACACTCGGGCACGCAGGCTGGGGCAGGCAGGCCCATCAGTGGTCCTCGTGGAAATCAGGGTGCTTGGCCCCTGTGAGCATGCAGGGTGTGCTGCAGCCCCCAGGTGGCCTTTTGCTGGGCCTGGTGGGCCCTGAAGCCCCCAGGCTGCCTGGCAGCCCCCAGCACTTCCCCACTGGGGTGGAAGAGTGGACGTGACCATGGCTGTACCTGCCCCACTGCCCACTGCCCACTGCCCTCTGCCAGAGTCCCCATCCGTCCCCAGGGTCCCAGGCCCCTCTACTCAGCCCCCAGCCACTCCTGGGAAGCTCCAGACCCTGGGCTGAAGCAGGCCAGCTGCCTTGGGCCACAGTCCTCCTTCTGCCAGGACTGTGCCCATGACACAGCGTGGTGGGTGGCTGCCCCCCTGGGCCCCACGTTCACCTTCAGTGAATTGGGGGCAGTCAGGATTCTGGGTCAGTAGGGCAGCTGGTTAGGGCAGTTCCCCAGGCCTGCACGTTGCCCGTCTGATGCCCGCTGTGCCCTAATGACCAAGCATTGGGCCCTGGCTGGGTGCTCCACCAAAGCCAAGCCAGGCATGCGGTGGGCCTTCCACAGGTGTTGGTATCTCCTGGGGCCTGCCAAGTGCCCTGCTCTGCACACAGAGCTTGGTGAGGCAGCCGGCAGGCCTCAGGGTCCAGGGGCGCCCTGGCAGCGGAGACCTGGCTCCTGCTGGTGTGGTGGGTAGAAGGCCCTGCCTCGGTGGGCCTGCCCTAATTCCCCGCGGCCCCATCTGTGTGCAGTGCTGATCCTGGTTGGTGTAGGACTGCAGGTGGCACCCTCTCCAGGTGAGTGCCCCTCTTCCCGCCCACGCTGCACCCCTGAGTCACCTCACACCTGGAAGCGGCCCCTTTTTCAGCTGAGAGCCAGGCTTGCCCAGACGGGACCCAACCGGGTTACCCCGCACCCTGACCCGGCCCCGCCTCTCCCTCCCACAGGTGTCTCCAGTGCCATCTTCTTCGTTCCTGGCTTCCTGTTGTTGGTCCCAGGAGGTGAGAATGGGTGCCGTGGGCGGGGCCTGGGCAGGGGGTGGGGCCTGACGCTGACAAGCTCCGCCCCACAGTCTACCACGTGATCTTCATCTACTGCGCTGTCAAGGGCCACCAGGGCTTCCAGTTCTTCTACCTGCCCTACTTTGAGAAGTGACGCGGGGAGCCTCGCACCCGGGATCCGGGCTCGGAGCAGCCCTGTCGCCCACCCAGTATCTGCAGCCTCCAGCCTCAGGAGAGCACTTGGCTGCGGAACTAGGCCGCCGGCGGCCTGCCCTGTGCCTTACCCTAGTCTCCGGCCCCAGGGCCGCCCCCGGACAGTGAGTTTGCACTAATAAAAGGAGACTTCACAAGCAGGAACGCGGTTGCTTTTTGCTGTCCCGGTTCCTGAGGGTGGCAGAAAGAGCTCCCAGGGCTGCAGACCGCCCCACAGCACATGCCCTCACACAGCACAGCCCTAGGTCCCAGCACGCTGGGGACAGAGCTGACCCCGGCCCTCCCCTGCCCCATCAGCCTGGAAAAGGCTTTCCAGGCCGCCCAGAGTCCTGGTGCCTGCCTCGTAGCCTGGCCACAGGCCTGGGCCCTAGAGCCTGGCTCTCTGCTTGCTCCCAAACTGGCTTGGGGCCCCTGGGCAGCCACTGCAAGGCAACCACCCAGCCCTGTCCAGCTACCACCCTGCTGCCCAGGCCTGAAGGTGAGGCGGGGCGGGGTGAAAACGGGGCCTCTGAGATCCAAGATAGAGACCCCAGAACTGCCACCTGGGAGGTGCATCTCAGAACCCTAGAATGTTGAAGAAGCCTGGGATCTGAGCTGTCAGAAGACTGCACTGCAGAGGCTCTTAGAAGGGTGAAGCCTTTCGGGGACTGTGTCCATGGGCTGCTTGCCAGCTCAGGGCCCCAGACCTGGGCCCAGGCCGAAGGAGAGACAGGGTTCCCAGGCCCATTGAGGAGGAGGAGGGATCACCCTGGCATGGTCCCCTGGTGGCTGCACAAGTACCGGCTGCCCTTCCCTTGTCTGCTGTCTGGTGTTTTTTTTTCCAATTTTTTATTATAGTTTTGATAGTCGTTACATAATTTAAAAGGTTCAAGGGCTACAGAAAAGTGGATAAGACTATTATTTCTATATTGTTGTAGGCTGAGGAGTTGATTTACATTCCTTTAGATGAGCACTCACCTGGCCTTTCCAGACTCTTTGGCGTCCTATTGTCCTGTTAATGGGCTTGGGGGAAAAAGCATAAATTAGGGTAATAAAGAGGCCTGAGAGAAGGCTACTCCCACCACCATCATGGTCTCCGCGTGTCGGTGCTGGACGCTCGGACATTCACCGTGCCTACTATGCCGCCTCAGCTGGCCGCGACACGATATTGTTTCCTTCATGTATCTGAGATAAAGGGGGATGTTGAGGGAGAAGCCCCACCCAGTCTCCCACCCTCCCCAGGTCCCAGATGTGGGGCATGCTCTGAGGGTCCTGCTCAAGTGGTTTTCATAGTTCATCAGTTATGAATCGCTGCCAGTCTCTCCATTCCAAGCACAATGAGGTCGTTGAAGAATCCCCTGATTGACACAGTCCATCTTAGAGTCTCTGTTTGCCCAGTATTTCACTGCCAACATATGGCTGGGGTAGTTGGTTGACTTGTTCTGTCCTCTGTCCTTTCTTGGTTAGGGTTCTGAGTCCGGCAGTTCAGTCGGGGAGATCCCAAAAGAAACTTTGTCTGAAGTGTTCCCAGCCCAGATTCTTGTGTGTACTTGCAAGTACAGGGCCCAGCACGGTCCATCACCACGATCAGCTAGCTGGTGGTTGCAATTGCTGGGTTGGTTCTGTTTTCAGCCCTGTCTTCCACTGGAACCAATGGGTGTTGCAGTCCAGCCTGGTTCTGCCCAGCACATACTCGGCCCTCGCATAAACCAGTGGGAGCTGCAGCCTGTCAGAGCGACCCACAATAACCCCCACCAGGCCTGCCCCCTGCCCTGATCTACCAGTATGTGCAGCAGACTAGTCCAGTCTGTCCCATATCCCATTTGGCTCTCGTACATGTCAATGGGTATTAAAGCCTAGTTCCATCTAACCAGCTCCACTATCCAGCCCACACAGATGTTGTTGGGTGCCTCTCTGTCTAGCCACCCCTGCCCCTGTCCTGGTTTTCGTGCCCTCCAGTGGGAGTGGTAGCCAGAGAAGGAGGAGCCCACTATTTCCCTTCTAGGCCACTCCCACTGCCAGATTATGCACTCTCCAGGTGGTTCTGCAGTTTAACTTGGTCTGCTGTCTATTTTTACTGACCGCATGCTGCCCCCCACTGCCCCGACCACTCTGATCTCCAGCCCAGGTGCTTTGATGGCCCCTGCTGGGTGCAGGGCCCCCCTCCAACAGTGGTCTCCAAACCCGCTGTGACAAAGTCCCATTTCTGTGGACTGATGCAGTGTGCGATAAATCCTGTCTCAGGTGAGAAGGACATAATGGGTACACGGGCTGTGAGCCCCCAGTTTGTACTGTCAGGTGAACAAGCCCTGGAATTCCATCCCAAGACATGGGACGGGAACACGCATGGCGGGGGAGCAGGCACATCCCACACCCCGTCCCTGGCGGCGCACGGATGAGCAGTGGATGTGGGCACTGCGTACAGCCGTCGGTGACATCACAGTCTTCAGCAGATGCTTGGAATCCCTGTCAAAAGGCAGGGAGACAGAACCACAGAGCCAGGGTGGAACACCCATGGGTGGCAGGGACCCAGGGACCTGAGCCAGTTGCCTCTTGAGGTGTGGGGTGCGGGCATCCTCAGCTGCACCCCAACCTGGGCAGTTTTTTTTTTTTAAAGATTTATTTTTATTTTTATTACAAAGTCAGATATACAGAGAGGAGGAGAGACAGAGAGGAAGATCTTCCGTCCGATGATTCACTCCCCAAGTGAGCCGCAACGGGCCGATGCGCGCCGATCCGAAGCCGGGAACCAGGAACCTCTTCCGGGTCTCCCACGCGGGTGCAGGGTCCCAAAGCTTTGGGCCGTCCTCGACTGCTTTCCCAGGCCACAAGCAGGGAGCTGGATGGGAAGTGGAGCTGCCGGGATTAGAACCGGTGCCCATATGGGCTCCCGGGGCGTTGAAGGCGAGGACTTTAGCGGCTAGGCCACGCCGCCGGGCCCTACCTGGGCAGTTTTCACAGGGCCACAAAGCTGGTGGTTTTCCTGGCCACTCGGAGTTGGATTGAGAGCAGATTTGGGCAATAAAGACCTAGGCTCTAGGTTCACAGATGTGATGTTAACGTGAAGGTACATTAGTAAAACATGGAGATTCCCTCAGGGCATCGTGACTCGGTCATCAGAGGCTTTCGCCTCATAGTCCACCTGTCCACTCTCTAAAAAATAAAAGACTTATTTATTTTTATTACAAAGTCAGATATACGGAGAGGAGGAGCGATAGAGAGGAAGATCTTCCATCCGATGATTCATTTCCCAAGTGAGCGCAATGGCTGGTGCTGTGCCAATCCGAAGCCAGGAGCCAGGAACCTCCTCCAGGTCTCCCACACGGGTGCAGGATCCCAAGGCATTGGGATGCCCCCCAGTCCACAACTGCTTTCCCAGGCCACAAGCAGGGAGCTGGACGGGAAGTGGAGTTGCCAGGATTAGAACCGGCGCCCATATGGGATCCTGGCGCGTTCAAGGCGAGGACTTTAGCCGCTAGGCCATGCCGCCGGGCCCCACCTGCCCACTCTTGTGGTTACACTAGCCGCCTTCTGGCTTAGGCCTCTCCCAGAAGGCCTTGTTCCCAAGTCATTGCCTGCAGCCTGCTGCTGGGGGCCCGCCATGTCTTGCCATGTCTTCTGCACCCGTCACTCAGCTGTGAGCGACACCCAGCCCTCCTCTGTTGTACCCCCACTCTGGTCTCAAAGTTTAAGCACCTGATAGTGTTTCTCCTTCTCTTTCTCCTTCTTGTATTTATTTACTTATTTGAAAGGAAGAATGGAAGAGATCTTCATTGCGGGTTCACTCCACAAATGCCTGCACTGGCTGACGCGGGGTCTGGCCAGAGCCAGGAGCTCCAATCCGGGTCTCCCCGTGGGTGGCAGGGGACCTGGGGGCTGGAGTCAACACCTGCTGCCTCCCAGGGAGCTTTGGCAGGGAACTAGACAGGAAGTGAAGCACCCGGGACTAGAACCAGCACTCAGTGTTACAGGGGGAGTCTTAGCCCACGGCACCAGCACAGGCCCCGGTAATATGTCTAACCCTGTCGACTGCTACGCTTGCTGGTCGGTGTCGGCAGGCAGCTGCGTAGGGGTGTGGGTGTTCCACGTGGACTGCGGGCATTGCGAGTGGTGGCTTAACTTGAGCCCTGGTGCCCTCACCCGAGGTCATGAGTTAGTACACACACTTCCTTCTGATCTGTGCACTGAAGCCACGCACCCCTTCAACAAGGGTGTGTGCAGGGCCACCCCCGTCGCTTCTTGTGAAAAACAACCATCTCTCTCTTCGCTCCCCAGCAACGAGCTGAGTCATTTCCTGGCATTTGCTGCAGCTGAGCAAAATCCTCAGGTCGGACCACTGCCCCCACGGCACCAGCATCCCATGTAGGTGTCTGTGTAAATCCTGGCTGCTCCGCTTCCCATCCAGCTCCCTGCTACTGTGCCTGGGAAAGCAGCAGAGAGGATGGTCCAAGTCCCTGAGCCCCCTGCACCCACAGGGGAGACCAGATGAAGCTCCCAGCTCCTGGCTTTGAGTAGGCCCAGTTCTGGACACTGAGGCCACTTGGGGAATAAACAACAGATGGAAGATATCTCTCTAACACTCTGTTATCTCATTCTTTCAAGTAAATAAACCTCTAAAAAGAAGTCTCTCATTGGCACGGAGACCCTTGAGCTGCTGACAAGAGCTGGGTTTTGTATCCTGCGCCCTCCCTCGCGGGGTGCAGGTGAGCGGGGGGCAGGGCTTCATGGACGCCCTCTCTTCCTGTCTTACCTGAACCTCACCCCCCACACCGCCAGCCCTACAACTGTTCCCCTCAAGGTTGCTCACGACCCTTAACTGAAGTTTCTAGTCTTTCTGACACCCATCCTCCCCTAACGGTTGTTAAAAATCCCGTCTCATCTGCGGCTGAAAGGACCCATCTGACCTGCGGCTATTTTAAGTCTTCCGGTTCCATTTTTCACCGCCGTCCCTGGGGACTCGTCTCCCGTCCTTCTCACTTTCTCGCTCTCACGCTCTCTCGTTCTTCTCTGGCTCGCCACCCACCCCACCCCCACCCCGCTCCATTTTGGGCTGTTTTGTAATGTTCCGATTTGCATGTGCCCTGTCCCCTCGCGGCGGGCAGTCCCTGCTGTGGTCTCTGTCATTTTCTCCTGGGTTCATCTTGGGGCACAACCGAGGTTTCTCTTTATAGAAGTTCCATCAGCCTCTCTCTCTCTCTTTTTTTTTTTTTTTACCAACTCAGTGGTTTTTTTTAAGTTCCTTTTTCCTAAATTGTTTTACTTTTTATTTATCTGAAAGCCAGAGAGAGAGAGAGAGATCTTCATGCACTGGTTCACTCCCCAGGTGCCTGCAACAACAAGGAATTCAATCCCTGTGGCCCGCCGGGATAAGTGTCGGCAGGCAGCTGCACGGGAGTGTGGGTGCTCCACGTGGACTGGGGGCATTGCGAGTGGTGGCTTATCTTGAACCACGGTCCCCTCACCCAAGTAACTGTTGCTTCCTTTTTAAATATTTATTTTTATTGGAAAGGCAGATTTTACATAAAGAGACACAGAGATGTTTCATTCACTGGTTTACTCCCCAAAGGGCCACAAAGACCAGAGCTGAGCTGATGTGAATACAGGAGCCAGGAGCCTTCTCCTGGTCTGCCTTGTGGGTGCAGGGTCCCAAGCCTTTGGGTCATCCTCTACTGCTTTCCCTCTTCTCAGCCTCTTCCTTTTGTTGTTGTTGTTTGTTTATTGTTACGGTTTTTTAAATTGTATAAATTTTATTTTTGATCACGTTTACGTATTTGATTCGGGTGCAGGGGTCAAGGGCTAGAGGGGAGTGGGTGAGACCATTGTTTCCCCATTCTCTTTTTCCTTCCTGTGTCTGGTGGGAGGAGAAGTGGGGAGGTAAGGAGAGAAACCACACCCAGTACTGCAGTTTAACTTGACAGAGTTTCCCCCGATGCCAGCATCTGCCAGTTGATGCTGTGACAAAGCTCAACTAACTCTCACCCACTCTGGCTTATACATGTACCAGCAGTACAGTCTGCCCAGCCTGGCATTTCCCTAATCCAGCTTGCATGTGGGTCAACAGGTGTTATAGCTATGCCCAGCCTAATCTGCCCCCAATCCCAGCTCTCAGACTCACAAGTGGGAGTAGTGGCCCAGCAGGGGAGCTCCCTGCAGCCCCTCTACCAGGTTCACTCACTTTGCCCAAGGTCTTAAGCGTGCTGGTTGGGCACTGCGGCCCAATCTGGAATGGCCTGCCTCGCCTCGGCATTTGCCAATGAGTGCTATAGGCTGGTAGGGATACAGCTTAGCCAACCCAGCCAGCCCCCAGTTTCAGCCCTAATGTGAACTGGCTGGTATTGCAGCCCAACCTGGCATGACCCACACACCATCTGGCTCTCGAATTTACCAGCGGGTGATATGAACTGACCCAGCCCGTGGGTACTGTAACCTGGCCTGGTCTGGGCTGCTCCTTTACTTATTTCTTGTGCTCACCTGCAGGGATTGTGTCCCAACAGAGGCGTTCCCCAAGCTCCTCCATCAGAACCCTTCCCAATGCCGATCTCACACCCACAGGTGGGTCCATAGGCCAGCCCTACTTAGTCCACCTCCAGTCCTAGTAGGAACAGTAGCCTTTCTTGACTGGCCCTCACCCATTCTGTTGGTTGCTACAGCCCAGCCAAGCCTAGTCCACACCCAGACACAGTTCACACATGATTCAGCAGTGGCAGAGACCTAGCCCAGCCCATCCTGGTTCTCACGATCACCAGTGGGTACCAGAGTCTAGCCCAAAAAGGCACACCCCAGACCTAGTCCACACCCATGCCGAGGGAGACTGTAGCCATCTCCAGACCACACCACAACCCCTATTCCAGCCCCCGCACTCACCAGTAGGACCCACTACCCACCCAGGGCATCCCCTTATCTCCCCAGCCAGGCCTGATCCCAGCCACAGATCTCACATATGCCAGTGGTTGCTCTGACCTAGCTTGGCATAGCCCCTCCCCTGTCTTGGTCTTTGCCTTCAGATACTGCAGCCTGGCCTGGCCCAGCCAGTCCCCAGTCCTAACTCTCACTGGCAGGTGCTGCAACCTGGCCCTACTCAATCTACTCTCATCCCTGGTTCATGCAAACCAGTAGGTATAGCAGCCTATCCTGGCATGACCTTCACTCCATCCTGGTTTCTGCACTTCTCAGTGGACTGTGGTTTGCTCAGCCCTGCCCAGTCTGCCCCCTTCCAAAACCAACTTACATACTTGCTGACAGATGGAGCTACCCTGCCCAGCCTGCCCAACACGCAGGCCTGGACCACATGCTCATCAGCGAGAGCTATGACCCACTAGGGGAGTTTCCCAGGTTCCCCCACTCAGGCCACTCCCAGACCCAGGTCTCACACATGCCAGCTAGTCCTTGGCCTTACCCAACATGGCCTGCCCCATCTGTCCCGACCTTTGTACAAGCTGGTGCGGCCCAGTCTGCCCCACACCCTGTTTTAGAGTGCTCATGCGGGTGCTGCAGCCTGGACCTGCCCTGCTTGTTCCCAGCCCCAGTACCAGTGAGCATCTGAGTTCCATGGTCACACCTAGCTCAGCCCATCACCATCCCAACTCTCAAGCTAACCAGCGGGACTTGTAGTTCCATAGGGTTGGGCCCACATATCCCCCACAGAATCTACCCTGGACCTAGTTGTTTTGCATGGTGGTTGGTGTCATAGCCCGGTCTAATGCTGGGTCAGCCTCTTCTCCTGAGTTCATTTTTTCAGGTAGCAGTTTTATGCAGCCTCAGAAGTGCTGGGGGCTGGCCACCCTGCCAATACACTGTGTCTCCAGGATGCCCAGCACAGTCCCGGTCTCAGCTGTTATTGCTGTCGGTGTTGGGGAGTTCCAAGGGCCTCAAGAGTCCTGGATCTCACTCTCATGGGCCGGCAGGCAGCAGGGCCCAGGGTTCCTCCAGGAAGCTGGAGGTGAGGATGAGGATGGTGGGTATCCTCACAGGCTCACTCTGCCAGATGATGTTCCCAGGTAAGAAGTCTGAGCCTCGGCTCCATCCAGGGGCCCAGAGGGGGCAAGGAAGTGTAGCCTGGGTCCGGGATCCCACAGCAGGTGACAGGTGGCCCTGCTGATGCCTCATGGGCTGAAGAGCATCATGACAAACTCTGCAGGCAAGCAGAGGGTGGGCTCAGCCCAGGGCCGGCTTCCAGCAGGTGCTGGGCACTCAGGGAAGGGACGGGGGAAGGGGGGGACTCACCATCAAAGTCCACTGTGCCGTCACCATTGAGGTCCACTTCTCGCAGCATCTCATCCAGCTCCGAGCCCTCCAATGGCTCCCCGAGCAGGGCCGGGGCCACCTGCCGCAGCTCTGCCACTGTGATTCGTCCATCCCTGTCCCTGTCAAACTGAGGCCCAGCAAACCTGCTGCCTCGGCCACCGTCCCCACCCCTCCCGTCCTCACCCCTCCTGAGCCACCTGCTCTGCGGAGGCTCTGAGATGGATTCTCTTGCTGGAATAAGCCCAACCTTCTAGGATCTGTCCCTGTTCCCTGTGCCTCTGGCCCTGCCCCCAGCACCTATGACCCAACACCTGCACCCTGGCCCACTCCCTGAACCCCTGACCCCGCCTCCCCGGCCCACACCTCACACCTCTTGGAAGGCCACGCGCAGCTCCCGCACCCCAAGCATGTGCGCCGTCTCCTCCCGCAGCTTTGGACCTATCAGTTCCACAAACTCCTCGAAGTCCACGCGGCCGCCCACTGCAGACCAGGGCCAGAGAGGCACAGTGGCGAGGGCCACACAACACGTTCCCTGTCCACACCCGCAGGCGCCAGCAGGTGGAACCCCCATCCCACATTGCTGAGGTCTGGGCTGTTCTGGGCTCAGCTAGGGCCTCCACGGTAGGAGGAGGAGGCCAGGTTTGCCACAAGCGTGTGTCCACACAGGGCCCGAGGTGACTGTCCTACCACGGGGTGCTCCCACAGTTAAAAGTCAGGACTACAAATCCACTTTCAGACTCTGGGCCCCACACAGGCCCAGCACAAGACACAGGCAGCAGCTGCAGGCCGGAAGCCCCAGCCACATCCCCTCACAGTAGGGCCTGGGGCAGGGATCCCAGGACAGAGGAGAGGTGAGCACAAACGGGCGGCACCACACATGATCGCCCATCCTTGGTCACAGGAAGCAGCCCAGAGCACCCCAGAGGGCTGGGGGCTCAGGGTGGGGGCCAAGCCACAGACAGCGGGAGAGTAAGGGAACCAGGGAGCCGGCACTTGGCTGCACAGGCCACTGGGTCTCCAAAGGCCAGGCCAGGACAGCAGGAAGGGCTGGGGGGCAGGGCAGGGTGCAGAGAGCCAGCATCCTGTGGCATCTCCAGAGCCAGTGTGGGTCTGCCCGTCTCTCCCCGGAGATGGTCCCCCTCCCCCACTCCCCATAGACCCTCCCTGTTCCCAGTGAGCATCACTGACTGCGCATCTTGACATGTTGTGAGAGTTCTAGAAGCTCCATCTCCGTGGGCATGTAGCCCAACGTCCGCAGGCATTCACCCAGCTCACGGTGGCCCATGTAGCCGTCACGGTCAGTGTCGAACTCCTCAAAGGCAGCCTGCAGCTCTGTAAGGAAGGGCAATCAGCAGGGTGGGGGCAGGGAGGGGAGGCTCAGGAGCCCTGCCCCCCCTCCCCCCCCCCCACTCACCTTCCAGCTCCTCTGCACCCAGCTCCCGGTCCTACAGGTGGAGAGCGAGAGGTGAGGCCGGCATGTGCCCAGGACCTCACTGGGGCTCCACCAGTCCATCCTGCCTCCTCCAAGCCCTGCCCACGTTGGGCACTGGGCAGGGCCTCCAGACTGACCGCCCAGATCACAAGGGTGCTATAGGGCCAGGGTGGGCTGCCCCTGAGCCCGGGAACCTGCACCTCACCCTGGCCCCTGGCCCCCCTGACCTTCCCGAAGATCCGGTTGAGCAGCGGCCCATATGTCCTCTGAGCGGCAATGTCACAGTGGTCCAGGCGGTGTCGGGAGCGGCGCCGCAAGGCCGACCCAGGGACAGCTCCAGCAGATCCCGGGTGGCCCTCTCCCGGCTTGCCACTCCCAGTAGGCTTGGGGCCCTGGGCGGAGGGCGGCTCCTTGGGGCTGCTGACGCCTTTGCGAGACCTGCCGAGTCCTTTCTTTTTCTTGCTACTCCTGCTGGTGGCCAGGGGGCCCTCAGCCTGACTCTCCACAGGGGGCTGCTGGGGGCCTGACTGCCCACTGCACTGCTCCGCAGCCATGTGGGGAGGGCTGGCAAGCACCCTGAGCCGCTCAGCTCTCCCAGGACCCTGAAACTGCTTTAGACACCTGCCCCCTTAGCACCTGGGCCTGGGCCCTGAGTGGGATTAGGGTAAGTGAGGGTGGCAGCCCAGGCCCTAATCCTAGGGAAGCCAGGGAAGGGCCCCCAGCAGATCAAGAGAAGTGTCCTTAGTAGCAGGATCCGCACATCCTTCAAGGCCATTCCTTATGAAGCAGAGGGGATGCAGCTGTGGGCCACGGGTGCAGAGCCAGACAGAGAGGAACCAGGGAGGAGTGTGGACAAAGGCTGGAGCACAGGAACAGATGTGACGGGTGTCATGCCAATGAGGCTGAAGCCCAGACCGCAGGGGCCTTGAGTGCCCAAGTGAGGGCCAGGAGTGACCTGCAAGGATTCTGCTGTCCCGCAGTAGCTGAGGGGCGCCCCAGGTGGAAGAGGGCTGCATGGCCTGGCCCTGGTGGCAAGAGTGCAGTGTGCCGGTCACTCGGCCTCAGCGGGCAGGGGTTAGAGTTTCCTGGACAGCAGCCCCATGAATGATTGATGTGCCCACAGCTTGGGTTTCCTGCCTGTCCGCCACAGTGTCGCCGGGCGCCATGCAGCAGCAGGCCTCAGGCTGGGGCCGTGGACGGCCGCCGGACCCCCAGGCACGCAGGTGCACCCCACTCCTTCCGGCTTTGGCTCTGTGCCTCAAGGGTAAGCCGGGTCTCCCGGACGGAGTCCTTGGAGGGGAGGGAGGGACATCCCCCAGGCTCTGGCCCCACAGCAGCTGGAGCTTGCACAGGGAGGGGAAGGACACCGAAGAGGCCTGCACTGTCCCAGGCTGCCAGGACCCGAGCTCAGGCCTCCCTGCCTCGCCCCCAGTCCAGGAATGGCACTGGCTTGGGGGGACCCTCGGCCTCCCGCGGGCCCATGGGCCTGGAGCCCGCCTCTTTTGGGCCCTTCACATGAGCCCCAGGTTTCACCTTGTTCCCGAGAGCCCTGGGGTCCCGCCCTCCCCCCTTCCATTGGAGTCGCCCCTCTTAGGCATAGGAGAGCCTCACTCTTTATTTATTTATTTATTTTTAAAAATATCTATTTTTATTCAAAAGGCAGAGTTACAGAGAGAGAAGTCTTCCATCTGCTGGTTCACTCCCCAAGCGGCCACAGCAGCCAGAGCTGGGCCGGTCCCAAGCCGGGAGCCTCTTTGTGGGTGCAGAGCATAAATACCTGAGCCACCCTCTGCTGCTTTGCCAGGCACCTAACAGGGGCATGGACTGGAAATGGGCAACTGGGACTCGAACGGGCTCCTTGTGGATTGCTGGCACTGTGGGCAACAGCCCTAAGTGGGCCAGGGTCCCCATCTTAATATTCAGTTTAAAAGTGCAAGTGAACAGCTTTTTCTATCAGTGGGAGCCTCCTGGCTGGGCATATCTGGACACATGGGCATTTCCGAGGCAGGACTGGTCAGCTGGGTGTGAGCTCCAGTGCTCTAGCGTGTCTGTGAGTGACTGAGACACCCCCAGAACCTTCCTCTCCTCCCCCATCAAAGGCACGGGGGGAGGGTTCATGCTTAGGCACACGCTGAGGACTCCAAAGCCAGTGACGACAGCCCAGAGAGGACGGTGAGTTGCCGGCAGAGGCACAGCCCCCTCCCTCACACCACACCACTCATGCATCGCTTGGTTCAACAGGTGCGCATGCTACATCCAGCTGTTCCCTGGAGACCCCAACTGGACACTGCTATGGAGGCCTACTTGGGGGCCGCTGACTATGACCCTCACACACAGGTGGACGACGATGAGGACAACTCCCCCCAGGGTGGCTGGGACACGGTCTTCCTGGTGGCCCTGCTGCTGCTGGGGCTGCCCGCCAACGGGTTGATGGCATGGCTGGCTGGCTCGCAGGCCCGGCACGGGGCGGGCACGCGGCTGGCATTGCTCCTGCTCAGCCTGGCCCTTTCTGACTTCCTGTTCCTGGCGGCAGCCGCCTTCCAGATCCTGGAGCTCCAGCACGGAGGCCACTGGCCGCTGGGGACAGCCGCCTGCCGTTTCTATTACTTCCTGTGGGGCGTGTCCTACTCGTCAGGCCTCTTCCTGCTGGCGGCCCTCAGTCTAGACCGCTGCCTGCTGGCCTTGTGTCCGCGCTGGTACCTGGGGCGCCGACCAGCCCGTCTGCCCCTGTGGGTGAGCGCTGGAGTCTGGGTGCTGGCCACGCTCTTCAGCGTGCCCTGGCTGGTCTTCCCTGAGGCCACCGTGTGGTGGTACGACCTGGTCATCTGCCTGGACTTCTGGGACAGCGAGGAGCTGCCGCTGCGCATGCTCGAGGTCCTGGGCGGTTTCCTGCCCTTCCTGCTGCTGCTGGTGTGCCATGTGCTCACGCAGGCCAAGGCCTGCCGCCCCTGCCGCCGCTGCTGCTGCTGCCGCCGCCAACCCCAGCCCCCCGTGGGCCACGGCTTCGCCCGCGTGGCCGAGACCATCTTGTCGGCCTATGTAGTCCTCCGTTTGCCCTACCAGCTGGCGCAGCTGTTCTACCTGGCCTTCCTGTGGGACCTGTACCCCGGCTACCTGCTCTGGGAGGCCCTGGTCTACTCCGACTACCTGATCCTGCTGGACAGCTGCCTAAGTCCGTTTCTTTGCGTCGTGGCCAGCGCCGACCTGCGGGCCCTGTTGCGTGCACTGCTGTCCTCCTTCGCCGCAGCGCTCTGCGAGGAGCAGCCGGGCAGTTTCACGCTGCCGCAGGACCCGCACAGCCAGGAGGCCACGGGGGCTGTGACTCCACCAGGGCCAGAGGCTGGTACCCAGCTATCATCAGACTCCGTGGCCCAACCTCCAGTGAACCCCACGGCCCAGCCTCCTGCAAACACCAGTGCCCAGGTGTACATGGATTCCACTGCCCAGCCACCAACAGACTCCGTGGTCCAGACCCAGATAAACCCCGTGGATCGGCTTTCTGTGAACACCACAGCTCAACTACACGTGAATGCCACGGCCCAGCCACATGTGGACCCCCCAGCCCAGGCACACGTGGATCCCACGGCCCAGCCACCATCAGACTCTGTGGTCCAGCCTCAGCCCAACACCCAGGCTCAGACTTCTGAACCCATGGCGGGCTCAGCCCCTGGCCCCGATGCCCCAGCCTCCCCTATCCCTTCCTCAGACCCTATCCTGGGGACCCCCGAGGCCCCCGCTGAACCAGCAGCCCCTGAGGGACACAGCCTCAGCAGTGTCCCACTGGACGAAGCTCCCAGCGCAGGCCCCACGTGAGGCCCAGCCAGGCCCAGGCCCACGGGGCAGAGGGCCAGGAGCATGGAGGATGATGCGGAGGAAGACTCCAGGGCTGCGTCCCCTCCCTCCACCCCTCTCTCCCTCCCTTCTTCCCTGCTCTGTCCTCCAGTCCGGACAGCTGGACACCAAACCAAATGTCTCCGCAGAAAGAGGGGACTTCAAGGAGCCAGCCACCCCAGCTCGATTCCAAGGCCCTAGTGGCCCGCCAGCTGGCCTCGGCATGGCCCAGCCCTGTTCGCCAGGCCCCCGTGGGCAGTGGGGGCTCGGCAGGACTTACCCCAGCAGGGTGGTAGGAGAGGAGGCAAGAGCTATGCCCACAGGCTGCTGCCAGCCCAGCTCAGCTGCATCCTGGCTGGGTGCCTTGGACAAGCTCTTGGCTTCTGAGCTCATGACCGTGGACGTTGAGGGTGATGTCGTGGGGTGGGGTGGGGTGCAGATGTGAGGCACCCATAAGGGCCTGGCAGTAGTAGGCATCTGCTTCCTTCTCTAGGAGGCAGCAGCAGGAGAGAGGCGAGGAGAGGCAGGCAGGCGTGCCACCTGGCAGCTCTGGGACCTGGTAAAGCCACGCGACCTGTGTATTTTATGCAGAGGTTCCATGTGTCTGCCTGCGTGACACCCCAGCCCCTCAGCCGTACCCCCCGACACAGAGCGCAGCCAAAATGCTACGCGGGGGCTGTGGGAACAGAGTATCCTGGGCCCAACCTCCCAGACCCAAGCCAAGGTCAGCAGTGGGAGCTGGGCAGGCACAGAGAGCTCCGGGCACTGGAGGTGCCAGGAAGGGCAGTTGGGGCCACACGGCCACCCAGGCTGCCTGCCCTCACCCATGGCCCTTTCCACACCCCACCCTCTCCCACCAGCTCCCAATGACCATGTCCCAGACACTCCTCGCTCCTCTTTTCCCGCCGCCCCCAGCCTTTCTCATTGACTCCCGACAAGCCCAGCAGGTGTGACTGACCCTGACACATGGGCTGCCCCTCCCTGGGCGAGCTTGTATTTTCCCAGGTGGCAGAGGTGGTCAGCCAGTCCTGGAGTTTGCCCCTCTCACCTTAGCTTGCTCAGGGCTGCCGGCTGTGACCCTTAGCTGACCCCAGGGCTGGGGATAGCACTGGGGACCCCAGAAATGTGACTGCAGCATTTATCAGGGATGGGATAGTGGGTACCAAGCAGGTGGCAGAGAGATTTCTGGGCAGGTATGGGCTTGTAGAACACAGTCACCTGGCACTTTTCTGGCCAGCCTTCTGTTGCAGGGACCCATGGGTGGACTTTAGAGATCCCCTATCGTGACCCACCACTCACTAGGTGTGAGGCCCTCAGTAAGGCTCTGCAGACTCGGTTTGCCTGTCTGTAAAATGAGCTTCATAAACACACTTGATCTCCATGCCATGGTTGAATCCTTGCCGGGCACAGTGGAAGTCCTACCTGCCCATTCATCAGATCATAACTAGAGGTGAGGACCAGACTACATGACAGGCAGCCCAGCCATCTGGCATTGTCCCTGTTGGATTCTCAGGACTTTAGGTCCCAATAAGGCCAAACAAAGGCCATTGGGCAAGCTGGGAGAGTTTTGTTGAAAATAGTATCCCAAAGGGGCAGGGAGGGTAAGATATGGGCCTAGACAACAGATGGCACACAGGACCACTGGAAACCCAGAACCCACCGGGGATGGTGGGAACGCGTCCTCTTACACACATGGCCTGGAAAAGGGTCATGGATACTGACAAAGACCCCCTCCCATACACACACGCAGCCTCCAGGTGGGCCTGACAGGCGTTTATCCATGCAAGCAGTTGACAGTGTGGGGCCAGCTATCCTGAGCCAGGCTGTGGGAGCCCCAGGGTGGAGGCTGAGTTCCATGAGGCACCTCATCCCTTTAGACCTCTCCTCTTGGAGGCAGTGGCCTGGCACCCTAGAGGGCAGCAGGGAAGGAGGCCTCGGCCACCTGCCTTAGGCTGTCCTCCACGCAGCAGCTGCCTGCCCCCAGCTGTTTGACCCCTGCCACCCTCGGGGAGCCTCACCCCTTCCACAGACAGCAACCCCCATCCTGGTCCCAACCTTAACTCCAAACACCGTGAACATGAACATTTTTTAAAAAGTCCTGGGCCCAGCGCTGGAGCTTAGCACATGCCTTGCACGTACCGGGATCCCATAAGGACTCCAGTTCTAATCCCGACAGCCCCACTTCCCATCCGGCTCCCTGCCCATGGCCTGGGAAAGCAGTCGAGAACGGCCTGCACCCGTGTGGGAGACCCAGAAGAAGCTCCTGGCTCCTGGCTTCAGATCAGCTCAGATTTGGCTGTTGTGGCCACTTAGGGAGTGAATCATCAGACAGATCTTCCTCTCTGCTTAAAAAAAAAAAAAAAAAAAAGCTCTTCAGAACTGCCTGCTGTCCATTCATTCATATGGGCGCACCACACACTGGGCAGTCCCAGAGGAGGGGGCACAGGCACGGAGAGCGACAGAGGGGCATCAGGCGGTGACCGACACTTGACAAAGCAATGAGAGCAAGCCGGGGCCAGGGCGGGGTGGGGCGTCCCAGGAGGAGGTGACCAGGGGCCAGGGCGGGGTGGGGCGTCCCAGGAGGAGGTGACCAGGGGCCAGGGCGGGGTGGATCGTCCCAGGAGGAGGTGAGGAGGAGGTGACCAGGGGCCAGGGCGGGGTGGGGGCGTCCCAGGAGGAGGTGACCAGGGGCCAGGGCGGGGTGGGGCGTCCCAGGAGGAGGTGACCAGGCGCCAGGGTGGAGTGGGGGCGTCCCAGAAGGAGGTGAGGAGGAGGTGACCAGGCGCCAGGGCGGGGTGGGAGCATCTGAGGAGGAGGTGACCTTGGAGGAAGTGAGGATGGATCCTTTGGGAGAACTTGGAGAAGAATGTCCAGAGAGGACACAGGATGTGCCCACATTCAGGTGGGCATGAAGATGGCCTGTTTATGGGCCTTGAGGGCCAGTGTCCCCAGAACACATGCAGGGAGAGGGCAGGGGTGGGACTGTGAAGAGCCAGAGAGTGGGAGGCACTTTAGACAGGTGGGGTCCACCAGCCCCAAGTGCTGCAGTGGCACAGGGGGGAATTCTGGCTGGGTGCCTTCCGGCAGGCAGAGCCAGACATCTCAGTGCAGCCCAGCCCTGTGCACAGCCAGGCTGCCTGCAGGCCTGGGCGGGGTCCCTTTAGACTTCTCTCCCACTCCCCATCGTGTCCTCCTCTTTTTGAAAAAGGGACTCTGCTGTTACCCCTTGGTCACCCGATGCGGGGGAGAAGGGGCACGGCCTGAGGGGGAAGCGGACAGCCCCTGCTGTGCCACCTGTTCCCTGGGCTTTCTCATTTAACCTCGGACAGTTTCTTTTTATCTTATATGGGAAGAGCACCCCAATAACTCCAAAGATTGCTATGGAAAAGTAGATCAGATCATGAAAAGCTATGCATGACTTTGAAACGGCCTTTGCAACACCCGCAACAGTCTGACCTTTTCCAGCCGCTTCCCGCGCCCCTTTTGAAGCCCCTGCCACATTCGGGAGCGGAGTGAGGGCGTTGGTAGTGGGCCTCCGGGGGTGCCGGCTCCCCCGGCCCCGCCCCGCTCCGCCCCTCCGCGCGTGACCGCGGCCCCCGCCCCGCCCCCGCCCCGGCTCCTCTGTCACTTCCTGATTCCCGCTTCCTGCTTCCCTGAGGAGGCCGGGATCGGAGCCGCCCCAGGCCGGTGCCGCAGCCCCCGGCGCCCCCGGTGAGCGGTGAGCGCGCAGGGAGGGAGCTGGGGGCGCGGGGGGCCCTCGGGAGCCTTCCCTCGCTGCGCCCCTCCTGCGGCCCCCCGCCTTCCCTGGCTCTAGCCTCGTCCCCTCCCAGCCCGGGGTCCCTGGAAGTTGGGCCGCGGTTCTCCTCGGACGCAGCGACATCCTCCTGGCCCCCACCCTGTCCTGCTGAGCGGCCAAGCGCCCCTGGGCCGCTCGAGGCTGCACAGTGCCGGCCACTCAGAACTGGGGCGCAGCGCGGGAGACTTGCCCTGCCTTTTCTTTCCTTTGAGTGGCTGGCCCCCATCCGCCAGTGTTCCAGCAAAGAGCTTGCTAAGCTTTCTCCAGCAGGGACACTTCCCACCAGTCCCTCTCCCCAACACACACACACCCACCTGCCCAGAGCTGGGCAGGGGCCTGGGGGAGGTGCACGGGCGGGGGTGTGGGGGAGGGGGTGCCCCTGTGACTCCCCACTGTGTACCTGGGGGTTAGAATGTCCAGTGTCTAGTTTCCCCATTTCCCCTCCTAGCCCAGCAGGTTCCGTGGTGGACCCCTAGTCTCTGGCCTGCAGACATGTCATTCCGCAAGGTGGTCCGGCAGAGCAAATTCCGGCACGTGTTCGGGCAGCCGGTCAAGAATGACCAATGCTACGAGGACATCCGAGTGTCCCGCGTCACCTGGGACAGCACTTTCTGCGCTGTCAACCCCAAGTTTCTGGCAGTGATTGTAGAGGCCAGCGGCGGGGGTGCCTTCCTGGTGCTCCCCCTACACAAGGTGGGCCCTTGGGCGTGAGGGAAGAGGTGGGGAAAGGAAGGCCGAGGCTCCTGGGCCACACCTGCTGGCCCAGCCCTTCACCTGCCTCCTGCCTACACGACAGGTGTCTGAAGCCAGCTTTACTGCCCAGAGGTGTCAGCACAGGTGGAAAAGTGTTTTATTGCCCCTAGAGTCAGAGCCAAAGAGTGGGTGGGCCCGGTCCCACAGGTGCCAGTCCCAGGACAAAGGGTGGCCCCTGGCCTACCGTGGACCTGAGCGCCCCGTGCCCGCCCCTCCTACCTGCAGACAGGCCGCATCGACAAGGCCCACCCAACAGTGTGTGGGCACACGGGACCCGTCCTGGACATTGACTGGTGTCCCCACAATGATGAGGTCATTGCCAGCGGCTCAGAGGACTGCACGGTCATGGTAAGGCACGGGGACCAGTTGGGCAGGGCGGTGGTCGGCAGTGGGTGGCAGCAGGGGCCAGCTCCAGGCCTCAGCATGTTGCCCCCACCCCACTTGTAGGTGTGGCAGATCCCCGAGAACGGGCTGGTCTCCCCGCTCACCGAGCCCGTGGTAGTGCTTGAGGGTCACACCAAACGAGTGGGCATCATCACCTGGCACCCTACTGCCCGGAACGTGCTACTCAGCGCAGGTCTGTGCTGCCCACCACCCACCCTGGCCACCCTCATCACCTCCCCCGTCCAGGAGCCAAGGGGCCTGAGCAGCTAGTTCCCCCCACCACAGGCTGCGACAACGTGGTGCTCATTTGGAACGTGGGCACAGCCGAGGAGCTGTACCGCCTGGACAGCCTGCACCCCGACCTCATCTACAACGTCAGCTGGAACCGCGATGGCAGCCTCTTCTGCTCTGCCTGCAAAGACAAGAGCGTGCGCATCATCGACCCCCGCCGCGGCACCCTCGTGGCAGTACGTGTCCCTCCCCGCTCGGTCCCTCCACCCCACCCGGAGGGCCCAGGTGGCCACGCACTGACCACTCTGTTGCCCACAGGAGCGGGAGAAGGCCCATGAGGGTGCCCGGCCCATGCGGGCCATCTTCTTGGCTGATGGCAAGGTGTTCACCACGGGCTTCAGCCGCATGAGTGAGAGGCAGCTGGCGCTCTGGGACCCGGTGAGTGGCCGGAGTGGGGGCCAGGGGAAGGAGCAGGAGTGGCTGGTGGCTCCCGGGTTCCCAGATGCTGTCCTTGGCAGCCCACTGGCCCTCCCCCGCACACCACGGTAGCCTCCTGTCGTCTCCCTCTGTGACTGGGCCTTACCTAGTCTGTGGCGCTGGGCTGTCCCACAAGGCAGGGGGCACAGGCAGGTCCAGTGAGCACCTGGACTGGTGAGAAGTGTCCCCCGTGGTAGCTGGCCAGAAGCAGGAGGCCTTGGCGTGTGTGGCCTGATCTGTCCCCTCCCCTCTGCCTGGCACTAGGGCAACCTTGAGGAGCCCATGGCCCTACAGGAGCTGGACTCGAGCAACGGGGCCCTGCTGCCTTTCTATGACCCCGACACTGGTGTGGTCTACGTGTGTGGCAAGGTGGAGTGGCTGGAAGGGTGAGGTGGGGGGCAGAGGGGTAGGGGCTGGCTGGTGCTCAAGGCCCTGACCCGTCTACCAACAGGGCGACTCCAGTATCCGGTACTTTGAGATCACGGATGAGCCCCCCTACATCCACTTCCTGAACACCTTCACCAGCAAGGAACCCCAGAGAGGCATGGGCAGCATGCCCAAGAGGGGCCTGGAGGTCAGCAAATGCGAGATTGCCCGGTAAGGGAGCCCCACCCACCTTGGGACAGCGTGTGGACGAGGGCATGCAAGGGAGAGGTCAGACTGCAGGAGGGGTGACTCAGGATGGGGGAGCCTGGGGAAGGGTCCAAGTCAAGGATTGGCGGGGGAGGGGTGTGCTGAGAGCCCAAAGGGAGTTCAAGTTGCGGCTCTACCCTGTCTCACCCCAGGTTCTACAAACTCCATGAGCGCAAGTGTGAGCCCATTGTCATGACCGTGCCAAGAAAGGTGAGGACGCCTCGTGTTGCCACCCACTGCTAGCACAAGACTCAGAGTAGGGTGTGGCCAATGGGCTGGACACAGGCCAGCGTGTACCCAGACACAGCTAAGTGTGGTGCCCTGCTGGGCGGGGGCAGCTGTGCTCTGGGCAAGCCTGAGAGGGAGAGACCAGCCACTCTGGAGGGCTTCCCATAGGAGGTGGGACCCACAGCACAGCTGGGATGGTGGTGTAAGCCTGATGGGGAGGGAAGTGGAGAGACAGCCAGGGAAGTCCCATCTGGAGGGTCCCATCTGGAGTGGCCTGGCCTCAGCTGCCCAGCCAGGCGCTATGGACATATTTCTTTTTTTTTTAAATATTTATTCATTTTATTACAGCCAGATATACACAGTGGAGGAGAGACAGAGAGGAAGATCTTCCGTCCGATGATTCACTCCCCAAGTGAGCCGCAACGGGCCAGTGCGCGCTGATCCGAAGCCGGGAACCTGGAACCTCTTCCGGGTCTCCCACGCGGGTGCAGGGTCCCAATGCATTGGTCCGTCCTCAACTGCTTTCCTAGGCCACAAGCAGGGAGCTGGATGGGAAGCGGAGCTGCCGGGACTAGACCCAGCGCCCATATGGGATCCCGGGCGTTCAAGGCGAGGACTTTAGCCGCTAGGCCATGCCGCCGGGCCCGGACATATTTCTATTTTTCTCCAGCCAGAACTGGCCGAGCACTCTGGTCAGCATGGCAGGCACTTCTCAGAGTAGAGCCGGGAGCCTGGTTGGTAGGGGCTGCCCCTGGAGCCCATACACGTGGCCCCTGGATGCCATGGAGCCCTGCCACGGTCAGGGAAGGTGGAGCCAGGGGCTCATGCAGTGTGGCTGGGTCAACTTCAGAAGATGCTGGCCGTGGGGTCCAGAAAGGGGGAGAGAGAAAGGGTAGGCATGGGCTGGGGACTGCTGGGGGAGGTGCTAGCAGACCCCATGCCTGGAGGCCAGGAGGGGTCCTCCTCCCACTCCCGCAAGCTCATCTTGACCTCCAATCTGTGCAGTCGGACCTCTTCCAGGACGATCTCTACCCAGACACAGCTGGGCCCGAGGCAGCCCTGGAGGCCGAGGAGTGGGTGAGCGGGCGGGACGCTGGTCCTGTCCTCATCTCTCTGCGAGAAGCCTACGTGCCCAGCAAACAGCGGGACCTGAAGGTTAGCCGGCGCAACGTGCTGTCCGACAGCCGGCCCACCAGCACCGGCCGCCCAGGGGCCTCCGCAGCCGCAGCCGCCCCTGCCCCCGTGGCCGAGGCCACGCCCAGCAGCATGCTCACGGGAGCCGGGGTAAGTTCCTGCCCACTGGCGACCCTCGCTGGACCCCAGGCCTCTCTCTGATGGCCCTTCTTACCCCTCGCCGTGTCCCAGCAGGAGGCTGGGAAGCTGGACGAGGTGATGCAGGAGCTACGGGCTCTGCGGGCGCTGGTGCGGGAGCAGGGTGAGCGCATCAGCCGCCTGGAGGAGCAGCTGGGCCGCATGGAGAACGGGGACGCCTAGTGAGCGTGGCCCACGCCTACTGACCCGCTGCCGCAGTCCCCCTCACCCGTCACTCAGCTTCTGCTGGCAGGTCACACCAGGCTGCTGGCCACGCGGGGCATGGAGGGGGTGCCTGGAGCAGGGCAGGGGCTGCTCTGTGCCCACCCACCCCCTTACCCACCGCTGCCGGGGGCCTGGGCTGGGCTGGAGGGTTTTGTGACCAAGGAACCAGCTCATTGCACCCCTAGGATCCCCTTCCCCTGCCCACCCAGCCCTGAGCGCCCTCCCTCAGGGGGTGGGGGTGGGGTGGGAGCTGGCTGGTCTCTCTATTTTCATTCCAAATAAAACTTTTCTTTCTAGAAGCTGCGTCTGAGTGTGGGGCTGGGAGAGGAAGTCGAGAGAGCTGGGGGTAGACAAGGGAGGCCACAGCATTGCAGGCGGGCAAGGTCCTGAGCAGTGCACAGCCCGGGTCGCCCTCCTCCGAATCCTGCCAGACAGGGAAACCAAGGCAGGGGCCCACAGGGCTGCATCCTCTCCTGAACCGGGCTACAAGTCCCCAGCCCAGCTTCATCCCCAGAGGATGTGTGTGTGGTGTGGGTCGGGTGGTCCTGAGAGACCAAGGGCCCCATGCAGGGCTCCGGGGCCAGGGAGCAGAGGGAGGGGTCTGTGGCAGGAAACGGAAGTGCCCCACTGCAGCTAAGCTCACTTCTCACTTGACGCGGCCCGAGCTGGAGGTGGGCGCCCTGCGCAGCAGCCAGCACACCGATGGTGAGCCTCAGAAGCTGGGGTACTGGGGTGGGGCCCTAGGAAGTCGGGGATGGCATTTTCTGGGCTCTGAACCATCCCTCCCCCTAATAACCTTGGAGAGAGACCAAGACTTAGCATGAGCGCCAGGCCGGCGGGGGCGGGAGGGGGGTGCTGGCCACTGAACCAGCCTCCTTCCCAGCAGCCCAAGCTCCAGACCGGGCCTCTGTGAGACCCTCAGAGGGGACCCCTCTGCTGTTCCTCCCCGGGGGCCTGCCCTGGGCACAGCTTCTGTCGGCAGTCCCACAGCTGGGGTGGAAACCTGCGCCCCCAGCTCCCCTCCCCCTCCCCACCTGCCCGACCGCAGGCTTCCTCTGGCAGCGCTGCCTGTGCGCCTGAAGCCCGCCAGAGACCAGAGAGTGGGATGGAAAGCTTGCAACTGGGGCAGCCCCGGGGCTGGGAGGAAGGAGGACCTGGGGACCCTCCTGCAAGGACCCTGCCTCTGTCTGGCTCCTCGCCTGGTCGCTCAGGGCACTTGCTAGGCACCCCCTCATCCCTGCCTCCCCACAGCTTTTTCCTGGTGGCAGAATTAGTCCAGTGTTGGGTGTTACGGGTGAGCCTGGTCTGCCATGCAGTTCCTAGCAGCATCTGGGATTCCCACCGGAGGGAGCAGCCATGCCCCGGACAGACTGCCTGCCCACAGGAGGGATCAATCGGAGGGCCAGGACCCCATGGCCCCTGCTTGGCTGTCCTCATCTTGCACGGAGAGCCCACTGGAGAGGGGAGAAGTCAGGGCGTCTCTGGCTGGCAAGTCCTCCACCTGCCTGTCTCCTGCAGGCTCTGCCCTGCGCCCTGGGGCTCGGGTCGCTGTTGTTCCTGCCGGGAGCCATGGGCAGTGGGACGGAGGACAGCATGGGCTCCAGCTCCATCACCGTGGTCCTACTGCTGCTGCTGCTGTTGCTGCTGGCCACCAGCCTGGCCCTGGCCTGGCGCCGCCTCAGCCGTGACTCAGGGGGCTATTACCACCCAGCCCGCCTGGGCGCTGCACTCTGGGGCCGCACCCGCCGCCTGCTCTGGGCCAGCCCCCCAGGCCGCTGGCTGCAGGCTTGGGCCGAGTCAGGCCCGCAAGACACCGACCCTGAACAGCGACCAGAGGAGGATGAAGAAGATGCTGATCCTGAAGATGCTGAAGATGCCATAGACGGTGGCCCAGACAGAGCCGGCCCCTGGGAGGGCGGGCAGCAGCCAGGAGCAGGGCCCTGCCCTGAGCAGGTCCCAGAGCAGGCCGAGGAAGCCCAGGACAGCGACACTGAAGGTAGCCTGGCCCTCGGCTCCCAGGGGCCAGCGGGCGCAGGGGGCAGTGCCGAGGCCCTGCTGAGTGACCTGCACGCCTTCTCGGGCAGCGCAGCCTGGGATGACGGCACCGGGGCGGTCGCGGGCCAAGGCCTGCATGTGACTGCGCTGTAGTGTCCCACCCATCATAGCCGCCCTCACTGGGTCTCCGTTTCCAAGCTAGACACTGCCTGTCCCGGACTCATTATCACCCACACCCCCACTGTGGAGCCCCTGTGACCATCACCACCCCCACTTTCCAAAGCTCTGGGTACCCCCTGCACTGGAAATAAATGCCAACACATCCTCACAGTGCTGTGGTCCCGCCCCCAGCCCCAGGTTCAGCAGGAGAGCCAGCGGAGGCCATGATGAAGGGCTTTAATTCAGGGCACAGGCCTAGAGCCAGTCACGGCCTGAAGCCCTTTTGTGCTCATGATTTGAGTCCGGGGGACAGCCACACTCACCCCCAACAGTGACATCCTGGAAGCTGGCCCAGGATCTGGAGGGGCCTCGACAGCCTGCCTCCTCCCCCTCCTAGCGCCCAGGCCTTCCCCGGCCCCTCTTAGACTTCTTGGTCCCTGAGGGGGGGCGGATAGGGAGGGGGGCCGTGCTGGAGGAGGGTGGAGGTGGCGGCAGGAGCGGGGGCAGAGGCAGCTCCGCGGGCTCTGGGGGGCCAGGGCTAGGCCGAAAGCCCTCGAAGGGGGAGAACTTGAGAGGACTGTGGGGGAAACCAAGGCAGAGTCAGTCTCCCTAGCACGCCCCCCAGCCAAGGGGGGCACAGCTGTGGGGTCCACACCCTCCCATCGTGCAGGGAGAGGGGGCGCTCCTCTGGCCTGGGTTACCTGACGGGGGTTCGTGGACTGCTGTGGAGGCGTCGGGGTGAACGCAGCTTGGGCTGGAAGGAGAAGCCTTCCTTGATGCTGTCCAGGACAGAAGGTGCCACGTAGGTGAAGCCCTGGGGGCAGCAGGGCCAGCTGGCTCAGTCTCCATCACTGCCCATGCACCTCCACCACCAGCACACCTGCCAGCCTGCCCAGGGGCCCCCAAGCCTCCAGGCCTTACCAGGAAGGCCTGGTTGGCGCTCTCGCTGAGGGCCGTGTCATCTGGGCTGTCCACTGGCGTCTGGCGCGTGAAACGGGTGTCAAAGTGACTCACATCTTCCTCAGATTGCTGCGGAGGTGGGACAGGGTCAGGTGGCACCACCCGAGATGGGGTCCCCCCTCCCCCACTGCTGGGTCCTGGGGGGCCTCAGCTCACCAGACAAGGCCTGAAAGGGGGGTCCACGCGGCAGGCCAGGAGGTCGTCCCAGTTGATGTGCCGGAAGAAGGGGTGCCTCTGTGTGGGAAACAGAGCACCCCAGACATGCCCACGGCCATCTTCCACGGCTGCCCCGGGCCCCCAGCCCTCCACGGGGGTCCCAGACCCACCTGCACATCAGCAGCGTCCCCGGGGCCACCCCCAATCCGTTGGCTGGGATTTCGCTTCAGAAACTGCGGGACCAGGGTGGAGGTGAGGGCTGGGGCGAGTGTGACCTCCACCTGCTGATGGGGCCGAGGACGCCCCCTGCAGGAAGCCCTTGGAAGCCACTGCCTGGTTTAACACACGGCTCCTCCCTCCCCCACCCCCTGGGGAGCTGCTGCTGTTTGGGACTGGGACATGGGGCGTGTCCAGGGACAGCACCACTCTGGGTGTCGAGCTCAGGGTCCTGAACCCCAAAGCACCCCTCCAGCCCCTACCTTCTTGACAAGGTCCCGGGCGTCGGGGGTGAGGTAGGGGGGCAGCCCCAGCTTCCCCCGGATGATCTTATCCATGGTCTTCTTGCGGTTCTCTGCGGTGAAGGGCGGCTGGAGGAGGAAGAGGGTGAGAGAAGCCTGGTGGGCCTCCCCCACCCCCCTGGCCTGCCCCGTAGGGTCTCTCACCCCCACACTCCCCCACCCTCCTCCCCAGGAGGCGGGACTTGCCGATCCAGTGAGCATGTCATACATCAGCGCCCCCAGACTCCACCAGTCCACCGCCCGGTTGTGGCCGCTGCGCACCAGGATCTCGGGGGCCCTGGGAGGCAGGAGGCGGGGCAGGGGGCACGGTCAGTCCCACCACAGCCCTCCCTAGCTGTGTCCTGCGCCCTCAGGGGCCACTCACATATACTCAATGGTGCCGCAGAAGGTGTGGGTCACAGCATCCTCATGGATGGACTCCTTGCAGAGACCAAAGTCTGTGAGTTTGATGTGGCCTGGGAGAAACCATGCAGAAGCGGGGACGCGGTGGCATCAGGGCCGGCCTCGGCACCATCCTCCCCTCAACCCCACCCCGTCCACACTATGGCACCTGCGTACCCTGGCTGCTAAGCATAATGTTCTCTGGCTTCAGGTCCCGGTAGATGATGCCCTGGGCATGCAGGTGGCCCAGGGCCAGCGTGATCTCAGCCAAGTAGAAGCTGCAGAGATAGGACAGGGTGACGACACAGCCGGGACTGCCCCCATGGGGCCAGGGGGATGCCAGGGAGGACAAGGGTAACACCCACCAGGCCGTGTCTTCCAGAAAGATGCCCTCTCGCTCCAGCTGCATGAAGAGCTCGCCACCTGTGACACAAGCCGGTCAGCGGCCGTGGCGCCCAGGCCTGGCCCCTCGGTTCTCTGCATCTCTGTTTCCTCTTGGGGTTCAGGGATTGGGGGACGCAGGGCTCCTCATTCCCATACCACCTGCCTCAGAGCTGCCATGAGGATTCTATTTGGCAAACATCTGCTGATGCCTATGCAGGGCACAGCAAGAGGACCAGGGCAGGGCAGCAGAGACCCTAGCCACTGCCCTCAAGGAGACAGGCTGTGAGGGCTGCCCCCCACCCCCTGGAGATTCACAGAGGAGGAGGCGGGGAGACATGGTAAGTGCTACCCAGCAGCAACAGAGCTCGGGGCATGGCAAAGGAGGCAGAGCGGGGCCCAGCAGGGAGGAGGCAGAGCGGGTTGCTGGCAGGGTCCCGTGGGTACAGGCGAGGAGGCAGAGCAGGGCGCTGGCAGGGCCCCGTGGGTACAGAGGACGAGGCGCTGGTGGGAGAAGCGGCCCAGACGAAGCCAAGTGGGCCAGGAAACCGGTGGCTCTGAGCGCAAAGCTGGGCACAGATGCCTTCTAGAAAGATGACCCAGCGGCCACTGGAGGAGATGCCAGAAAGCAGGTGAGCCAGAGGCCTGGAGCCCGGTGGGGAGACAGCCGTGCCACCACCACCCCCCGCCAGAGGACAGACACAGCCGCTGGATGTGGGTCCTCCGGGGACCAGGACAGCATGGGAAAGAAGGAGCAGAGAAACCCACTAAGCCACCCTGGGGGGCCCCCACAAGGCCCCGCCCCCACCCCACAGCCAGCCACCCAGACACAGGGGCGGGAAATGTAGGTATTGGACAGTCGGCTGCTGAGTGAATGGAGGGGCAGGGGGATGCAGTGGTGGGTGGGTGGGTGGGTAAGTGCATGTGGGCTCCCACAAGGCCCCGCCCCCACCCCACAGCCAGCCACCCAGACACAGGGGAGGGACATGTAGGTACTGGACAGACAGCTGCTGAGTGAATGGAGGGGCAGGGGGATGGAGCGGTGGGTGGGTCTGGGCTCCCTGTGCTGGTGCCCCGGCCCCATTCCCTGCCCAGCACCCCCACACCCATACCACTGAGGCACTCAAGAATAAGATAGAGTTTGCCCCCCGTCTGGAAGGCGTAGGCCAGTTCCACAATGAAGGGGTGCTTCACTAATTCCAGAATGTTCCTCTCGGCACGCGTGTGGGCCGTGTCCTTGGCATTGCGCACGATTTTGGCCTGGAGATTCACGTGGGGGCGGGGTGGGAGGAAGAAGTTAAAGGTAGGGCTCCCGCAAGCCAGGAGTCACCTGCATCCCGCAGCGAATAGCTCCTGGCCACATCACGGTCAGAGCCTTGGCCAGGGTGGGACGGCCACTGGGAGTGCGGGGGAACCCAGGCCGGCCCAGCCCATGCCTCACCTTCCTCAACACCTTCATGGCGTATATTTTACCCGAGTTGCTGCCTTGCACCTTTCGCACCTGGAACACCTGTAGGGCAGGGACGACAGGCTCAACCTCCCTCCTGTGCCCGGCCCACCCCAGGGAGGGGCTGTTGTTTGATTCAGGGCAGGGCACAGGGCCCTCCCTTCCTATCTCCCAGCTCCAAAGCCTATCCCAGGGGCCAGTTGACAAATCTCGTCTGTTTTGAGGGTTGCTGCTCCGTGTCCCCCACTCCTGCCCTAGGGGAGGGCCACTACCTTGCCATAGCCTCCCTTGCCCAGCACTCGGAGCAGCTCAAAGCAGTGCGGCCCAATGCGCTCGGGGCCCGGGTTCACGCTCCTCTCGCCCAGCTCCACCTCCTCGTAGTGTCCCACGGGCCTAGGAACGCCAGAGTTCACCAGTCGGCGAGCTGCTCCCTGACTCCGCGCCCCATCCTCACTCCCAGCCTCAGCACGACCCTCACTCACTCCAGGCCAGCAGCCTTCAGCTCAGCAAGGGGACACACGTCCTGTGGGAAACCGGGGGGGGAGGTCAGAGCCCTGGGAGGTTCAGGTGCCTCCCCACCCCCACGCCCCCTTGTCCCCACCAGCTGGGTCAGCTCGGCCCAGGAGGGCTCCCGGCTGAGGCCGTTGGCGGTGGAACCGGCCCCGGCCGGGACGTAAGACCGCGATGCCCAGGACAGGGGAAGGAATGGAGTGAGCTTGATGGGCGCGGGGAGCTGGCAAGGATCGGGAACCGCGCGCGGGGCTCCGGCGGCGGCTGGGTAGTCGGCATCAGCTCCGGGATCCTGACGCGCCCGGGAGCAGCACTCACCGCGGGACTCAAGTCTGGCTCGCCCTCGCCTTCGCTGCCTTCCTCCGTCTCCAAGTCCAGGTCGAAAACGGCCGCCATGGCCGCGCCGGCCCCGCGGGCCCCTCGGGCCGCGTACCTGCAGTGCTTTGACTGACAGCTGCCGGGCCGGCTCTGTACCTTCTTACTTCGCGACCGCCGCCGGGCGCGCGCGAATGACGTTCAGAAGCTTTGCCCTCTCTCGGGCAAGCCGCAAAGCCTCTCGGGAGTTGTAGTCCCAGAGTGCCCGGGCGCTCTTCTTAAAGCCTGCAGAACCCGCTGCTGCCCCAGGGTTGGCACTGGACAGGAGGGACCTGAAAGGTGCCCATTTTGGCCTTGGGAGAGAGTTGGGGTTTTGATGGAGCAGAGATGGAAGTGCTGCGTGGCCAGAGGCAGGTGATCCCCTCTCTCTTGGGCCCACCATACGCCCTGGCTGGGCTTTGAGACCAAGCTCCTGCCTGCAAGGTGTTTTGGGCTCACCCCAAAGCCAGGCAAAGAGTTTAAACTGGAAGGACACTGTCGCTGGATGGAGCTCTGCTGGGGTGAACTGGGGCCAGACCTTGGTGTGAGTCTGCCAGCAAGTGCCCCCACCCCACCCTGTTGCTGAAGGGAAACTGGGGGTGAGCTGGGATGGACAGCTGGCAGACGGCCATCCAGCTGGACACAGCCCCCCAGGTGCAGGCGTAGGACAGGCTGATCCGTGGGGTCATTCCCCTTCTTTTTAGCAGAGCCTGGGAGTGGTCTGGGTGACAGAACCTTCTGGAGACTTCACTATGTCAGCATTTATTGGGGGAGGGAGGTTTGGGGCACTGCACACCGCAGTATTTCTGAACTCACGGGGCTGGGGAGGGTAGCATGGCCTCCTCTGACAATGCTAGTTAAACCTGGACTTGGCATCGTGACCTATGACTCCAGTCCACCATGGCGTCATCTGAGGGCAGTGTATTCCCTATCAGGATGGGGGCAGCCGTGGTCAGCTGGCCACAGTCGGGACATACATGAGCACTACCGGGTGCCCTTGGAGGACCCTACCAGAAGTTTCCAGCGTATTCTAGAACCAGAGGGACTTTTAGCCACAGATTCTCCTGAGATTTGTGCAAAGCCAGGAAGCCAGGCAGGTTCTGTCTTCCCATAGGTTGCAGGGAGAGATGGCCCTGGAGGGGTGGGGAGGAGAGGCAGGGGGTGGGTCTGTGGGCACCTAGGGCAGAGGACAGTAGCAGTGTGTGTCCATATAGCTGTTTTCTTTGCAAGGCTAGGGTTCTGGGGCAGCTGTGGGCTAGATGGGGCCTCTGGCTTTGGCTAGCCCTCCAGCTGCAGGGCCCAGGTCAGAATAGCAGGCTGGCCTGGGGCAGGGACAGGGGCAGGGGTGGGGCCCAGGGGAGAGACAGAGGGAGCTGTCCTAGCGCCCCTCCCCCAGCACTTGGTCCCTGCCCCCTGGCCCCAGTGCTATTTGAAGTGAGACAGGAAGTGGTCGACAGGGTAACTGGGCTTGTGGATGCCCAGGCCCTGGCAGAGGCCCAGTAGGCGGAGGCGGGCTTCGGTGGGGTTGGGCCCAGCACAGGCCACACTGCAATAGGGCTCCTCATATTCACCAGGCACCAGGGCCTCCTCCAGCAAGTTGAGGCGCAGCAGGCCCTGGTCGTGCAGCGCCTGCAGGGTCTCACGGCTGGCAGTGGAACTCAGCGTCTTCAGGTGCTGGGACACCAGGCACATGACCCCCACGAGGTGGCCCCGGGCACGGGGGTGGGTGGGCAGTGCCGGCCGCAGGCCGCAGGCCACCATGGCAGCAGCCAGCAGCAGATCCACCCCGTACAGCTCCAGGATCCAGTCGCGCAGGTAGAAGCCTCCCATGCGAGGGTTGATCTCGATGAGTCGAGGCCCGGCCCTGGTCAGCTTCAGCTCCACGTTGAAGACGCCGTCCAGCAGCCCGCAGCCCAGGCAGCAGCGGAAGGCAGCCTGCACCAGCTGGGCCTCCTGCTCTGGCGCCAGCCCCGTGGGCATGCAGGCCGCCGTCTCTGTGAAGCCAGGCAGCCGGGTGGGGCCGTTGTCGGAGACGAAGGCGGCCAGAAGGCGACCGCCGAACAGCACGAGGTCCACATCATGCTCGGTGCCCTCGACGAACTCCATCAGCAACATGGCGTTGCCCCAGCCCAGCCCGATGCCTGGGTGGTCGGCCTCGCCCTGCAGGTCGCGGGCGATGCGGGAAAAGTGCTCGTGGCACTGGGGGGCATCCTCCACCAGCCGCACGCCCACCGCGCCTGCCCCGAACTCCAGCTTCATGACGCCAGGCAGGGGCACCTGGTGGACGGCTCTCTCCACGTCAGCCTCGCTCTCCAGCGGGCAGCAGGGCACGGCGTGGAGGGCGGGCGCGGGCCAGGGCGGGCCGCGGCAGCGCAGCAGGTGCAGCTGGGTCTGGCTTTTCTGTTTGGCCAGGCGCATGGCGGCCGGGGGGCTGCCAGGCAGGCCCAGCTCCTGGCAGAGCAGGGCTGTGAGGACCAGGCAGTCGTCCCAGTAGGAGAAGCAGCCGTCCAGCTGCAGGCCACGCGCCCGCACCAGCTCAGCCAGCAGCCGGGCGTTCTCCTCATCCCTGCGGTGCTCGGTCACGTCGAAGTGGATGAAGGTGTGCACCAGCTGGGACGCAAAATGGTTGGGGTCCGACTCCACCAGGTGCAGCTGCAGAACCACATTCCGGGTCAGCAGGAAGCACGGGGCGGGGCCTCAGGGAGAGACCCCTCCCCGGTGCCCAAGAAGTAATTGCTGCTGATGCACGGAATAGTTGGGAAGCGGGGAGTTGGCAGGGGAAGGGAGGAGTCCTAGGGGAGTCGGTGGTGCTTAAGCTGGGAGCTGAAGTGTGAGCGTGAGAAGCCATTGGAAGCCAGGCCCCGCCCCCGGGGCAACTGACCACGCCCCGCAAGGTCCCGGCCCCAGGACTGCTGTCTCCGCCCCCAACGACGGCTCCGCCCCTAGAGCCCGCCAGGACTGATGGAGGCGCCCCGCATAGGCTCCGCCCCCAGGGCTGCTGGCCCCGCCCCCGACGACGGCCCCGTCCCTAGAGCCCCCAGGACTGAAGGAGGTGCTCCGCAAGGCTCCGCCTCCAGGGATGCCGGCCCCGCCCCCGGCGCTCGGGTCCGCCCACCTTGAGTCCGTAGTCGCGCGCCGCCTCCCACACGAACTTCTTGCTGACGCCGCCCGCGCCCACCAGCAGCAGCTGCTTGCCCTCCATGAGGCAGCGCGCCGAGCGCCGCAGCATGGTCTCCACGAGCGGCGCGGCCGCCGGCTCCTCCGCCGCCGGGCCCAGGCGCGGCGCTGCCCACAGCCCCTCGAGCGCCCCGCACGCCTCCAGACAGCGGCCCCCGTTCAGCTTCAGGATCACGGGGGTCAACGCGCCGCCGGCCACCGTCAGGGCAAAGTCCACGCCTGGCACAGACAGCGGGCTCAGCGCGGGGCGGCTGGCCTGCAGCGCTCGCGCCCTCCCTCCGCGCACTCACCCAGGACGTCCGTGCGGGCCCAGCGCCCGCCGCGCTGCTCGGCGCTCAGGCCGGCCTCCAGAGCCAGCACGGCGGCCATGGCGGCCTCGGCCGCCGCCTTGACGCGCTGCCGCACGGCTTCCACCTGGGCCGCCTCGCCCAGACCGCACTGGGCCAGGGCCACCTCCAGCTTCCTGGGCAGGGAGCTCTGGTGCCGCGGGGGCCTGTCCCCGCGGCCCACACCACACACCACCTGGGCAGGGAGCTGCTCAAGGGGCTGGCCGGGGAGGGGCGCTCCCAGGACCACCCCGACCCGGGATTCAACAGCCACAAATAAACTTGTGTCTTTCACCCAGAGACAACCCAGGGGACCCGCCCCCAACGAATGGGGGGCAGGGTGGGGCTGGGGTGTGACAGGCAGGGTCACTCCCTGGACCCCTCCCGGGCCACACTCACTTTGCTCAGGAGGGGCCTGTCCCCCTGGGTCCGACACACCACGGTGCAGATGCGCAGGGTCATCGCGGGACCCGGCAAGGGGCCGCCTGAGGGAAGACCAGGGGCTGCAGGCCTAAGCCCAGCCCAGCCCAGCCCAGAGCAGGGCGGCCACCGGCCGGATTATTCACCTGGGCAGGGCAGCCGGGCGGGCGGGCACATGGCCTCCACCAGGACGCTCTCCTCTTCCTCGAGTTTCTCCAGCAGCACCAGCACCGTGCCCACCACAGCGCCCTGCTCTGCCCGCGGGTGCACGCACGAGGCCTGCTGCCCGCCCCAGCGCCAGCCGCTGAGCCTCACGACCACCTGCAGCAGGGAGAGGAAGGTGTGGTGGGGGGCACTCCTCAACACCAGCCCGAGTAAACCAAGGTCGGGGGATGGCGGCACAGCAGGGCAACCGCAGGGGCTCCTCGAACTTGTTACCTGCTGGGCATCGCCCAGGGCCTCGGAGCGGAGAAAAGCCCCTACTTCTTCATTCACCAAGGCATCCTGGCCCTCTTTGCCACTCAGCTCCACCAGCCTCAGGCCCGGACTGGCATCCCCTCCCCTCAGCAGACCTGGCGGCTTGTAGGTGAAAGCTAGGGTGGCGGGTACAGCCACGCCACCCTGCTGGGCCAACAGGCACCTCATGAGCAGCCGGTCCTCCAGCAGTTGGGTCAGCTCTGCCGAAGCGCCTGTGGGGCATGCCAGGTTGCGGGCAAGCTCAGCTGCCTCCCGGCCCAGGCCTGGCCCCAGCCCCAGGCCCGCCAGGAAGTAGGTGGCCCGCCGAGGGGGGACAAAGTCCTCCAGAAATGTCAGGCCCCCCGGATGGAAGCTCACAGCCTTGGACACCAGCAGGGCTGCCTCCCCCGGGGACCCAGGGGCCGGCACCTTCGCCAGCCAAGCGGGGGACAGGCAAAGGAGCATGTTTCCTGTGGGCAAAAAGAGGAGGGGGTGATTTGCCAAGAAGGACTTCATGCCCCAAGCCCTGGCACCAGCCCCGGGGGCCTCTGTAGTGTCAGGGGAGCTGCTCCCGGCACCTACCCTCCGAGGAGGGTGGCAGCTGGTCCCCTGGAATGCCGGCAGTTGCCAGGGTTGGTGGGTATTTTGGGACGTGGCTGCCCTTTGCTAGGAGGTGGGGGTGGGGACACTTGGGCCACACTCACCCGGACTCTGCACCCCGCCCTGTAGCAGCACTGAGAGAAAGGTGCTGGGGGATCCCAGGACGCACAGGGTAACTTCTGCCCCCGGGCAGCCTCGGGGAAAGAAAAATATGGCCCAGTTCACTGGGGGTTCCTCTTGCATTTGCCTGCCCACCTCCCTGCCTGGACATCCTTGTCCCCGGGGGCTCCAGGGCCTCTGTGGATGGGGATCCAGTGCATAAGGGGACACACGGGAAACTGAATGAGCTAGGGAGCTGTCGCCCACCTTGCCTCACCGGGTAGGCCCCCTGTTCCCTGCAGCTGACCCCCGGAGGCACTGCAGGCTGGGTGACCCAAGGCCTGGGTTCTGCCCAGAAAAGGGTTTATCTCTCTATGCCTCAGGTTTCCAGTCAGTGCAATGGGTCTGGAGCTGTGATGCTGTGAGCACTCTGCCCAAAGAAAACGCTCCACTAGATCTGTGACCCAAAGCAAAAAACGGAGAGAGTCTAGCTCAGCTACCTCCCCGGCAGCCCCTGAGGCATTTTCCTAACAGCTTCCACTCCTGCAAATCCTGGGGCTGGATCGTGCATGTGTGTATTGGGTGGCGGGAGGGGCGTATAGCCCTGTCCTCTGACCTCCCTGCTGCTAGTTATCTTTGGAAAGCTGCCTGCCAGTGTACCCTGGGCTGACCTGGTTTCACCTCCAGCCAGCCAGAGCGTGGGAGGAGGAGCCCACTTGGGCAAGGTGGGGACGCAGCTCACCTGGCTGCAAGGTGCCCACCTCCCCTGCCTGCCCTCCGCGGAGTCCTTGGGCACCTGTGCGTGGCACCTGGCTGCGGTCCTGGGTCTCCGGCAGGCCGGCCTGCTGCAGACAGCTCTGCAGGAGGCTGTAGTGGTAGGCGGTCCAGGCCCGGGCCTCAGCCCCCTCCGGCGAGCCCTTGCACTCCAGGCCCACGTCCCGTCGCCAGGAGCCTGCCAGGCAGCTGGTGGGCGGCAGGCTGCAGCCCCCTCCCCACGGACCCTCGTCTTCCTCCAAGTCTTTGGAACCCAGTGGGCGGTCCCACTCAGGACCCAGCGAATCCAGGGAGAGCTGAGGGGGGACAGAAGCAGTGGGTCTTGGGGCATCGTGGCGGGGGGTGTGCATTAAGTCAAAGAAGGGGTCTAAGCCCTGACCCCCACCCCTTGCAGCCTGGGGAGTAGGGGAGTGAGGGCACGTGGGTGAGAGTGCTTTCTAAACTGTTGGGTGTGCCGTCCAACAGGCACTGTCCTCCTGGCCCTGCCACAGTCAGCTCCCATCTCACGAGGTCTAGCCGGGCTGGGCTCACAAGGGCGCTGTTTTTTCTTTTCTTCTTCTTTTTTTTTTTTTTTTTTTTTTTTGGCTGTTCTGTTCATCGGGACATCGCCCATGTGACTGGCGGTGGACCCACAGGCAGCCCAAGCCATCACTGTCTGCCTGGTTCTGCCTCCCTGGGCCTCCTTGCCCCTGCCATGGAGGTGCCTGTTTCACTGTCACCCTCGAGTAGGCCCTGAAGACCCACCATGCATGGGGGACGGGCAGGGGAAAGCTGGTGTGGCTGGCTTTCTCCGTATGAAACCCAACACCCCCACCCCCTCTGGGGCTGGCTGGCTCCTGACCTGGACAAGGCCTGCCCTCCAGGGGACAGCATAGGCCATCTTGGGCACCCTGCAAAGTCCCCCTGTGCCCTGTGGGTGACACCACCTCAGGGCTTTGAAACCAGCTGCGGGGGCAAACTCCGATCCCCATCATGATCTACCTTAGAAGGACCTGCTGTAGGGCCGGGAGATGGTGAGCCCCTGAGTTCAGGGACTAAGGAGGGGCAATCTCTGAGTGAGTGACAAGGGACTGGCAGTGCAGCCTCCCCCAATGGGGCATACACTTGGTGCCTGACATGCAGGAGTCGCTTCTCTATGGCACAAAGGTGAAGGTGGGGCATGGGGCACACCAGTCATACATTCAAGAACTTGGGCTTTGGGGGGACAGAGGCCACAGGGGACTCACCATTAGGCAGATGGAGAGGCTGCAAGACTGATGGCAGAGGCAAGGACCAAGAGAGACAAGTTAGGAAGTCAGTACCCTCTAGCCCCCAGAGACTTGGGTACCCAGAGCACCTCCCTCCCACTGCCACCACCTCTGTACCCCTCCGGCCAGCAGCAAGCCAAGGCTCCTCACCCCCTACCAGCACCCCAGGAGCTGGAAAAAGGTTTGGAGCTGCGGGGGACCTGACCCCGTGGGGACCTGCTGCAGCCCTGTGCACGCACACACTCCAGGCTCGCTCCCCGCTGGCCTCAGCTACGCTGGTACGCGAGGGAGAGGAACATCCCAGCTTAGCATCTCTGAGTGGAGGGTGCCCCGGGTCCCCGTGAATGGAGTCGGGGTACCTGGACGGCGGCAGCGGCTCTGCCGGGCTCTGCGGGTGGACGAGCAGCGGTCGAGGCGCGGCGGTGGCTGCGGTGGGGGCTCCCGCCGGGGCAGCACTGCTTTATATAGAAGCGCCCGGGGCATGCCCAGTGCGGGCCTGGGGCGGCGCTGGGCGGACCCGTAGCCACCACCAGGGACCCGTCGCCAGCGGCCCGCCCCGTCCCTCCCCACCAAAACTGTCCCTGACCTGGGGACACGACGGGGGACGGTCGGACCCGCCGGAGTTGGGGACACGGACAGCCCCGGGTACGGGCGGAAAGCTGCGGAGCCGCCGACCTGCCAGGGGCCAGGTATCCACGGCTAGGAGCTGTCCGCATGGCTGCTGCACCGCGCTGCGCCCGGAGAACCCGAGTCACGAAGGGAGAGCTGCAGTGGAACTGGCACGGAGAGCCTGGTACTGCGGGCGCCCTGGGGGTGGGGTAACCACAGGCCTGGAGCGGGGCCCTGCAGCTGTCGACCCGTCTGCAGCCCTTTGCCCTGTAGCGCACTACCCCCAAAGGCCAGCCTGGGTCAGGGTCTCTGTGCCTCGGTGCGCCCAGCCCCGCCTCATCACCCCCCGCTGACCGCACCAGAGTGCAGCTGCCCCAGGAGGGGGTGCAGGCGTTCCTGGGAGCAGGGAGGGGATCCCCCTGCTCTTCCCGAGAGAGGGGGTACCCTGTGCATCCGCATGTACAAGTCAGTCCCTGCCCACACCTGCACACCCGGTCCTGGCTGTGCCCCAAGTCTTGGAGTTCCCACACCTCCCAGCCTTACTTTGCTCTTCCTCACGCCTGGCTGAGCTAGCAGCCCTATGAGGCACAAGTTCAAAATGGTCCAGGGTCCCCCAACCTGGCCTCCACGCCACACCCAGCTCTCCTGGCCTCCCTGCTGCTGGCCCAACTCCTTGGAATAGGGTGCAGTGCCCGGGACAACCACACCCTCTTGCACAGTGGCCTCAGCTGCTGCATGACTGCCTGGGGGTGGCGGAGCGTGGACACCACCCAGAGTGTGTGGGCTCACCTACTTCCTGAGTTACTCAGCTCCCTGGACTGTTTGCTGGGCATTCATTGGTAGCATAGGTCTCTTTCTCTCTCCCTCTTTTTTTTTTTTTCCTAAATAGCCACTTTATTTTTATTTGAAAGGCAGGCTTAGAGAGCAGGCAGAGAGACATCTTTCATCCACTGATTCACACCTCAAATGGCCACGACAGCCAGAACTGAACCAATTCAAAAGCCAGGAGCCAGGAACTTCTCTGGGTCTCCCACATAAATGCAGGGGCCCGAGGACTTGAGCCAACTTTCACTGCTTTCCCAGGTCAGAAGTAGGGAGCTAGATAGGAAGTGGAGCAGCCAGTACTTGAACCGGTGCCAGTGCAGGGATGCCAGCATGGCAGGCCAAGGATTAGCATGCTACACCACTGTGCCGGCTCTTGGTGGGCACACTCTGGGGTAGGTGACAGTGCAAGGCGAAAATGCGAGGTAGAGATCTCTTTGCCCTTTGTGGACCCCCCACTTGGGCCCTCTTGGTTGATGGAGGCCAGCGGGGGAGGTGCTGGTGCCACCCCAGCTTGGGCCAGGATCAACTCTGGGGTTGCCACGGAGCCCTGAGGCTTTCGCCAAATTCCCACCACTGCTGAAACCCCTCCCACCCCCATGCCTGGCCAGGCGTGGAGTCAGGGTCACTGAGTAGGTTTAGGGCCGGCATGTTTACTGCTCACAGCCCCGTCACCAGAACATTCCGAGTCTGGGCTCTGACGGTGGCCATATCAACATTCCACCACCACCCTTGGGATGTGTGAATGGAGCACCCCACCGTGTAGGCCCCCGTGTCCTGGTGCCCTCCTGCATGCCAGCCCCGGGTTCCCATGTGCCGGGCAGTGGCCAGCAGGCAGGACGCAGAGGCAGGAGCTGCAGGGGCACAGGAGCCAGTCCTGTTGTGACAATGGCTTGTGGCCCGGCACCCACAGGGGGCAATTAGTGAGTGTGGGAGGGGGTTTCCATGGTGGCTGCCCCGAGGGGGCACACAGGGGCTCAGGGGGCCAGGGCTGGCGGGACCTTTCTCCTTTGTTCTGGGCACAGTGGGCTTTTGTTCTTGCTGGGCTCCCTTTTGCAGACGGGACCAGAACCAGGGGTGCGGGGTGCAAAGGGGGGAGCCCCCACCCAGGGTCTCCTGGAACAGCCTGGGAAAAGGGAGAGGTGGGGCTGGGTAAGGGGGGAGGGAAAGAGGCGGGCCCAGCACCCTTCCGGGAGCCTCACCTGCCCCCAGAGGCTGTCGCCAGTAAACAACGCCCCCAGCAGCCAATGGGCCGACTCGGGCATGTCTCCAGGGCAGGACCAGGGCTGGGAGGGTGTGGAGGACGGGGTGGGGGGGGAGGCGGGGGGGGGAACCAGGGGGCAGTCCTGAGGAGGGGGCGGTGGGGGAGGTTGAAAGTGAAGGGCATTGGACTCACATCCATCCAAAGTATCTGCTCGGCCCAACTTTATTCCAGGTGTCCTAGCAGCGCTTTCGGGACGCCTCACTGCCCCTCCCTTGGTGTTGGCTTTGACCCTGGACAAGCCCCCGGGAGGGAGAGAGAGGAGCCAGTCTGGGTTCCCACCCGAGAGAAACACCTTGACCAGGGTCCCCGTTTGCGGCGGCTGGCATCAGCTTGGCCCTGGGTGGGTGGGGAGGATGGGGTCCGTGGCACCCTCAGAAGCGGGTGTCCAGGAAGGAGGTGGAGCCACGGTGGGCCCTAGGCGGGCCTTCGATGGGCGGGCCCCGGGCCCGCATCAGGAGCCCGTGGAAAGTCTTACCCCGCGTCTGGGGTTTGCGCCGGTTGGGCGTAGGCTCCTCAGGGGGCTGTACCACAATGCGGGGCACCTCAGGCTGGGAGCCTCCTTGTGCACCTGCCAGCTGCTGGGCCTCGAAGATGGCTCGGGCCCCAGGGAGACGTGGCCTGGGGGGCGGTCCCGGTGCTGCCTCGGCCAGCTGGGCCAGCTGGACCCGCGTCTCCCGCTGCAGGTCCCGCTCAGACAGGGCCACACCATGCACCTGTCAGGGAGCGACCGCAGATGAGCTTGAAGGAGGCAGGAAGTGGTGACATCAGGGTGGGGGGGGGCACACAGCCCCAGGAAGTGGCTGAGGGCGCAGGGGTGCACACACACACACACACACAGAGGCTCTCTGCAGGCCAATGCGAGGGGAAGGCATGTTACCCACCTGTGCCATGAAGCCCTCCTCCTGCAGCTGCGAAGGCGGGATGGCTCTGAGGGCACCAAGTGTCTCCAGGAGCCCAGGGCAGGCAGTGCGCTGCTCTGCTGTGCCCAGCGCCAGGCGCACCAGTGTTAGCCCCACTCGGAACAGGACCTTGGCACCTGTCAGCCAAGAGGGGCAGGGAAGGGGGGCATCATTCACTCACAGGACCAGCCCAGCCCCTCCTCGGGTCTACACCTGGACCCAGTCCTATTTCTGTACCCTCCAGGTTGGAGCAGGGCAGATGGGTGTCCACTAAGGTCAGGCCATCTTCTCTGCCCTACCCCAACAGCATAATGTTTGTGTGTGTGTGTGTGTGTGTGACTGTGGACCTATCCTGCACTCTCAAGACCCCTTCCTGGTGACCTCTGGCCTGCTAAAAAGCAGCCAGGGGATCTCCAAGGCCTGGGGCGTGTGTAATCTGTGTGAGGAGCGACTCCCTCAGCCACGTGGTCAGGCCCCTCCCTGAGTCTGAAGCTGGAAGGCAGGTGACATAGGGCTGGTGACCTGGCCCGTGGCCCTGGCTCTAACAGTCGGGAAGAAGCAAATTTCAGAAAACCAAGGGCTGGCGTTGTTGCAAAATGGGTTAGGTCACTGCCTATGACACCAGCTTCCCATACAAGTCCTAACTGCACCACTCCCCATCCAGCTCCCTGCTGATAGCCTGGGTATGCAGTGGAGGACAGCCCAAGTTCTTGGGCCCCAGCATCCATATGGGAGACTCAGATGGAGTTCCTGGCTCCTGACTGTGGCCATTGGGGGGTGTTGGATGGGGGGTGAAATAGTAGATAAAAAATTTTTCTGGAACCCAACACAGTAGCTTAGCGGCTAAAGTCCTCACCTTGCATGCATCGGGATCCCGTATGGGTGCCAGTTCTAATCCCGGCAGCCCCACTTCCCATCCAGCTCCCTGCTTGTGTCCTGGGAAAGAGGTCAGCCCAAAAGCCTTGGGGCCCTGCACCTGCATGGGAGTCCTGGAAGAGGCTCCGAGCCCCTGGCTTCGGATCGGCACAGCTCCAGCCATTGTGGCCGCTTGGGGAGTGAATCAAACGGATGGAGGATTTTCCTGTCTCTCCTCCTCTCTGACTTTCCAATAAAAATTTTCAAATAAATCTTTAAAAAAAGATTTCTCTGTCTCTCTTTGCAACTCTGCCTTTCAAATCATCATCATGATAAAATCATTCTAATAAATAATAATAATAAGCCCCAGTAAGTCCTAGAGTCTAAAGCTTGGCTCTGTTCCCCACCATGCCTCCCCCTACACACACACACAGCGCACCAGACCCTGTCATCGCATTTGCTTTACCGTCTCCATGGCACATGTAAAATCCAGTCTCAAGATGGAGTCACTTTGGTTCAGGCCTGCATAAGTTTGCTAACCTGCTCTTTATGCTGCTGTACAAAACGCTTTGCCAGTTTCCTGCTTTGTGGGCCAGATCACTGGGCTAACATGCCCTGCCAGCAACCCACAGCTCCAGGAATCTATGCTGCATGATTTATTCACCCATTGTTCCTATGGCTGCCTCCTGTGGCTGCCCGAGGCCACCCACTGTCCCCCAGGGCAGCCTCCTGTGGCTGTCCAACTCACCTGCCTCCCGGGCTGTATAACTCACTCTTTATAAAAACCCACCTAACCCTCAGCTCAGGGTCACTCTTTGAAGGAAAGGAGAGCTGGCCCCAGCTGGTTGGTTTGCCTGCCTCCTCAATGAACTTTGCTGCCCAGCAGAGCTGTCTGGGCTGCACTTCTTGAGCAGAGGCTCAGGCTGGATGCAACACACAGACCCCACGGATTTGGATCCAGCCCCCCACACTCCATAAGAACAGAGGTGTCAGTCACCCAGGTTTTCCTGGGAAAGCAGAATCGTGCCCCTCCTGGCCGGGCAGCCACAGCCTCACCCAGTCTCCCCGCCACATGGGCCTCCATGCATCCCACATGTCCACTTTCAGCCCAAAGCTGCCTGACTGCAGCCCTCCTAAGGGGAAGGGGAGGGCAGTCGTTCCCCTGGTGACGAGCCAGAGCCAGGGGCTGGGCTGCTTCTCCTGAGCCAGGCCACACATGCCTGCAGCTCACCCGAGGGCCACACGAGAGCCACAGGGGACAGTTGCCCGGCAGAGTGAGCTGGCGTCCACCCCCCAACACGCACACACCACTCACCCTCACTGAGAAAGGCATCCCAGACGCGCAGCACGGTGGGGAAAGGCAGGGAGCGAGCGAAGACACACAGGAACCACTCGGGCAGGTAGAGCAGGGGTCCGACGCCCACCTGCTGCAGGTGCTTGTACACACGTGGAAGCAGCCGGCGCAGCAGGGCTGTGAACACCTCAGCATCCAGGTGCACGGCCTCCTGCGGCCAGGGCCGTCAGCATGGCTGGCAGGTGCCCCAGGACCTCTGCTCCCACGCCTTTGCCTCCACACCCCCTCACTGCCCCGCCCTACCAGCCCCAGCCCCTTACCATTTGGGGCCCGTAGTAGCCAGGGAGGTAGACCTCACATATCTGTACCAGGCACCAGAAGGCCTCCTGGGGGGGCAGGGCACAGGCCTGAGAGTTCTCCCAACCTCAACACAGGGACCAGGCAGGGGGTGACAGGGAGGGGACACTGCACAGTGTCTGCCCGAGAGAAAAAGGGTCTGCAGGGGGGGTGGGGGAGGTGGGCTTGAGGGTTTCTGGGGTCACTAGGGTCAGGGGTCACGGTCATGCCAGGGCTTCCTGGGTCACCAGTCTACTCACCTCCGGGGGCAAGTGCATGAGTAGCACAGCGGCCACGGGGCCCTGGGCCTGGCAGTAGCCCAGGTCAGGCCGGTACAGGGTGTAGGCCTTGAGCACCTGCAGGAGCCCCTGCTGCCTGTGCCAGGAGACCCCATCAGGGCCAGCTCCCAGACACTGGCACGCCCCATCCCGCCCTCGGTGACCCTCGGAGATCGGGCATAACGAGCGTCCCTGGGCATTGCCGGCCTCGTACCCGTGCCCCTGGGGTGACACAAACATCTCGTGCAAGGGGAACTGGCGGTGCAGGTCCCTGCCAATGGTCTCCATCCACTGTGGGTCGCCGGGGGCCTCCACCAGCTTCTGCAGGGCCGGCAGGAAGGTGGCGTAAGGGCTCGGTGTGGCCAGGCTCTCCGGGAGAGGCAGGTGGTGGTGGCAGACCTGCCCACCCCTCACCTGGTAGGTGCCGGGTTGCTCCCTCTGACACACGTGGGCCCCGCACAGCAGGGGCCAGCAGCGGGCCCGTAGGGCCGATGGGATGCCCTTACGACACTGCAGCTTCACCTAGAGGAGAGGCGGGTCCCTGGGTGTGGCTTCTCAGCAGCTGGGGGGGGCACTGTGGGTGCAGGGGGCCAGCAACAAAGCCAGCAGGTGCCTGGTGTGGAGGGGCGGGCAGAGGGGAAGGCCTCTCCCCTTACCTTCTTATAGCGCCGGGACATGGTTTTCTCCCAGTGCAAGGTCATCTCCACCCACTGCATCTCCCGCTGCCGGATCAGCTCTGCTGGGGGGTGGTCTGTCCTGGGGGCACAGGGCACAGGTGTCCAGGCTCCAGGCAGCCACACCTGCGCCCCCTCCTGGCCACCCAGGTGAGCCCCGCCCAGGGCTCACAGTTCTAGGGGAATCTCTGGCAAGCCCCCTCCCAGAGACAAGAAGAGCCATGGCCTGTATGGAGGGCAGAGACAGAGGCTGAGGGCTGAGTGGGTGTGGCTGGGGGAGATGCTGGGAGCGGTCACCTCTTGGGACAGGGAACATGAATGCCCAGGCAGCTGGCTGGACAGAGCCCAGCCTTCTACCCTGACTCCCCCGAGCCTCACTTACCCTGCCTCTGCTGAGCTGCCCCCGATGAAGCCATAGCGGTCAGCCTGGCGGTATGGGCCGGGTCCGCTCAGCTCCGAGTCAGACCCCAAGGAGCTCGAGTCGTCTTGCACCTCGGAAGGCTGCCCCAGCTCCTCTCCAAGGGCTCGGGCCATGGCGAGCCCAGCACCCCCAAGGCCACAGGCTGCAAAGACTGGAGGACAGACAGCGGGAGGGGCCCCTCCCCAGGTCCCCAGTGCTGGGGCCCAGCTGTTGGGTGGGGGAAGGGAAAGTTTCAGGGTCTGTCACCAACCCTCCCACTGGTGGATGGGAGATGGTGGTGGGCAGAGGGGCGCCCTAAAGCCCCAACAGGCCAGGCCTGGGCATTCAGCCCCAGGCCCGGCCCCGTCCCCACCACGACCCAGCTCACCTCCAGCGGCACCTCACCTCCTCCTCCCACTTCCTCCTCACAGCGGCGGCTGGGGGCCCCTCCCAAGTGTGCGTGTGTGTTGGGGGGAGTGTCACCCCTTCCTCTCAGAGGTTCTTCCTGCCTGCCCTGGTGCCCCAGAACCACCAGCTCCTCCCATCCTCTCCCAGGCCAGTGGTTGCCATGGAGATGCTGTGATGGATGTGTTGACAGTTCTAAGCTGCCTCAACCCAGGGTACCAGCCTAAGAATTCTTAAGGATTCAACACTTCCTCTTTACAACATGCAGCCAGGGCCCGGCGGTGTGGCCTAGCGGCTAAAGTCCTCCTCGCCTTGAACACCCCGGGATTCCATATGGGCACCAGTTCTAATCCCAGCAGCTCAACTCCCCATCCAGCTCCCTGCTTGTGGACTGGGAAAGCAGTTGTAGACAGCCCAAAACCTTGGGATCCTGCACCCGTGTGGGAGACCTGGAGGAGGTTCCAAGCTCCTAACTTCGGATTGCCACAGCACCGGCCGTTGCGCTCACTTGGGGAGTGAATCATCGGATGGAAAATCTTCCTCTCTGTCTCTCCTCTCTGTATATCTGACTTTGTAATAAAAATAAATAAGTCTTATAAAAAAAAAACAACAACGTGCAGCCAGGCACAGCAGTACCTTGTGCCTTCCAAGGCCCTGCTGGGACTCAGGGCCATTGTGCACTAGGGACAGGTGTCCCGGGGGCCTCTGAGCTGCCTGAGCATGGGGGGTGGCAGTCCCTTGCTAGCTGAGTCCCCAGGGTCCGGGGAGATGGTTGTGGCCGTGTTTTCTGCAGCACCCTCCCACCCAGGGCAGGGGTGGGCAAGGCAGAAACCGCCTTGCGGAGAAAAACAACTTCCACTCTGCTTCCGGTCCCGTGTGAGCCGAAACGAAGTGGGCGGGACCTCCGGGAGAGGCGGGTCCAGAATCTGCCCCGCCCCGGCAGCTCCGCCCCGTCGGCCGAAGCTCCGCCTCCCGCGCCGCTGCGCCGCTCGTCCGGAGGGGGCGCCCGAGCGCGGGGTGCGGCGGGAAGGCGGGGCGCTCGGCCGGCCGGGGGCGGCCCGGGGCGGCGGAAGCAGAGCCTGGCCGGAAGGAGGCGGCTGCGGGCGGGCGGGAGGCCGGAGTGGGCCCGGAGCTGCTGGGCCGGAGCGGCGGCGCCGCCATGTCCGACAGCGAGAAGCTCAACCTGGACTCGATCATCGGGCGCCTGCTGGAAGGTAGGCGGAGGCGGAGGGAGGGCCGCTCCCGCCGCGTCCCGGGGACCTTCCAATTCGCGGGGTCCCCAGGGGCCCCCGGCCCGGAAGTGGCGCGCGGGCGAGCCTGCCCCTCCCGGGGCCAGCTTGCACTGGGCGGGGACGGGGTGCCGCGAGGTCCCGCGGCCATAGCCGCCCCCGGGAGGCGGGGGGCCCGCTCCGGGCTTTGGGGCGCGCCCTCGGGGGTTGGGTGACGGCCGCCGTCCCCGTGCGCACCGCCGTCCCCCCGTGAGGGGCTGGGGTCCCGCTTGGGGAGACTCGAGGCGGCGCCCATGGAAAGCGCCGTGCCGGCTGCCTGCCTCCAGCCCCCAATCCCAGGAGGCCCGGGCGCCCCCGCAGGTGCCTGTGTGTGAGCAGGGGCGAGGGTTGCCCGAGTCACCTGCCTCCTGTCTTGGGGTTGGGGTGCTTAACCCCATACTGGGGTCCCCCAGTGCAGGGTTCACGGTCACCTCCCTCCTCATCTCCTGTCCTGGGGTTGGGGTGCTCAACCCCATGCCAGCCCCCCCCAGGTGCAGGGTTCGTGGTCACCCCCCTCACCTCCTGTCCTGGGATTGGGGTGCACAACCCCATGCCAGCCCCCCCAGTGCAGGGTTCATGGTCACCCCCTCCTCATCTCCTGTCTTGGGGTTGGGGTGCTCAACCCCATGCCAGCCCTCCCCAGGTGCAGGGTTCGTGGTCACCCCCTCACCTCCTGTCCTGGGATTGGGGTGCACAACCCCATGCCAGCCCCCCCAGTGCAGGGTTCATGGTCACCCCCTCATCTCCTGTCCTGGGGTTGGGGTGCGCAACCCTATGCTTCCCCCACAGTGCAGGGTTCGTGGTCACCCCCCTCACCTCCTGTCTTGGGGTTGGGGTGCTCAACCCCATGCCAGCCCCCCCCAGGTGCAGGGTTCGTGGTCACCCCCTCACCTCCTGTCTTGGGGTTCGGGTGCGCAACCCCATGCCAGTCCCCCCCAGTGCAGGGTTCATGGTCACCCCCCTCACCTCCTGTCTTAAGGTTGGGGTGCTCAACCCTATGCCGCCCCCCTAGTGCAGGGCTCACGGCCTGGAAAGAATGTGCAGCTGACAGAGAACGAGATCCGGGGTCTGTGCCTCAAATCCCGAGAGATCTTCCTGAGCCAACCCATTCTGCTGGAGCTGGAGGCGCCCCTCAAGATCTGTGGTGAGCGCCTTCCCCCGTCCCTGCATCTCCTCCTGCGCCACGCCCGGGCCCCCACACTGCCACTCACTGGGGTCTCCTGCCCACAGGTGACATCCACGGGCAGTACTACGACCTCCTGCGACTCTTCGAGTACGGAGGCTTTCCCCCTGAGAGCAACTACCTGTTCCTGGGCGACTACGTGGACCGGGGTAAACAGTCACTGGAGACCATCTGCCTGCTGCTGGCCTACAAAATCAAGTACCCCGAGAACTTCTTCCTTCTGCGCGGCAACCACGAATGTGCCAGCATCAACCGCATCTACGGCTTCTACGATGAGTGTGAGTAGCCTTGGGGCACCTGCGTCCCCCCTCCCTGGGATCCCCACCTTGCCAAGCCACCTGTCCTTGCTGCCAGTGCTCCCCCTCTGCCCAGGCAATGCCTGTCTGTCCAGCCTGCCCTGGCATAGGGAGATGGGCGGACACCTCCCGCAAGGCCTCTGTGCATCCATAGCTTGGGGGCTCCGATCCCAGGGTGTGGGGACCTGGGGTTAGGTGCTGTGGCAGGTAGACTGCTGTGCTGAGGACAGGGCCATGACTGCGTCCCTCTGACAGGCAAGCGGCGCTACAACATCAAGCTGTGGAAGACCTTCACTGACTGCTTCAACTGCCTGCCCATCGCGGCCATCGTGGACGAGAAGATCTTCTGCTGCCATGGAGGTGAGGCAGAGGGGCCAAGACTGCCAGCTGTGGGCTGTGTCCTCTTGTCCCTGCTGGGCCCTGCCTTTGGCATCCTGCATGGAGCACACTAGCCCTGCGAGGGTGGCCACTGGGACCAGGACATGCTGTGTTGCCCCGGGAAGGGCAAGGCTGACAGCCTCCCAAGAGGAGCAGGCCTTGTTTGCTTATTTGTAAAAGATGGATTCCTTGGGAAGGCTGAGTTACAAAGAAATCTTCCATCTGCTGGTTTACTTCCGACAGCCACGATGGCTGGGCCAGCCAGGCCTAGCCAAAGGTGGGAGCCGGAACTTCTTCCAGGTCTCATACTTGGGCCTCCTTCAGCAGGAGTTGGGTGGAGCAGCAGCGGGGACCCCAGCCCTGGGAAGGGAGGGGCCTGAGGTCCTGACTCTGTCCACCCCCTAGGCTTGTCCCCCGACCTGCAGTCCATGGAGCAGATCCGGCGCATCATGCGGCCCACGGACGTGCCTGACCAGGGCCTGCTCTGCGACTTGCTGTGGTCTGACCCGGACAAGGATGTGCAGGGCTGGGGCGAGAATGACCGCGGGGTCTCCTTTACCTTCGGTGCCGAGGTGGTGGCCAAGTTCCTGCACAAGCATGACCTAGACCTCATCTGCCGCGCACATCAGGTGGATGGGAGTGTGTAGGGTTCAGGGCGGGCTGGAGCGGAGCGGCAAGCACCACAGCCGTGGGACTGACCACCCGCATCCACAGGTGGTAGAGGACGGCTATGAGTTCTTTGCCAAGCGGCAGCTGGTGACCCTGTTCTCAGCTCCCAACTACTGCGGCGAGTTTGACAACGCAGGCGCCATGATGAGTGTGGACGAGACCCTCATGTGCTCCTTCCAGGTATGAGTGAGCAAGGAGGGGCCCCGGGCCCAGGCTGGGAGCGGCCCGCAAGCCTGACCTGTTGTGTCTTGCAGATCCTCAAGCCCGCAGACAAGAACAAGGGCAAGTATGGGCAGTTCAGTGGCCTGAACCCCGGAGGCCGGCCCATCACCCCACCACGCAACTCTGCCAAAGCCAAGAAGTAGCCTCTGCGTGCGGCCCCCGCCCCCGATGGCCTCCAAGCACGGCCCCGCCCCTGACAATGGATGGATTGTACAGGAAGTAGGCAGCCCAGGGCTGCCCACCATGGGGAGCACGGAACCCTGGTGTTTTTTGTTTGTTTTTTTAATGAATCAATAGCAGCATCCGATCCCCAGGGTTCCTTTGCCTGCACCTGCAGAGGCTGCAAGCAGGGTCCCGGGGCTAAGGCTGCAGCTCAGGGCAACAGTAGGCCAGGTCACAGGGCTCCAGTCTTGCTGGGCTGCCGGGCTGGTGGCCGCATCCTGGGGCAACCTGTCTGGTCTCTTGAATAAAGGTCGAAGCTGGATTCTCGCCACGGCCTCCGTCTCCCTTGTTCCAAACTAAGCCTGGCAGCTGCCAGGAAACCCAACTCCACCAGATGCAGGTCCGGCCACAACAGCCTCTGTCACACACTTGGGTTCAGAGGTTCTTAGAATTCCAACCCAGAGCTGGAGTATTAGGGAAAGCCCTGGACACCCCCGAGGTGTGGCTGGGATGCGGTGGGACCCACTGGGCTTTTGTCTAAGGAGTTCCAGCTCAATGCAGGCAGGCAGCGGCTTGGTGCCCAGCCCGGCTCCGGCACAGCCGCTCACTGCCCTGGTCAGCCCTCCCCATCGCTGTCTTCTGCCAGCACAGGGCTGGGGCCCTGGGGCGAGTGTGCAGGGGTCAGGATGGAGCCGAAGAACAGGGAGCGGAACTGGAAGAACAGGAAGCTGTGTGAGCCCCGGAACCTGTTCCCTCCCCTGCCCCTGCCTCTGCCACCAGCCCCTGCCCCTACCTTCTTGGGTGGTGGGGTCCCAGGTATAGTACTAGGCTCAGCTTCATCACCGTCCTCCTCGGAGGACCACACAGGGCTGTCAGAGCGCTGAGGACCAGGGGAAACAGAGATGGAGGGCAGCACCCGTGAGCCCTCACTGCCTACAGTGGTTTCCATGGCGATCATGTAGGCGTCCATGTCATCACTGGTGAAGTCCTCCTGGTGGGGAGTGCTGTGGGCAGAGGCGGCATCCACAAGTGATGGAGGGGGAGGGCAGGTGTGGGCACAGTCCTCCCCTGGGAGCTTCCCAGAGCACTTTGGGGACCTCAGGGTCGCTAAGGTGGGAGACAGGAAGGGATGCAGGCACGGCTAAGTGGCCACTTCCTGAGGAGGTGGGTCGGGCATCTGTCAGGTGGGTGGGTGTTGGGGAGGTGCACAGGAGGCATTCCAGGTGCTAGCTTAGCCCTGCAGGAGGAGAGGAGCAGCAAGCTGGTCACCAGGGGCCACTCCCCCCACCTCCTCCCTGTGGGACAGGAACTGGAAAGTAGGGGTGCCCAGGGACTTGCTGGGCGGGGGGCCAGCCCCAACTTCCTCTACTTCAGCTCTGCTGGGTCCCTCCTCCCAAAGCCACCTGCTGCCTCCCCACATCCTTTCCTGGCGGGCCTGGGAGGAGGCTCTGAGGGGAGGCCCCAGCCAGCTTTGAAGCCAGCCCACAGGGCCTGGGGGAGGCTTCCCTGGCTGGGAGGGGTCACCAATACAGCTGAGCAGGAAGGCTGAGCCTGTGGGGGCCTGGGAGCCCAACAGGAAGTGTGCTGGGGGGAGGTGCAGAAGCTGCAAGCAGCCAGCTGGGGGGATACCCTCACCTGTGAGCCTGGAGCGGGGGTCTGCGGGGCTCCAGTTCTGCCTCCGCCTCTGACAGAGTGGCCAGGACAAAGTGGCCATCTAGTGTGGAATCCTCGACAGTGAAGATGGCCGGTCTGGGTACGGGATGGGGCCCATCAGTCACGCTGGGGGGCTCCAGCCAGTCTCCTGCACCCCCCCCCCCAGTCAAGGCTGGGCATTACCTGCCTGGAGCATCAAAGTGCACACTCAGGGGCAGGTTAGCTGACTCAGCAAAGCTCAGGAGCCCCTGGAAGGAAGAGGCGGGCAGTGAGGTCCCCTGGCTGGCAGCCAGTAACATGCAGGGGGCTCTTGGGGAAGGGATAGGGGCTCACCCGGAATTCCTTGAGGCAGAAGGTAACAGCCACCCCTTCTCGGGCCTGCAGCTCCTGGAAGTCAGCCTCACCCAGACTCATCTCGGTCACCATGGTTTTGGTGTTGCTGTCTGTGGGGAGCAGGGAGGAGGACTCCAGGAACCTGGGATCCTGGCCCAGCCCCCCCATCGCAACCAGGCTGGGACCCGACCTCACCTGCCTCGTCTTCCTCCTGGTAGCTGCGCAGCACGACTCTGCGCCCCTGAGCAATGCCCAGCGTTACCTCTGACAGCGCCTGAGGAAAGGGCAGTACGGCCTCCCCCAGGACCCTGCAAGGAAGGCGGTGTGTGACTCCTACACTGCATTCTGCCTGACCTTGGGGAAGGCAGGCCTGGTATGGCCTGGGCAGCAGAGGGCGACATGTGGAGCCCAGCGTGAGAACAAGCCAGACACTACAGGAGAGCAACTTACCCGCCCTTAGAAGCCGCAATTTATTCTTTCTTTTTAAAGCTTATTTATTTGAAAATCAGGGTTACACAGAGGAGAAAAACAGATCTTCCATCTGCTGGTTCACTCCCCAAACGGCCACACCAGCCAGAGGAGGACTGTTCTGAAGCCCGGAGCCAGCAGGACCCAGCAGCCTCGCCCAGGTCTCCCATGTGGGTGCAGCGGGACAAGGACTCGGGCTGTCCTCCCCTGCCATCACAGGTGCATTAGCAGGGAGCTGGATAGGAAGGGGAGCAGCTGGCACTCACACAGAATGCCAGCACCACAGGAGGAGGCTTAGCCTAAACCACCTAAGGACACACATCAGCTACAACGGCTAAACCAGAGCTGAGCCCATCTGAAGCCAGGAGCTCCTTCCGGGTCTCCCACATGGGTGCAGGGTCCCAGGGCCTTGGGCCATCCTCTACTGCTTTCCCAGGTCACAAACAAGGAGCTGGATGGGAAATGGAGCAGCCAGGACACAAACCAGTGTCCATATGGTATCCCAGTGCATGCAAGAAAAGGATTTAGCCATCGAGCCGTTGTGTCGGGATCAGGTATTTGCTTTAAGACAACTGTGCGGAGCCGACACTACGGCAGTTAAGCTGCAACCTGCAGCACCAGCATCCCACACAAGCAGTCCAGCCGTCCCACATGGGTGCAGCTCCCTAGGTCCCTGCACCCGCGTGGGAGATGGAAGGAAGCCCCTGGGCTGGGCCTGACTCAGCCTCGGCTGTGGCAGCCATCCAGGGAGTGAGCCAGTGGATGGAAGAGCTCTTTCCCAGCCCAGCTCCTGCCATTACTTATTTATTAGACAACAGGGAGCAGGAGCTGGACGCTGCTTCTCTATGGACTTGAAATTAGTTGCCCATGCTAAATAGCTACTGGGATCAGGCATTGTGGCACAGAAGTCAAATTGCCTACTGTGACAGCAGCATCCCTTTTGAGCACTGGTTCTAATCCCGGCGGCCCCACTTCCCATCCAGCTCCCTGCCTGTGGCCTGGGAAAACAGTCGAGGACGGCCCAAAGCCTTGGGCCCCTGCAGCTGCATGGGAGACCCGGAAGAAGCTCCTGGCTTCTGATCTGCTCAGCTCTGGCTGTTGTGGCCGTGTGGGGAGTGAACCAGCGGATGGAAGGTCTTTTCTCTATTGCTCTCCTTTTCTCTGTAAATCTTGAAAGTAAAAATCTTGAAAATAAAAAACAAATAAGTTAATCTTAAAAAAAAAAAAGGAAGAAACAGTGCTAGAACGGAGACTGAGGGGACAGCCTGCGCTCTCTGCCGCGCCAGCCCCACAGAGCCCAGGAAAGCGCTGTTGACACCTGAAGGGCCCATCTTGCATTCACAGGACATGGAGGGGCCGGGGCTGCCGGACGCCAGCCCGTGCCAGGGCAGGGGTGGGAGTCACCCGAGCTGCTCCTCCTGTTGGACCTCCTACCTCCAGCAGAGCCCACTTTCCTGTCTTACATGCCCCGTGGAGTGCCACCCTCACAGACCATCTTTCTGGGCACGACCTTTGGGCCCTTCAGCAGAGACTGGGCCTCCCTCAGGTGCAAGATGCCTGCAGTTCGAACAAACCAGAGAGGGGCCGGACCTTCACAGTTGCTTGAGCCAGCAGTGCTGGGGGGGTCTGAGGGCCAGACCAGCGGAGGGGGCAGAGGCCGGCCCCCTAGAGACCCAGTCAAGGACCTGGGGCTGGGGACATCCTGAAGGTCCACAGAAAGCCTGCAGCCAAGGTGGAGGCGGTACAGTAAGCTTAAACCACCATCAGATCCAGGGCCTGGCTGCTCCACTTCTCCCACTCCCTGCCAAGGTGCCTGGGAAAGCAGCGGGGGTGGTCTAGAAGCTCTGGCCCCTGTGCCCTGTGGGAGACCCAGAAGGTCCTGGGTTTGGCTCAGTCCCCATCGTTGCAACCATTTCGGTGAACCAGCCGATGAGAGCACCCCCAGCCCCAATTCTGCTTTTCAAATAAATCTTTTTTTTTTTTTTTTTTTAAGAAAAGGAGGCCTAAGAGGAAGCTGGCCAGTCCCGAGCTCACCGAGCGGGGGCGCAGAGCTTGTAGGGGCATGAGGCTGGGTCGAAGACGGCCTGCAGGGACTCACAGTCCTGGAAGGACAGGTTGTGGGTCTTCCGCACCCCTGCACGGGCAGACAGGGTCTCAGCAGCCATCCCCCAGTCCCACTGCCTCCCGCAGGGCGCCCTCCGCCGGCCTGCCGCCGCCCACGCACCAAACCGGCAGTGCAGCTGGACCACCAGGCGGCTGCTCAGGCCATTGAGGGTGATGCAGCACCTCTCCACCGTCTTCTCCAGCATCGCCAGCGAGCGGAAGACGGACAGGAAGGACTGCAGGGGGTGAGGGAGACGCATCAGCCAGCCACCCGGCACGCAGGAAGCCCAGCTCGCCCCCTCAGCACCCACCGTCGAGCCCTTCTGGGCAGGGAGTGTCCGGCCTCACCTTCATCAGGATCTTACAGCGCAGAAGGCCCTGGCCCGGGGCGGCCGCCTGGTACTGCTGGAAGAAGAGTGGGGCGAACAGAAAGCAGGCATAGGCCGAGCGCGAGGAGTTCACCGTGCGCAGGGAGAGCTGCGGGAGGCAGGACAGCGAGGCGCCGGCGCCATCAGTCCGCGCTGCTGCCCACTCCCCCACCTGGGACCCTGCCGGCGGCCGGCACCTGTGACCCATGAGGCCCCCACCCCAGCTTATCCCGCCCTTACAGCTGAGAGGCGCACCCCCTGCCCCTCCTCCTGGTTCTAACTCAGACCTCCCAACCGACACTGGACACTACTCCCGGGACCTGCCCACCGCCATCCCGCCTGTGCGAGGAGCCCAAGCCACCCCCCCTCACGCCCGCACCCCTCACCCCGTCCTCCAGGGGCTCCAGGTAGAGTTCGTCCCCAATGCGGGACAGGGAGTGGACGGCCTTGCCCAGCACTGCGGAGTGGAGAGCAGGGCGGATCAGCCGCGCGCCTCTGGCGGGCTCGCGTGCCCCGCCGCCAGCTCGGCCCCGACTCACCCTTGATGTTGCCGCCCGTGATCAGGCACCTCATGCTGCCCGCCGCCCCGACCCCAGGCCTGGCCGGCCCGCCGCGCGTCCCCGGAACAGCCGTCGCCCCGCGCTTCCCGCGCCCGCCCCCCGCCAGCACTGCTCCCGCCTCCTCATTGGCCACCGCGGGGCGCCTTCGTCACGTGAGAAAACGCTCGCCGGCGCCGCCGTCACGTGACGCGGCCGTGGCTGGGGGCCGTCTCCGCCACGTGACCCGAAGGCACCCCGGCGGGCAGATGGGATGCGGGCAGATGAGGAGGGGCGCTAGCGGGCAGAGGATCCCCAATTCTGCAAGGCTGGGGCCTCCTGTGGAAGGAGTTGCTGGTGCCTGGTTCCCTAGGTGCAGCAGACCGGCCCTGGGCGCTGTGCCCTCCCGCCACCCTCTGCCTCTGATGGGGGGAGTCCCTTCCACCTCCCACACGCTGGCTCGTCCCTCCCCTGTCCCCCAGTTCTCTCTGGCCAAGCCCTCACCCTGGCTGGGCCCTAATGAGGCTCACAGTTGACCAACCCCATGTGCCTGGGGACCATCGTGGTGGTTATAGCCTTGTGGTTCGCACAAGGCCTGACCCTCCGTGGGTGACCAGTAAGTCAGCAGGCATGAAGTTCATGAACGTGTTGAGGACTGTGGGGAGAGGAACAGGTGGCTTGCAGCGCCCCACCACCACCACCACCACCCACACAGGGCAGCCCTCTCTCTCAGGACAGCACAGCGTTAGCCATCTCCTCCCTCTCGGCCCGGTGCGCAGGTGGTGCCGCTTCGCATCCATCCATCCCCCCTCCCTGGCTGCGTCCTCTGTGTCACACAAGGAATGCGGGTACTGCAGCTACTGCTTCGGAGTCCCTCCCTGCTGTGCCAGGGGCCATGGTCTGCTCTTCTGGCTGGGACTGCTCCAGTCCTGGGGAGGGGTGCTTGGCTGCGTGGGGAGGAGGATCCCTTGGCATTGGGCCAGGCGTGGGTCCAGGGGTCCCCAAGAGGCCTGGAGGTGGCTAGAGCAAAAGAGGTGGGGGCGTGTGTGCGTGGTGGGGATGCAAGGCGCAGGAGAGGTCTTCCCGACGACTAGGCAGGTGGCAAGGTGCCCAAAGCGTGGATGGTGCTTGGTGCCTGGTATGGAACTGGCCATGGCAGGGACGTCTCCTTGACAGGGGCAATGGCTAGAGGCCAGCCCGGAGAGGGAGACAGTGTCAAGGGAGAAGTGTTGCTGCTCAGAACAGCACAGCAGGTAGGCTGCACTAGGACGTGGGCATGGAAGCCAGTGCCAAGGGAAGTGGGTGTGCCAGGTCAGCCGGCTGGGGCAGCGCCGAGTGGCAGGACCCGGCCAACTCCAAGGCCAAGAGCAGAAGCTGACCTGGCCAGTGGAGGCAGCTGCAGGCCCGGCTCCTGAGCACACCTTTGAGAAGGGCTGGGTTATGGAGACCACACCACTGGGCACACCTGGACAGGGCATTGGGGTGGACTTCCTGGAGGAGGGAACAGGTGGAGTGAGGCAGGGGGACTGAGTGGACACTTGCTAAGGAGCTGTGGGTGAGAATGTGTGAGGCACCGTTCTGTCTCCCCAGTGTGGCCATGTGGCCCGTGGGGACATAGGAGTACGGCTCAGGAGTTTATTCTGGTTTGCCCTGCCCTAGTCTGTGCACACACAGAGGAAATGGTACCCTAGGCTTACTTGTGGGTGGGGAGGGGGCACTCAGCAGGCCAGGGGGCTGAGCCTGTGAAGGTGTGTGCCACCCCCGGTGCATACCCCAGCCCCTCTGCCCTTGCCAGCACATGGCACAGGCTGGGGAAGTCTGTGTCAAATGAAACAAGACCTGAACCCAGGATTGTCTGTCACGACCAAGACCAGGTTGCTGGGTGCCAGCTGCTTTCTGAACCCGGGCTCCATCACCGAGGGCTCATGGGAAAGTAGACCTGCTGTGAGTCGGGGTCAGGTATAGAGCCCACGGCACAGTGGCGCCTTGTCTCTCCCCAGCTGCACAGGGCCAGAACATCCAGCCCTGGAAGGAACAGACGGACAGGGCAGCTTGTAGGGCACCCGCGCACAAGGCTGGCATGGGCTGCTGGGCACCACTGAGGGCCCAGGGTGTCCCTGGCTCCGGGATTGGCTGCGTGGAGTGGAGCTGGGCTGGAGTCTGTTAAAGCTGGCGGGGTGGGGAAGGGGGGGTGCTGAGGCTTGTTCACCACAACCTGGCGCACGGGTGTTACAGGCCCCTTGGAGCGCGCGCGAGGTAAGTTCAGGGCGAATCAAAGGCAGTATGCCGTACCCAGCGGGGGGCCCCGATGGAACTCATTACCCCAAGATGTGGTCTTGGCTGGAAATATAAATAGCTTCACAAAAGGTTTAGATAAATCCATGGATGACAGCTCCATTCATGGGTTAGGAGGAGGGGGCTGCTCGGGCCTGCCGTCTCCTGGGGAGCCATTGGGAGGCGACCCGGGCTCTGAGAGACCACCCCTCAGGGCCCCAGTGGGAGGCAGTTTCTGGTGGCGGGGAGCCTCTGGCCCTTTCCCCCACCTGCCCAGGGGGCGACACACGGGCCGCACGCTCGACGCATCCTGGCGGGCTGTCCCCTGAGGGACCGGCAGAGGGAGACAGACACCGCATTCAGCCGCAGCTCCCAGGCCAGTCTGCAGGCTTTTACGTATCAAACAGATTCAGGGAGCCCCGAGGGGGCCCGTGTAGTACCTGATCCTGGGCTAGGCTGCTCTGGGCTCTCTGCTGGAGGAGGGGCAGGAGGAGAACTGGGAAGGGGCTACTGACCAAGAACAGGGTAGCCAGAGCCTGGCTGCCCGCTGCTAGGAGACCTGGCATGACTCCATGCCTCAATTTCTCTGCAGTGAAGGGTGGTCCATGTGGAGTTGGCAGTACTCGCCCATGGTGCCAGGCATTGGGGTACCTAGCATACTGTGGCCGGATCCTCCATAGGAGCACCAGAGGTTGACACATCCCCTAGGGTGCCATGGCTCTGGCCTTTCGGGTCCCTCAGAGTTCCCTGCTGGGCTAGTCCAGCAGGCTGTACTCCCTCACCCCCAGCCCTGAGGCCCTGGCAGGAAGCAGGGTGCCAGTGCCTGTCTGGGTCCACAGTGTTGGACCCCACAAGTCTGAGTGTCAGCCCCTCAGCTTTGCACCCATGTGGCTCTGTCATCTTCCAGCTTCTCCCTGCTCTCCTGGTCGCCCCCTGCCCCGTCCTGCTGTGACCCCCTCCTTTCCCGCACCATCTCAGGTCCCCATTTCAGTGACTTCGGTCTGGTGGTCAACAATGAACCCGCACCGTGGGCAGAGTGTCTGTACAGACCCCGGGGCGGGGGGGGAGTCTGTTGTCCCTGGTTCCATTCTGTGGAGGGAATACAGCCATGGAGCCAAGCAGGGAAGTGAGGGGCCCAGGGTTCACATGGCTGGTCCGACAGCAGGAGGGGCAGAGCACTGACCTCCAGCCCCCCCGAGATGCCTGAGGGAGGGGTGCAGCCATGAGTCAGCAGAGCAGGATAAGGATCTCCCGGTCCAGGGAGAGGTAACCCCAAGCCTGTGCCAGGGGAGACGGAGTCACAGGCCTGCGGCACGGGTGGGTCGGGGCAGCGGAACAGCCTGGGAGGAGGGGAGCCCTGGGGCGTGGGGGAGGGGGCTGTTCTTGCCTTCTTCATACACCCGGCACCCAGACGCCCTGACAGGTGGGGAGACAGAGCCCCGGGTATGGGTGTGGTGGGTGGGGCAGGTGGAAGGGCCTGGCTCCTCCTGCCTCCCCTGCTCTGGCTCGTAGGCTGGGGTGGGGTGTCCTCAGGGAGGCCAGAGTGAGGCCAGGTATGGGCTGGGGCAGAGGTAAGAGAGGCCTGTGCTCCGGGGTTTCCGCTGGCATCAGGGCCAGCTCCGGGTGAGGCCCGGCCCTGGAGCAGAGGAAGCGCTCGGCTGCCATCTCTCCCGCCTGCTGGCTCCAGCATGTGCACGCAGGCAAGATGGGGGGGTCCTAGAGATCTGGGGCTCCTGAGCCTACAGCACCAGCACCTGGCCCTTAAAAAGCAAAGGGCAGCCCTGGCCCTGTCAGCTGGTGTCCATGGTGGGTACTGGGCAGGATCTTCCAGGCACACAAGGGCACTCTGTAAGTCTCAGGGAACATCTACCTGGGTGACCTGAAGAGACCAGGCAAGGGAAAGGCACGCAGCCTCTCCTCCAGGGCCCGTGCTCCTGGATGGTTCTAAGGGAATCTGGCTGAAGCTGGCCACTGACTTCCCATCCTGGTTCTCCCATTCCTAGGACGCAGGGATCTGTCACAAGGGGTTCGGTGTGCTCCTGTACAAACGAGGCTGAGCTGGCTCCTGCCACCCAGAGCCTCGGAAGTTAAGGGAAGGCCCGTTGTCAGCCTGCAATGCGCTGGGACACAGCCCGCATTAGGGCTGGCCATTGCCCAGCGCCGTGGCCCCTCGTGGCTCCTCTCTGCAGTGTCCCTGTCCCTGACGTCAGGCATACCAGAGGGACCGATTGGGGAAGGTCCCTGCTGACCTCTCTGAGCCCTCTGCCAGGAGGGGACCACTATCCTGCAGTTGTGGGAACATGGTGTCCTTGGGACCCCACGGCTGCCTTTCCTGGGTCAGGCAGCAAACTGTGGATAGGTGGTAAGCGCAGTGTGGGGCATTTGCCAGCCCGGGAGCCAACACTGTCTCCCCCAGCCATGGCTCTCGGGGCCTTGAGCGCCAGCCAGCAAACCAGCACTCCCCTCAGCAGCTTGCTCCGCGCCCACGGTGCCAGGAGGAAGCAGGCAGAGGACAGACAGGCTGGTCCCCGGCCACACTGGCCACCTGGAATTGGGCTTCAGGCTCCTATGTGGCCTCAGCCAGCTCCTGGTGGCCAGTGGGCCAAGCCGGTGCTGTTCTTGCGGTCTGCCCTCACAGCGCACCCCTTCAGAGCTGCTGTCCCATTCCTAGCCTTGGACATGCTTACTACCACCTACAGCTGGGCTTGGTCAGAGCGAGTGGCCAAGACTGCCAAGTTTCGTTCTTTTTTTTTTTTTTTTTAAAGATTTATTTTATTTTTATTACAAAGTCAGGTATACTGAGAGGAGGAGAGATAGAGAGGAAGTGGAGCTGCCGGGATTAGAACCAGCGGCCATATGGGATCAAGGCGAGGACCTTAGCCACTAGGCCACGCCACCGAGCCCCTCGTTCTTTTTTTTAATGTAAAAAATATATATATTCGGGCCCGGCGGCGTGGTCTAGCGGCTAAAGTCCTCGCCTTGAAAGCCCCGGGATCCCATATGGGCGCCGGTTCTAATCCCGGCAGCTCCACTTCCCATCCAGCTCCCTGCTTGTGGCCTGGGAAAGCAGTTGAGGACGGCCCAATGCTTTGGGACACTGCACCCGCGTGGGAGACCCGGAAGAGGTTCCAGGTTCCCGGCATCGGATCGGCGCGCATCGGCCCGTTGCGGCTCACTTGGGGAGTGAATCATCGGACGGAAGATCTTCCTCTCTGTCTCTCCTCCTCTGTGTATATCTGGCTGTAATAAAATGAATAAATCTTTAAAAAATATATATATATATATATATATTCACTGGAAAGCCAGACTTGCACAGAGGAGAGAGAGAAGGAAATCTTCCAGTTTTCCATCCACTGATTCACTCCCCAAAGGCCACAGTGCCCAGGGCTGGGCCAGGCTGACACCAGGAGACTCGGGGTTTCCCACTTGGGCCATCCTCCACTGTTTTTCCCAGGCACATCAGCAGGGAGCTCTATCGGAAGCGGAGCTGCCGGGACACCCACAGGCATCCACACTGGATGCTGGCGTCACGGGTGGTGACTGAACCCCAAGACCGTGGAGGCCTTCTGAAGGCAGGGCGTTTTCCTTGTCCTGTTCCCTGCAGTGTGGGCTGCTGAGCGTGCTGGCTCAGTGCACAGGGGCCAACAGGATACTCTCTCCCCTTCCCTGGGGTATGCACCTGGGCCTGGGACCCACACAGCCCCTGGCCTCTGCCCTCCCCAGGGTGCTGGGTTCCCGAGCTGGGAATCGGAGGACGCCACCTGTCCTACCCCATGGCACAGAAGCCCTGCTTGGCTACCCCTGCTCTGCCCCGCCCTTCTCCCGCAGTTCCAGCAGCCCCCTCCCATGGAGCCTTGGCAGAGGCCTGGCAGCCTGGACTCCAGCCCCCACCCCACCCCAGCTGGCAGCTCCTGGCCTGCTGCCGTCTTTGCCCAGACATGGCAGAGGGCACGGGCGGCTTGGGGAAGGCGTGGACTCTCCCTTTGGCAGTGTGAAAAGGGGGAAGGGAAAAGATGGCCCCTACCTGGGGAGGGGGGGTGAGGGATACAAGTCCAGACAAGAGCGCGGGGTGAACAGGTCCTCCCTGGCTGGTGGGGTCCCTCCCTCAGCATCCGAGGCAGAGCAGGGGGGCCAGAGCTGCTGTGTGCAAGACAAGTGTCCCTGCACCCACCGGCACTCGGTTCTCCTAGAGCCACACTTCCTGGCCTGGGGAGGCCCAGCCTCTCCCCCTCTCTCTTCCTCACTCCCACCACTCCTACCTCTTTGTGTCTCCTTTCCTCCCTGGTCCCTTCCCTCTTCTCACCACCCCCCAGCTTCCCGGACTCCCCCTCCCTCCTCCCGCCCTCCCCCGGCCCCTTCCTCCGCTCAGCTTTGGGGCTGTTTTCTCCCTGACTCAGCAAGGTGCTTTATAAGGTGCTGAGGGGGCTCAGCCAAATCCAAACCACATTGTCTGAGCAGGCACGGGCTCTGGGCGAGGAGCCGGCCTTGGGCTGCTCCCCTCTGCCGGGGCGCCTCCTCGCTCCATACCGGCCTCTGGGCCAGGCACCCAGGGGCATCTGCCGCCGTGACCCTGGCATGGGCATAAAAGGCGGTTGGGCTCCCCAGCCAAGAATGTCATTGGAACTCCAGAGTCTTGGCTGGTGGGGGGTGGGGAGGAGGTGGGGGGTTGGGAGGCCCCTCCAAGTTGTTACCAATGCATCATTAAGCCCCTCGACCCCCCACTCCAGCCCGGTCCTCCATCCCCCAGCTCTTTTCCTCCTGGTTTGGGGGGAGCGGAAGAGAAAGGAAGGAAGAAAGGAGAGAGAGAGGGGAAAAAAACCCAACCCAACAACAAAGTCTGTCCCACTCCAGTGAGGTAATTGAAAACAAACTTCTTCCCCACCCCCCCACCCCCCCACCTCAGCTCTCGCGGTGCAGAAAAGGGGAAGAGCTGCCCAGGGAGCCGAGCCCCGGCCACGGCTGACCGACCCTTGGGTTGCGGGAGCTGGGGCGCAGCTGGCAGGGTGCCCTGGTACTGGGGTGCAGGGTGGCCATCACCTTCCAGGTTGGGCCCACCACCGGCCCCTCCTGCTCTGCAGCAGCTGCACACACAACACAAAGCCGCTGACTGCCATGGAGCCACCAGGCGGCCCAGCTCCCACGCTTAGGGAACCGAGGGGCTGCGCCCCCAGGAGCCCCACAGGACAGCTGCGTCCATGCGCATCTCCCTGGCAGAAGGTGTGGAGAGCTGTTTAGTCCCCCTGGGCAACCCGCCCATCCCACCAGCCCCAGCCCAAGCCTAAGGGCAGGAACGACAGAGCGAGAGTGCTCCACGGCCAAACCAACAGCCCCAAGCCCCAAAGGACAGAGGGTGCCAAATGTCCTCGGGCGGGGGACGGGCACGCGCTGCCCAAGTGGGGCCCTCGGTCTGTCCGGAGCCCGGAGTCGGAGCGTTCCCCCGCTGAGTCACCCACAGCCTCTGGTGTTGAAACTGGTCTGGTGCCGCCTGCTGATTAATGAATTACAAGTCCCCCACCCCTCGCACTCGGCCTGGTCACTGGGAGGAATGGAGGACCTTGTGAACTTGAGGGGGCGCTGGGCAGTGGGCCCTGCCTTGGCTCCTGCCCCACCCGGGGGAGGGGGGCACTGTCAGCCGGTCAGTCACCTGTCGGGGCGCCGCGCCTCCTGGGGCTCGCAGCCCGTTGGAAATGGGACAGGCAGCGGCGGGACAATAGGCAAAGGGGGCGGTCAGCGCAGACAAAGGGCAGCAGGAAAAAAGCCATCACTTGCTCCGAGGCCAGTTCGCTGGCATTTGGGAGAATGTGTCACTGCATTTACTCAAGGGGGAGGGGGAAGGTCAGGGATGAGGAGCAGAGGTAGTCTGGCACCAGGGACCCCCGCAGCCGGCCGGGGCAGCAGGAAGCCCACCCCAGGCCACGCACGGCCCCGGGCCGCGGGGAGGGGGGGCTGTGCAGGGACCGGCGCCCGCCCCGCCCCCGGGAGGCCCGGGTGGTACCCCGGCAGCCTCGCCTCACCTCACCCCCCCCTCGGTGCTGTGGGAGGGAGACGAGCCCCAGAAGCCCTCCCTTCCCTCCTCCCCCCCGCCTCCCCCACCCCGGGGAGGGCCGCTACAATTTGTGGTTACAGCTTTACACGTCAGAAAAAAAAAAGTTTGCAGAATGTCCCACACCGAAAAAAAAAAAATCCGAAACCGAGTGAAAAAAACCTGCGAGTGGGCCTGGCGGATGGGATTATTCCAGCCTCGCCGGAGCCGCGGCTCGCCCTCCCGCTCCGCCAGCCTCCGGGAGAGCAGCCGCGCCCGCCGGCCCGGCCCCCAGCCCCATGGACCTCCGAGCAGGTAGGAAACCAGGCGTCCGAGGCCCCGGCCCCCCGCCCCCGCCGAGTAGCCGCGAGATCCGGTTCCCGTCCTCCCGCCCGCCCCCGGGGAGCCCCGCGCCGGGGCCGGGCCGGGGAGCAGGGCTTGGGCCGGGGGAGGCACTGCCGGGCGCCCTCGAGAGGGGCCGGGCGGGGACGCGGCATTCCTGGGCTCCGCTCGGCAGCGCAGGAGGTGGCGGCGAGCGCGGCGGGCAGCCCGGACGGCCTGCAGACCTGGGGAGGCGGCCACCTGGAGGGGACCCCGCGGGGCGAGCCGGGCGCGCCGGTCGGGGGGGACGCAGCGCGCGGCGAGGAGGGGGCTGGGCGGGGAAGGGGGCCGAGGCCGGCCGGCGGGCGGCGAGGGGAGGCCGACACCTCGGGCCGCGCAGCGCTCCCTCCCCGGCCCGCCGAGAGGCAGAGGCGAAGGCGGGCGGGGAGGAGGGCGGGCGAGAGGCGCGAGGAGGGCGGAGGGCAGCGCCGAGCCTGGCCGCGCCGGGCCGGGCCGGCCGGGCCGCGCCGCGGGACACTTGGCTGCACGTTGCGCGGCCGGAGCCCTGCGTGCTGTCCAGGGCCGGGGCGACGGCGGCAGGTAGGGGCCGGGCGGCGGCCGTGAGCCCCCGGCCCGCGGGGGCCTGGGAGTGATTACCGCGGGGAGTGGGGTGGGGGCGGGCGCAGCCCGGCCGGACCCGGCAGGAAAAAGTCCGTCACCGGCCGGCGGAGCGTCGGCAGCGGCAGGAGAGCCGCTCGGCCCCGCGCTCCGCGGGAGGGAGGCGGGCAGGGCAGGGAGTTGTTGCGCGGGAAAGGGCAGCGCCGGGCCGAGCCCCGGAGCCCCGTGCCCCGGACCCGCCCCCGCCTCCGCCGCCGGGAAGGGAGCGACCGGGCGGGAGCGGGCGGGGGGCGGGGCCGGGGGCGCCGGGGCCACACAGGGGGAAGGCGCCGGCGGCGGGAGGTCACCGGCGAGGAGGAAGCGCGGGCGAGCGGCCACTGCCGCCGCCCAGTCCCGCGAAACAAACCCGAGTCCCCCCTGGCTGCGCCCAAGTCGCCTCGCCTCTGCTCTCCCCACTTTCCTTAGCTGCTCCACCCGCTTCGGGAGCCTTCCCCGAAGGCGACCCCTGCTTCCTCCCGGGCCGGCCTGGCCCACGGCCTTCGGGTGGGAAGGGGCTGCCAGCAGAGGAGGAGGGAAGCCTGGCTGGTGCTGGCCCAGCTCCGGTCTGGGCGGCGGAGAGGGGCTGCGGCTGGGGGGTGCGGGACACACCTCTCCGGATGGGGTGGGCAGGGCACACAGCCCAGGGACATCACGGGGTTCACTGGCCCCAGCACATGCTGCTGCCCTCCGGGGACACAGGGACTTAAACGCCTTGAGATCGAGATCAGAAGCGCTGCCCCCCACCTCCCGCCCGTCGTCCCGTGCCGCACGCTGCAGCTGGGGAACAGGCAGGCAGAAGAGGCAGCAGCTTGGTCAGCCTGCCCTCCCCGCACTCGGTCCCCCGCGCGCAGCCACTTCACATTCCTCGGCGCAGGTGGCTGTCCCACCTGCCGGCCGCTCCGCCCCGCCGGCCCTCCCGCCCTGTGCCACACACTCCAGACACCAGCGCTCACCCACACACTGGCCTGGGCAGTTCCCTGCTCGTCCGCCCCTGCCTCCGGCTTTCAGCTGGCTGCCCCCCCACAGCACACCCAGGGCCCTCTTGTGGCACAATCGAGAACCCACTCCCTACTCCCTCCGTTGGAGAGCCGGTCACAGCTTTCCAGGGTAGGGCTGGCCCGCCCTCTGCGACCTGCCCTGGTCCTAGTTGGCTCCCTTCACTTGGGCTTGGCTGTCACGGAGCGGCGCGAGGAGATGCTGCAGCGGACAGCACAGCTGAGCCAGGGCCTCAGGCATCCCTGCTGGGGAGGGACTTTAGCCTGCAGCCTCCTCAGGCAAGCCCTGTCACCAGATGGGTTGACAGGGAAGCTGGGTCTCCTGCCTTCCAGACCATGTGTCCTCACTTCTGTGGGGCCGGGGAAAGGAGAGGAGGGAGGGGTGGGAGCTGACCACGAGGCGGGGGAGAGATGGGGGAAGCAGGGCAGGAGGTACCCCTGGTCGTCCCCTGTACTCCCAGGGCTGGGGTCCTACCTCCCCCAAGCCTCTCCAGTCCTCCAGTTCCCACAGCAGAGACGCGCCCCCATGATTCCCACCCTCAGATGTCAGTGCCAGTCGAGCTTGAGGACACACAGCCTTTGCTGTGGCTCTCATATTGGGCCCAGCCTGCGGTCCCTGTGCCCCACCTCCAGAGCCCCCAGGCCCAGTGTAGTCAGTGATCACTGTTCTACCCAAGCCCACCACCTTGGACACCCCTGCCTTGTGCCCAAGTGAGGTCAGCTTGGTGTTAAAGAGGCCTGGACAAAGGGCAGCCAGCTAACTTAGGACATGTGCAAGGGTGTGCCTGCCTGTGCAGCCGTGTCAGGGTGGCCCTGCGCCCACATAGGCTGAGACTGTGTGTGTGTGTGTGTGTGTGTGTGTGTGTGTGCGTGCACGAGGGGGGCCTCGGTTCCCAGGGCCCAGGGATCTGGATGGAATTAGGGCCTGGCCCGGGTGGGGGCCGGGGTGGGGGGCTGCAGCAGGAAACGTGAGCTGCGCTCATTAGCTCCTCACGTGCTCTGCCGGATTTATAAACACAAGGAGACCAGGGATGTAAACAATCAATGGAGCCGGGCTGGGGGCTGGGCCTGGGCCAGGGCTGGGGGAGGGGCCCACGGCGGGTCCACCTGCACACCCCAGCCTGGGCAGGAGGCTGGACCAGGCTCCAGAGAGCCCACAATGCACTCCCTTGACGCTCACCCCAACCACAGGTGTTCCCTGTGGGGGCAGCTTTGCCTGTGGTGCCCTGCGACATGGGCATGCTTTCCCAGAGTGGCAGCTATCACAGCCCTATCCTGGGGTGTCACTTTCTCCTCTCCCTGGGGATTCCAGAGCTTCCTTCCTCCTTTGGGGTTCTCCAGGGCCTGCTCCCTCCTCTGCCCCCTCCCCCCACCACCCTCCAGCCCTGCGGCCTGCAGTGACACAGTTACCTCAGAACTGAAATATTCCTGGAAACACCGGCCTCCCTCTCGTCTGGTTAATTTCATGAGCCGTTTTTCTGCCCAGATGACTTAGCTCGTGTTTATCCAAAGGCTTCTCCCTCTGCTGTCCCGGTGCAGGGAGCTGGTCTCCCCAGGGGTGTCCTGCAGCGCCCAGGAGGGGCAGCAGGAAGCACAGCTCAGTCAAGCTGGGGTCCTGGCCCCACTTCCCAGCTCCTGTGTTAGCTAGGATGCCTCACCAGGCCCCTGGCCTAGCAGGGCCACACTGGCTGCTGCTGCCCCTCTTAAGCCGATTTGCCAGTGTTCAAAGCTCCCAGGGTCCCGGGGGCTCGAGGAGCCCCAGCTGAGGGGTGGAGGGCCTGGGACAGCCCCTCAAGAGCTGGCGACAGGGGGGAGGGGATGGAGGTGGGGGACAGAGATGAGGAGCTGCAGCAGGGAACTGAGCGCAGCCCATTTCCTGGGACAGCAGAGTCCCTGACCTGCCCTGTCCCCCAGCCTCGAGGCCAATACCTTCTTCCCAAAGAACAGGAGCCTTGTGACTGCTGGGTACCTGCTGAACAACCATCCAGTCCTGCACCTGAGGGCTAAGACTGGCCTGTGAAATGTCTGGTGCCTACTGAGCTCTCAGGGCCCCTAGTGCAGAGCAAGGCCCATGCCCAGCCCTACCTCACTGTTAGCTGGCGCTTCACTCTGACATCGGCCTGCTGCCCCGGCATAACCCATTTCTTCCCATCGAAACCTACAGGATAACCCAGAGGAATGGGGCCACTCCTGACTCCACACCTCTCCAAGCTGAACTCCCAAACCAACCAACCCTGCGCTCCACCTCCTGACAGCGACATCAACAAACTCACAGACCCGTAGCCCCAGCACACCCCCTGCCAGCCCACACCTAACCACATCCCTCGGCTGGACTCAAACCTCAACCACACTTAATCGAGCAGATCCCAAGTCTAAACTAATCCCAAACTTTAAAAGTAACCCAGTCCTTAAGCCTAACTTAGACAACCGCCAATCATGTGCTTCCCCACCCTGACCCGTGAGGCAGAGAATCTTGACTTGGGATCGCACCGAAAACCTGGAAGGTGGTGTTCCCCAACCATCAGTGTCAGAAACAGCCACCTGCTCAGACTGGGTGGGCGAGGCCATTCTCTCCTTCCTGTGTCAACGTCCACGCCCCCAGTGCCACACTGACCGGAAGGCCTCACAGAGATGAAGCCACTAACACTCGCCAGAACCCAGGTGCTGCCCACCGAGCCAGACAGAGCCAATGCTAACCTGCCTTCATTCTACACACCCCACGGGGCCCACGCCCACCAGTGATATCCAAGGGCAACCCACTGCTGGCTCCAGCCACCAGCCTGTGTCCTTGTCACCCCCCTGCCGCCTCCTGTAGCCTCTCCATAGCACCCCTAGCTCCAGGCTGCTACTGGCAGCATGCCAGTTCCGCTGCAGGCTAACTCTCACCCATGGGGGCGAAGGGAGGGCCGAGGGACGGCTGGTGTCCAGCTGGAACCCCAGCTCACTGATTGACGGCCCTGGGCCTAGCCCGCTGCTCTGTGTACACACATATTCATGTTGGCACACATATAGTGACACATGTGCCAAACACTCAGTGGACACCGATCCACGTGCCACTATCTACTGACAGACACACACCGGTGCCAGATCCTGTCCTCAGACAGACATGCCTACACACACACACACACACACACACGCTCCCGTCCTCCCGCTCTCTGGCCAGGAGCGTTTCCCCTCCTCCACACCCTCTTCCTCCCATCTGGTGTCCCACCCTCACCCCCCTTCCCAGCCCAAGGTGGGGACAGACACCTGAGGGCCTGCCAGCTGCTTCCCCACTCCGGCCTGGGCCCGCCCTCACGTGCTTTGCCTGTCTGTCCACAGGGGACTCGTGGGGGATGCTGGCTTGCCTGTGTACCGTGCTCTGGCACCTTCCTGCGGTGCCAGCTCTAAATCGCACAGGGGACCCAGGGCCTGGGCCCTCCATCCAGAAGACCTACGACCTCACCCGCTACCTGGAGCACCAACTCCGCAGCTTGGCTGGGACCTACGTGAGTACCCCGCTTGGAAGTCAGGGTGTCGGGCAGAGTGAGCAGAGGGGTTAGGGGGAGGACAGAGATGGTGGAGGGTATAGCAGGCTTGGGGCAGGGGTTGCTTGAGCTCCAAGCAGCCTTCCTGCTGGCTTGTCTCCTGCCCTCCCCTCAGAGGTGCCCCCTCCCCATCTCTGGCCTCAGGACTAGGCATGTGGGCAGGACTTGCACCCGCCTTGGCCCACTGCCCCACTGGCTGCCAGCCCAGGCACCCGCCTCCCCCTGGGGGCTGGGGAAGTCTCTTCTGTTTACATGGTGTTGTGGTGTCTCTTGCCCGGGTGGGGCTGGGTGGGGCTGGAGGGGCCCCACCTCCCATGCCTGTGTTCCAGCTCGCCTCTGCCCCCAGACCTGGGGCCCTGCTGCGTGGACCCATGGACCTCCCCCTGCCTCTCCCATCCTAACTGGGCCTCCTAAAGGGGTCGGGGGAAGGGGCTGCAGGGTGCGGGGTGGTTATGCCGTAAGGATTTGGGGGCAGTCCAGAGGTGTTCAGGGAGCCCAGGAGGGAAGGAGGAGGGTCAGAGGAGCTGAGGACCATGGGGAACAGGCCCTTCTTCCCGTGTTCCTCTCCCACATCCCAGACCCTACTCTGGAGCCAGGGAAGGAAGAGGGAGGAGGTGGCGGGGGAGCTGGCTCCAGCCCCGGGATACACCGAGGAAATTAGTTTGTCTCTGTGCTTGTCAGCGTGTGAACCTCCCCCTGGGCCCTTGCCTCTCCCAGGCCTCGCCTCTCCACTTACTCTCCCATCACACTGCTCCCAGCCTTCTCCCTGGGCCCCGGGGGCTCCCCGGAGGGCTGCCAAGAGCCTCGACTTCTTCCCTGCCCCACAGCTCTTTACCCCCTTGCTGCTGGCCTCCCTCCCAAGACTGCCTCAGTTTCTTCCCTCTGTAGCCAGGTCCTTCTCTAGGGTTGTGAGCAGGACCCTCTGCCACCCATGGCCCACTCAGCCACTTGTGGCCCCCTCTGCCAGTCGTGCCCCACTCTGCCACCCGTGGCCCACTCTGCCTGCTTCTCTGCCTTGGCTCCTCTGTACAGAAAACCTTTGCTTCACTCACTTGCTACCTCCTGGAGTTCCCGACCCTTCTTGCCTGGCTTCCCCTGCCAAATTTCTTGAAGGAGTGGTCTACACCCTCTGCTTCCTCTCCACCCACTCACTGCTTAACCCCCTGCGATCTGGCTCCTAAGCGGGCCTGCTGTGTTCCCTCCCCAGCTGGTCAGCTGGCTGGTCGGTTGGCAGACACCTCTGTCCTGCAGACCCAGGCCCACGGCACTCCTAAGCTCGGTCTCCGTGTTGTTTTGCAGCCATGCTGACCAGGCTTCTCCATCTGCCCCTGGCCTCTGCACTCTCCTGGGTCCCTCCTGCTCCTGCAGCCTCCTGGCTCTTTGGACTCCTCTTCCTCTCTGCTCTGCCTGCTGCCCACTGGCCAGCGGGCCTGCATGAACAGGCCAGTGCTCTGTGTGGTCTCTACACTTCTCTGTGTCTCAGGAGGGGAGCTCAGCATTCCCACTGCTTCAGCTGTCACCTCTGTGCAAACGGCAGCCCTGGCAGAGAAGCCTGGGGGAGCCCAGGGTCAGGGAGACTGGGACAGCTTGGGGGCTGGCTGGCTACCCTGCCCCCTCCTTCCCCATCACCCTCTCCTTCTCACAGCTGAACTACCTGGGGCCCCCTTTCAACGAGCCTGACTTCAACCCCCCTCGGCTGGGGGCAGAGACGCTGCCCAGGGCCACCGTCAACCTGGAAGTGTGGCGAAGCCTCAATGACAAACTGCGGCTGACCCAGAACTACGAGGCCTACAGTCACCTCCTGTGTTACCTGCGGGGCCTCAACCGCCAGGCCACCACGGCTGAGCTGCGGCGCAGCCTCGCCCACTTCTGCACCAGCCTCCAGGGCCTGCTGGGCAGCATTGCAGGTGTCATGGCAGCCTTGGGCTACCCTCTGCCCCAGCCCCTGCCTGGGACTGAGCCCACCTGGGCCCCTGGCCCTGCTCACAGTGACTTCCTCCAGAAGATGGACGACTTCTGGCTGCTGAAGGAGCTGCAGACCTGGCTGTGGCGCTCAGCCAAGGACTTCAACCGGCTCAAGAAGAAGGTGCAGCCTGTGGCGGCTGCAGTCACCCTGCACCTGGAGGCCCGTGGCTTCTGACCCCTGACTTTAACCACCTCCTCTCCGTTCCCTCCAGAGGAGAGGGAGCCCCGTGTGCCCACGCTCGTGAGTCCGTAGACAGACCCACGAGCCTCTGGCCTTCTCCTGGTCTGGGGAAGCTGGGATGCACTGGGCCCCATCCCCTCCCCATTGCCCAGAGTCCTTTGGGGCTGGGGAAGAGGTGCAATAGGCCTGTTCCCACAGGAGGTCAGGCTCAAGGGATTCCAGAGGGCTTCAAGTTGGTGCCCCAGCTCTCATGGCCTCTTATCTCCGGCCTACCACTTGCCTGTGCCAACCTGGCTCCTGCGGCAGGTCTTCCAGAAGCACATATGGAGGGCAGGGTTGGGGATACCCTAGCATGTACCTTCTTGGGGTGAAGCCCTTTGGCTGCCTCACTTCCTTGGGTTGCTCCCTAGCTCCCAATAACGATACCTGCACGTTAGGAGACATACACGGCTGTGCGTCTAACAAGAGACAGGATTCCTGGGGGAGAGGAGAGGCTGCCCTGCAGGTGGGCTGAGGGCTGAGGGCAGTCGGGCACAGGGGGACACCCAGATCCTGCCTCTGGTTCTCTTGCCAGTATCATGGTGCCTCCCCGACCCTCTTCCAGGGTGTCTGTGGGCTGTCCAGGCTGGGGAAGGCAACGAGGGCCACGGCCACAGATTTCCTGAAAGTTTACATTGCAGTAGCATTTTGGGGTTTGGGGTGGCAGCTCCCTCAGGCCTACCCCCTAGCCCACCCACTCATGACTCTTTAAGTTTGTTGTATTAATATTTATTTATTTGGAGATGTTATTTATTAGATTATATTTATTGCAGAATTTCTATTCTTGTATTAACAAATAAAATGCTTGCCCCAGAACGTGGCATCCGTGCTTGGCTTTCCCCTTCGCCCGCCCTCCCGACCCAGTCAGTGTCCATCACTGTCCAGGGTCTTTGTCGGCCCGGCCCTCCTCTGCCCTGGGTCAGGGTGGGGTACGGAGGGCGTGCCCTCCACATGCACCTGCAGCAGGTCCCGGCCCGCTCCCACCCCTGCCTCTGCTCAGGCCGCCCCACCTCAGGACTGCTTTGCTGCGCTCAGGTCTGGCTCCTGCCTTGACTGTCTCCCCGGTAGCCGGTCCATCAGCCCCCTCGGGGTGGGGGTGGGAGGATCTCCCAACGTGGCCTCTCCTGCCTGGGGGGCTCAGAAACATGCACTTCGTCTCAATCTCCTTCGCAGAGCGGGCAGGGAGGACTGTGCTGGACGGCTGGGGGGCCGGCTGGGTATAATTCAGGGCGACCAAGCTCCAGCCAAAGCCTCCTCACCTTGCGTCCCCCAACCTGCACGGCGGTGCAGGTGCGTGTCTCTCGGGAGCTTGTGCGAAAGTAAGACAGAAGTGGCAAAAGAGCTGGTCGCAGTGGCAAGATGTGTAGCTGACTGGCTGGAAAATTGGGGGTCGAGACCTTCTAATTGTGGGGCACTCGGGAAGTAGATGGGGCAACTGCTCTAAGCTAACATGGATTTATTTGAAAGAGTTACAGAATCAGCGAAATCTCCCATCCACTGGTTCACTCCTCTGGGCCGGGAGCTCCACCCTGGTCTCTGCCAGGGCTGGCACAGGCTGAATCCCTGGGCTCCCCACTGCCATCCCAGGTGTATTAGTAGGGAGCTGAATCAGGAGCAGAGCTGTGTTCTGGTACGGGACGGTGGCATCGCTGCACCAGGGCTGTTTTCTGAGAGCTGGAGGCGTGCCTCAACCAGGAGGTAACACACAACAGTGACACTGAGTGAGGAGCAAGCGGCCCGTCCCAGGGCTCAGGGGAGAAGTGTAAGATCCAATCCAGCGTCCAACCTTCCTGAGGAGGAAGCAGCCCTCTCTCCTGAACCCCCAAGGGAGGAGCCGACAGGGAGGGGCAGCCAGTGCGGGGACACAGGCAGGGAGTGTGCAGGTGCGACCAGCCCAGACTGGGGGACGTGAGCCCCTCTCTAAGAGGCCACGTTGGAGGGCACCTGGGTCACCCCAAGCCTGAACAGGAGTAGTGGCCTGTGGTTGTGGTGCTAGAGGCTGTCAAGGACAGACGGTGGAGGATCGCATAGCAAAGCACTGGGTGCTTTGCCACAAGCATTCCAAACTCTCAGGGCCGTGTTTTTTACTCTGGAAGTAGAGGAGAGCTTGAAGAGGAGTCTGATCAGCTAGTTCAGTTGGCCTGGTGGAGCAGAGCTGACAGCGGGAGAGAAGCCCTGGGGAAGCCACGGGGACCTGAGAGTGGGGGCAGACGCCAAGTGGGGAGAGAAAAGGAGACAGGGCGGGGCTTGCTCCTGCTACTCAGGGTCTGCTGGGGCAGAGGTGGTGCAGGGGTGGGGTGGGGCTGCTACCGCCCAGAGGAGGCCAGCAGAGACCCTGAAGGCGGCAGGTGACATCAGCAGACACACGTGGGTCAGGGGCAGCAATGGAGTGAGGAGAGGGCATTTCCCGAGGTGCGGGCTGGCCAGGCAGGGACGACAGACTATCACAGGAGGTAAGGGGTTTTAGGGCATTAGAATCCCTACTGTTGGGGGGGTACTGGGGGGGGCAGGGACGGGGAGGGGAGGGCAGGCAGAGGGCGTGGTTGGGGGCTTACCCCAAGGGGCAACTCCTCCAGGTGGCCTGTAGGGTGTTTGTTGCTGCTGTGAGTCCACTTCAAGGTGGCCTGGCCTTGGAGTCCAGGGCCCAGGTAGCCAGAAGACTGTGACATGAGGGCCATCATCTCTCCTAGTCTCGTGTCCCCAGGAACGCCAAGAAGTATAGGAGGGACAGAGAGAAGGGCTTGTTCCCCATCATGTCAGATCAACACGTGTGGGACAGAGATCTTGCCACCTTGCGTGCTCGGAACCAGCCCAAGATGGAGAGCGGTCAGACTGGAGGGGGCCACTCCCGAGAGGGCCCATGTGGGCACAGAGACGGCTCTGAGCAGGCCTTGTCAGCCCGTCACTGGCCAAGTCACCCCGGGGGGGGGGGGTGGGCACTCATCCCAGCCACCCTGCGCCCACCCATGGCTGCCCTTGCCCATGGCCACCCTGTGCCCACCCTCCGCCGTGGCCGCCTCAGTATAAGTGTGGGCGGGTAGGGGGCCTCTTCCCCAGCCAAGCATGCGAGGGCCGGTGACTCAAGCCTGGCTGGGGCCCTGAAGGGCAGCTCCCAAAAGAGAGTCCCCCTTCTCCTCCAGAGCCACAACTGTCCCTGCCTTTGTCCCTTCAATTCTTGAATCCCCTGACTCAGCCGGGTACCCACATTTCCCAGCAGGGGACAAAGCCCTTGGTGGAGGGTGGAGTGGGGGTCTGAGGAAGTAACTGAGAAAGCTTTGAGCCCAACTTACAGTCCTTGCCCCAGTGTCACCCTTTGGGGTCCCCCAGGCTCTTGGTCCAAGGTCACCTCTAGGGCGCTCCCCAACTTGCCCCATCTCCTGGGCCTGGCTGGTGGGGGAGGGTTAACCAGGGCCTTCTTCCCGGTTGGACAAAGTCTGACACCTGGTGGCCAAGGTGAGCAATGGCTATAGGGAGCCTTTTCAAATCTCCCTGCAACTTTTTCTGCAAGGGCTCCAATGACCAAGGTGAAAGAGGGGTGATGGGGGGATGCCTGGCGGGAGAGAAATAGGATTAGGGGAGCCTCTTCCTCCCCCCAGGTCTCAGCCCCCTTAGCCAGCTAAGCCAAGAACCTGGCCCAATGGGAGGGAGAGGTTTGGGAGTGGGGTCCTGAACTGGCCCCATCCTGGCTCAGAATGAATAGCCAGGTCCAGGGCCTGGAGCGGGGAGGAGGGCTGGACATGAACCACAGCCAACCAAGCGCCGGGCAGCAGCGGCCCTCCCACTGTCTGACCCCAAGCCCCACTGTGAGCTGGGGAGGTGATAGTGGGAGGGGTTCTTGGGACCCCAGCACAGTGCTGAGCCCCTTATGAGCGAGGATGGGCCTAAGCCCCTTCTGCCCCACAACAGGCAGCCTTGGGCTTCGGCTCTCAGCAAAGAGCTAGCTTCCCAGTCCAGTTTGCCTATGGGGCTTCCAGAATTTAGCTCCCAGCCCAGAAGCAAGGGCCTTGGATGCTCCCAGGTTTACAGGCCACCCTGCAAGTGCCCATGTCCCCTTCCCCCAAAACACAAACTCAGCACCTTGGCATCAGGGCCAGCACAAGGAACATGCCTGAGTCTCAGGCAACCTCAGGGAGTTCAGTCCCCATTACAGCCCTCTAGACTGACCGTGCTACCCAAGCCCCAAGCTCAGAAGGCTCCATTAACAGCAGTGGAGGGCGGGGACATGAGGCCATCTCCATAGTCCAGGGGTTTGAGGCCCGATGGTCACAGGAGGCAGATTGGGCTAGGGAGTGCAGGCCAAGGTCCAGTCCACCTGCCAGTGCCCTTTAGGGAGTCAGACGTGGGACAAGATAAGGACGTCAGTGGGACAAGGTTGGTTCAAAATGCCAGGGCATTGCTTCCCTTGGGGTCCGGCCCTGCTGTCCCCAGAGCCTCCTGTAGGGGCGTCCCTGCAGCCTCTGCCGTGCTTGCCCTTAGCTTGACCACTCTGATCTTGTTCCTGCAGCTGAGAGGTGCCAGAGCCCAAGGGCGACCCCTTCCCTTCCTGCCCAGGTGGATGAGGCTGGCAGGGCCTGAGCCAGGCAGGGCTGGGGGCAGCCAGCAGGAGCCGCTCACAGGGAAGGAAGGACAGGGCCTGGGCACAGGAGAAGCCGCTGTGGCCTCCCAGCGGCACACCCCATTTCACGCTCCCTGGGCGGCGGCGGGCCCACGGCTATCATCTTTCAGGGGTGGGAGGGCCCAGGAATGAGGAGGGGTCTGCCCCACCCAGGACTTCCCGATCCCTCAGGGCGTGTGGAGGCGGATGACACATGCCAGCCTCTCACAACAGCCCAGAGCCCCTTGGAAAGGTCCCTCCACAGGGCCCCAGGTGACATTTCCCCACAGGAGTGCTCTAGGCCCCACCATCCCACACCTGAGGCCTCCCCTGCACCGGAAGGGCCCCTGATTCCACCACCTCCTCCGCTCAGCAGGGCCCTACTCTCAGCCTGTGACAGAGGGAGACATTTGGGCCAAGCCCAGTGCCAGCAGAAAGGCAGGGCCGGCCCTCCAGCCCTCTGGCTTGCCCCAGCATCTCCCTGCTTAGCCTCAAAGGGAGGTGATGGTGAGGACGCAGGGAGGAGGCCTCAGGAGATGTGGCCTGTCCTTTCTCCTCCCGTGAGGTGCACACTAGTCTGCCATGTGGCCTCCTTTGGGGTTCCCATGCAGAGCCGGGTTCCAGGGCCCAGGGCAGTGAGGCCTGCAGAGGCCGCTGGCAGCATCACCCTCATGGCCCTGGAAGCAAGGACCGGATGGGCGCTCTGGAGGGTGATTAGGGCTGGGCCGTGCCTGTGCTGGTTCCCAGACTCCCACTGGCCAGTACTCGCGCCTGCTGCCAGGAAATTGGTGAGGGGGAGGCAGGCTAGGGTGAGTCAGCCGTGACAGGAGCCCAAGGGACAAAGGTCACACACACGGGTGGAGAACGGGGAGACACCTCCCGCAGGAGGCCTCTGGGTGCAGTCTGACCACCCCCACCACCCACCTGCTGCTGCCAAGGAGTCAGTCTCCACCTCACAAGGGCATCTCCTCCATGCCCCCCATCAGCGGCCAGTGGGTATTTTCTAGACCTCCTGCTTGAAGGTCCCTGAACCTGCTTTCATTGCCTTAGGATGTGGGGAAAGGCCTAGGGCGGTACTGGCCCCACCCCACACCGACCTGTGTGTGAGGGTGCACCGTTTACAGCACACTACTGCAAGCCAGAAGACAGAGATCTGGGGCGCCCCGGCCGTGTGCACCCCTATCGGCAGGGTGAGCAGGGCCAGGCTTCCAGTGCCCTGGAGAGCGCACAGGCCAAGGCCTGCCTCTGCGGACAGTGTGGGCAGCGGTTGGGCACAGACTGTGAGAAAGGAACCTGCGGAGCGCACGTCCCCCGCAGGCTCTCCTGGGGCCGCCTTAGCCCCAGCTCCCCTCGGCCCTGTCCAGACCTGCCCCCACGACGCCGGGGGCCAAGCGCCCACAGAGGCCGGTTCCAGTTGGGCTCTGGGGAGTTACAAACCCGACACGGGGATTAATGAGGCAGAAAAGAACATTTGCCTAGGAAGGGAAAACGGGAAGTGAGAGGCCCAGGATAACGCTCGGCGGGTCCCCCGGGAGGCGCAGCAGACCAATGGAGGGCAGGGGGAGGTGGTGAAGCCGGGGCGCCCTGACACCCCCTTTCCAGCACAGCTGCGGCAACCGTCCCCCATTGGCCCGGACCCGGGTCCCGCCCCGCCGCGGTGGCCGGCCATTGGCCGAGGTCCGGGCCCTGTCGTGTTTGTGGGGGAGGGGGACAGGCGTCATCCTCTGGAACCGCGCGACTTCCTCTCCGCTCGTCTGGGTCGCCGTGTCTGCCCGTCGCTGGCCCGTCTCTCTCTCCTAGCAGCTGTCCCGCGCGCGCCCGCTGGCCCGGCTCTCCTACCCTGCTGTCACCTTCTCCACCCGCCTGGGTGGCCGCCATGAGCCGGAAGGGGCGCATCACCGACTCCTACCCTGCTGTGAAACGGAGGGAGGGGCCTGCCGGGCATGGCAAGGGGGAGCTGGCACTCGAGCTAGGTCTCTGAGGCGCGGGGGAGGCCGGAGGATGGACTCGCAGGACCGGACAGGCTGTGGGCGGGGGCAGATGGCAGGGGAAGGGTGGCAGGCCCTCTCCTTCCGGCCGCCGCAGGCTGGCTGCCGCCTGAGGAGCAGTGTCGCTCGTTGCAGGGGAGGAGCCCCAGCCGGCCGGGGAGGAGGACGCCGCGCTGGAGCTGCTGCGGCAGTTTGACCTGGCCTGGCAGTACGGGCCCTGCACAGGTGAGCGCCACCCTACCTCCCACTGGCGGGAGGACTGCGAGGCTCCGCGCACAGTCTCAGGGTTGGGGGGGTTCCTCTGCCTGCCCCGCAGGGATCACCCGCCTGCAGCGATGGCACCGAGCTGAGCAGATGGGCTTGCAGCCCCCGCCCGAGGTGTACCGGCTGCTGAAGGCTCACCCCGGAGATCCCCGCTTCCAGTACAGGTCAGAGACAGGCCGCAGGGTTCTGGGCCCAGCGAGGAGGGCTAACTGGGATGGGGGTGGGGGTAGGAGGACCCAGGGCCCAGAGCGGGGTCTGGGCAGCAGTAGGGTTGCCAAGAGCCCATCGAGGGCCTTCAGCAACTCTGGCGTGTCCCCATTTTCCACAGCCTCTGGCATCTGTACCCGCTCTGAGGCGTCACCGAGTCCTGCCGCCAGCCAGCTGAGAGCCTCACACCAGGAGCCAGCGCCGGGCCCCTGTTGAGCTCCGCTGCAGAGGGAAACTCTGCAGCCGGCCTGGGGCTGTCTGGCTTAGTGCCTCGGCCTCCGTCCACTCTGACTGGCCCCTCAGGCCTGCACAGTGCAAGCTGAGCTCCTTCTGCACAAAGTGTGATTTGTGGGGCCAAGGACCTGGCCAGGGCTCTGGCTCTCCCTTCCTGACTGGCACGACGGTCATTCAGGCTGGGTGAGACACAGGCAGATGGCCTTGAGGCTGAGCAGGGGACCCGTGGGCAGGACTGGCTGAGGTCTTGGGGTGACAGGATGCACTCCTGCTGACCAATAAAAAAACAACTGCACTCCTTGAACGTGGCCCTGCTGTGGCAGGCAGCCCCAGCGCGTGAGGAGACCACCAGCACCAGGCTCTGCCTTTCCTGCAAGGAGCCCTCGGCCTTAGACAGGGAAGGAACCTGGAGACCAAACTGTGGTCCTCCAACGGCTGAAGGTCCTCCCCAGGCTGGCGGTCCTCCCGGGGCTGAGGGTCCTCCCAGGGCTGGCGGACCTTTAGTGCCCTCTGGGGGCGCACAAGAACTACTCTAGTCATTCCCTGGGCCCAACCCCCAAAGCTTGCCTCGATGATCTGCTGCTGGCTGGCTCCACATTGCCACAGGCCCACCCAGTCCAGACAGACCTACAAGTTCCCACCAAGCACCTGTACTTCCCACACCAGCAGCAACCCGGAGCCAGGGCAAGGCTGGAAGGTCTCAACCTGCAGGATCTGCTCACACATGGCCATGTGGGGCTGGGGATGAGGGGGAACTGGCTGGAGACGGCATAAGGCACGGGAGACCCTGGGTCACTGTGTGACACCCTGTGACAGGATACAACATACTGGGTCTGTGTGTGACACTGAGGGTGCAACCTGTTGAGTCTGGGTGTGGACACACTGGGTTTGTCTGTGACAGGCTGAATCTGGGTGTGACACTGGGCCTGGTGTGAAACAATGGGTCCGTGTATGACACGCCAGGTCCCAGTGTGACCTGGAGAATGCAGGGTGTAACTCCTCCGGCAGCCCTGCCCCAGGGCTGCAGTGCCCCTTCCCTAGACCTGCTCTGTAGCTCCCATCTTGCTGAGCACTGGCCCTGCCTCCAAAGGCTCGCGGCAGGAACATGGCTGAGTGGGCCCTGAGCCAGCCCTATGCCTGGCGCCCAAGGTCCCTTGGATGTTTATGAACCAGTCATTGCAGGTGCTGGTTAGTGGTTAGCAAGAGGAAGACTAGATGAGGCCCACAGGGGTCAGAGAACACCAGGCATGCCCTCCTAGAGAGCCCCATGGCAGTGCCACACAGGAACCGTAAGGCAGTCAGGGCACAAGGCTTGCACATACGGGAGTGTTCCAGACGGAAGGCACAAAAGACAGAAAAGCTCCATGAGCCAGCACGTGGCAGAGCATGCTAAGCTGCCTCTTGCAGCACTGGTGATCCCCATGGGCACCAGTTTGTGTCCTGGCTGCTCCACTTCCCATCCAATGTCCCGCTAACCTGGGAAAGCAGTGAAAATGGCACAGGTCCCCGGGCCCTTGCACCCATGTAAGAGACCCAGAAGAGGCTCCTGGGTCCTGGTTTTGGCCTGGGCCAGCCCAGCTGTTGTACCCATTTGAAGAATCAGCGGTTGGAGGAGCCTTTTATCTCTCTAACTCTGTATTTCAAATCAATAAAATCCATCTTAGAAAAGAGAAAGCCCCATGCAGGGGTTCAAGGAATAGGATAAGGAGTCTGGATCTTATTCTGAGAGAAGGAACTGGAGGGTTTCAAGCCAGTAAGTCAAGTGAAACTTAGGCTGTGGACTCATCTCTCGGCTGCTGGCGGAGAGCAGGTGCCAGAGAACAGAGGCAGGGTGATGGGGGCTGCTGGGGTCCCCCTCATGAGCACCAGTGGTGACGTGGACCCAGGCAGGGGGGCAGAGCTGGTACAAAGAGGCCAGATGACGGGACTGTCTTAGCAGCTGGCCGTGGGAGCATGGAGGGCCGCCGAGTCCCAGCATGTGTGACGGGGCAGAGTTGCCCTCACAGACGGCACAAGATGGCGGGCATATGGCGTGGGGCGGGAGTGGAGGGGCAGCTGTGGACAGGGTGGACTGGAGGTGTCTGACACACTCCAGTAGAGAGTTAGGGTTCTGAGCATCTCAGAGACTAGAAGATCTACATTTGAGAGAAAGTGGCACTGGAAGCCATGAGTGGATAAGCTAGCCCTGTGGCCTCCATACTCGGGGGTCGGAGAGAGGGGCCTGCAGCAGAGGGGAGTGAGGAGTGACGGGAAGGATGCATGGAAAGCAGGAGAGGGGAGGGCAGGCAGGAGGTGGACAGGGAAGGGAAGGGCAGCCTGTGGGGTTGGCCATGCCTAGGGCTGCCCCTATACCTTGACACGGGCAGAGCTGCTGGGGTCGGGCCACAAAACCGCATGCAGGGTGCCCCAGGGTTGTGGGGAGCTTGTGCCAAGGCAGCAGAGGAGGGGTCCTAGGGCAGATGCAGCCTTCCGAAGGGGCCGTGATGCCATGGGAGTCTTGGGTGGGGGAGCAAGCAAACGAAGGCAGGAGCCTCCACTGGGACAGGGAGTGTGGGAGGGATTATGCCCAGGGACGGGGGTATTTGAGAAGCAGATGTCTGTCACCCCTGTTAGCTGCCTCACTCCCCAAATGGCTGCAATGGCTGGAGATGAGCCAATCCAAAGCCAGGAGCCAGGAGCTTCTTCCAGGTCTCCCACGCAGGTACAGGGTCCCAAGGCCTTGGGCCGTCCTCGACTGCTTTCCCAGGCCACAGGCAGGGAGCTGGATGGGAAGTGGGGCCGCCAGGACACAAACCGGGGCCCATATGAGATGGCGGAGTTTGCAGACAGAGGATTAGCTTATAGTGCAAATCCAGCAGAGGGACTACAGGGGAGTGCCTCACACAGCTGCCCTCACACCTGGGAGAACAGAGAGGTGGTAGGAGGTGCTCCAGAAAGATCTGTTGAGGGGGCTAGCCCCGGTCAAAGGTCTGCCTGTCTCACCTCTGCCCCGTCCCAGGCCTGTCCATCCCATTTCTGCCTGGTGCCAGGCCTGCCCAACTCACCTCTGTCCTGGTCCCAGGCCTGCCCGTCCTGCCTCTGCCCCAGTGCCAGGCCTGCCATCCCCTCTGCCCCACTGGCTGCTCTGGGCACTCCAGCTGTTAGGCGCTGCTGGCCCCACTGTTCCTGATAGGTGTGGCACGTTTCCCCACTCTCAGAAACCCTTCCCAGTGGCCTGAAGTTCCATGTGCTAACTGATCAGGAAAACACACAGGGAAAGAGGGTACTTCTGAAGCAACTCAGAATCAAAGGAAAGGGACAACAGAGCCAGCTCACAGGAGAGGTGGTTGGCATTATGCCCTGGACTGGGGGCATTGCAAGGATTCCAAGCTACCCCTGCAGGTTGGCCCTGAACAGGGCACAGCTGCTGTGTGCCAGCCACGGTCAACACAATGATCAGCCCAGAGCTTCCTGTGGCAGCAGAGACAAGCAGGTATGGGACGATGACTCAAGCACTTGGGCCCCTGCCACCCACAGGAGGGAGCTGGAGGAGCGCTGGGCTTGCAGCCTCACACTGGCCCAGCTGTAGCTGCTGCCGGCATCTGAGGGGGGTGAACCAGTGGACGGGCTGCGTCTGTCTCCCTCTGTCATTCTGCCTTTCAGATAAATAAATTGAGAAACCTTTTTTTTTTTAAATGGATACAGTTCTACTTGGGTGAGGGCCGCTATGCCACCTAGCGAAGGACACTTGGTCCTTGCAGGCCATGCTCTGCCATCCAGGCTCCAGTCCCCTGGGAAGCCGCCTCTCCTGGTACAGGCTCACCGTCAGGCACCTGTCGGGTAACAAAAAGCTTCGCAGGAGTGCGAGCCCAGCATCAGTGCCACCTACTAATGGGAGGAGTTTGTGGCAATGTTTGGCTTGGGTTCCAACTCTTAAGCAGCTTCAGCCTACACCTCCATATAGGAAAAGACGTTCAACTTCACTCTAATCAAGACTGGTAAAAGTCAGGAGACAGAAACGGCGTTGGCAGGGCTTGGGGCAAACAGGTGAGGGTGCGGAACAGCACGGCTTCCGCAGAGGAGAACCTGGCCTAGTCCTTACCAAGACATAGCACTGACTGACCCACAGGCTCTCTTCCAGTAATCGGCCTGGAAGATGTGTTTGGGCAAACATAAAGCATCATCTAGCATATTCGGTGCCTCTTGTGAAGTGTTTTTGTGGCCCAGCTCCTCCCCCAGCTATCCGGCTTCTAGATGTATATCCTGGGGGGGCAGGCGTTGGCCCAAGTGCTTGGGTCCCTACACCCATGGGGCAGACTGGGATGGAGTGCCAGGCCTCTGGCTTTGGCCTGCACCAGCCCTGGCCATCACAGCCAGGTGAGGCGTGAGCCAGTGGGCAGAAGACGATTCTCTATCATGCTGACTTTCAAATAACTAAGTCTTTTCAGAAAGGTTGATATTATGGACCTGGCGCTGTGGCCTAGCGGCTAAAGTCCTCGCCCTGAAAGCACCAGGATCCCATATGGGCGCCGGTTCTAATCCCGGCAGCTCCACTTCCCATCTAGCTCCCTGCCTGTGGCCTGGGAAAGCAGTCGAGGACGGCCCAAAGCCTTGGGACCCTGCACCGCATGGGAGACCTGGAGGAAGTTCCTAGTCCTTGCTTTGGATTGGTTCAGCGTCAGTGGCCACTTTGGAACTGAACCAGTGGATAGAAGACCTTCTGTATTTCCTTTTCTCTGTAAAACTGCCTTTCCAATCAAAACAAATAAATCTTGAAAGAAAATAGAAGATGTATAGGAAACATGCAGCAATGGGAAGTGGCGGATTCTCGGGATGCGGAGCCGAGCAGCTGGGCCGGCGTGAGGGAGCCCTTGCTGGAGCGCCAAAGCAAGCCACGGGGCCGGTGCCGTGGTGCGGCAGGTGCGCTGCGCCCGGGACAGCCGGCGTGAGTGCCTTCACTGCCCCAGCCTCCTGTCGGTGCCCGGGTGTCTTGGGGTGTGAGAGAGATCACACTGGACCCAAGTGTAGGATGTCAGGAGTCTCTATTGCCCAAGCTTGCCGACAGCAGCTCCGGCTACATTCCAGGAGCCCCTGCATCACACAGCAAGTCATCCTCCAATCAGATTGAGAGCCACGCAGTACAGTTAGCACGTGCAGGAAGGGCGCTACCAGAGCCCAAAGCTTTCCTGTAGTTATTAACCTGATCCAGTATAATAGGAGGCAGGAGGGGCCCGGGTCGTTTCTGTGCTGTCAGCTGACCTGAATGGTGCAGAAGGCAGGAGGGGCCCGGCAGCGGAGCCGCTGGAGCCGTTTCCGCACCTGCCAGAGGAGCAGCAAGGGCAGTGTGCAGGGTCCGTGCTGGCCGCTGTCAATTAGCCCACAAAGCGGGTGTGAGCCATCAACGGCTGCGCCTCATCACAGGAGCGCTGTCAGGGCACGGGCCCCACTGCCCACCTGTGAGACGTGGATGGAACTTCCGACCCTGGCTTCAGCTTGAACCAGCCTGGGCTGTGGTGGGTACTCGGCAGTGAACCAGCAGAGGGAAGGTCTGGCTCTCTCTCTTCCCTCCATCTGTCTTCCTCCTCTCCCATCCTCCATTGCAATTTCAAGTAAAAATGAATCAACTTCACAACAGAGAATAATCATTTCAACGATTTATAACACGCTGAATAAACAAGATGAATCACAAAGTGTTACTCACAAAAGGAGACCAGAAAACTTTCTCTTCAGTGCAGAGGAACTTGAGGGAAGGATTCAAAGAGTGACACAAGCAGGAGTCACACACTTCCAGGGACACGGCGAGGCAGCTCATCTAGGGAATGACTTCTATCACACCAGGGGTTCACAGGCCTGGGGGAGAGACAGCGTGAGGGCTCAGCGTCCACCCTGATGTCCTGAGACTCCCAAGGGACAAGGGACAGCTGGCATGTGAGCCAGCTGTAACAAAATACAGTACCAGTAGAGAAAAGTTAACAGCACACACTACAGATGCCACAACAGGAAAGACACGCTCTAGGTTATTCTGGTATCATCTAGTATTCCTGTAGGAAGGCCTAACCTGACTAATTACAAGGAAACGTTCCAACAAACCCAAAGTCAAGGCCGTTCTGCATGACAATGAATCCGGACTCAGAAAGGTCGGCATCACGGAGACAGGCAGGAAGAATCAAGAGACGTGACAACCAAGTGCAATCTGTTATCCCTGATTGGACCCTGAACCACATTTTTTTGAAAAGCTGTAATGGAAAATGTAGGGATATTTAGAGAAACGCAATTATGGTCCGTTGTCTAGATAGTGATGTTGCATCATTATTTCCTGGTCACTATGGAGAGCAGTTTAGCAGTTCCCTGGAACATCAAACACACAATTGCCATATTGGGGCAGGCTCTGCGGCACAGTCAGAGACCCCCATCTCGCAGGAGACTGCGGGTTTGAGCTGCAGCTGCTTCCTGCTAATGTACCTGGCAAGCAGGGGCTGACGTCCAAGGACACGGATCCTCATGGCCCAGGCGGGAGGCGCAGCTGGAGCTCCCGGCTCCTGGCTCCCGGCTCCCGGCTTCCAGTTCCCGGCTCCTGGCTTGGCCCTGCCCTGGCTGTCGCAGACTGAACAGGCAAAAGATCTCTGTCTCTCCCTGTCTCTGTCACTGTGCCTTTCAAACAAATCCTTAAAATCATAATTTAAAAAATACTATATGATATAGCAATTCCACTCTAGGTATGGAAGGTAGATAAAAATGTACCTGGTGTATGGGTGAAGTGGTCATTTTTTCATTCAATTATAGTTTGTAGCCATTAGCTATACTCCCAATAAACTAGTGTCTTTTTTTTTTCTTGCTTTTGTACTCATTAAACCTCTTTTTTGGTAAAGTACTAAGCCTTTTTAATGTATTGTAAATTTAAAAGATGTTATCTAAAAACTGAAAAAAAAAAAAAAAAAGGAAAGAGGGGAGGGAGGGAGAGAATGCCTTAGAATTGTAGCTCCAGCACCGCACACGCTGGCAGGCGCGGGAAGCAGGGCTGCAGGGCGGCCGGCGGAGGCTGCTGGGGTTCCCTGACTGGCCCGGCGGAGGCTGCTGGGGTTCCCTGACTGGCCCGGTGGAGGCTGCTGGGGTTCGCTCAGACTGAGCTGCAGCTCCTGCCGGTACACGTGAGAGCCGAGTGTGTGGTGGACAGGGTTGGGCTGGGCCGAGGCACCCAATGGGTTCCACAGTACACGGGGCTGCGGAGATTCAACCTAGCAATGGCCCACTCTAGGGGAGAAGCCCCAGTCCAGCGTATGCTACACTAGGAGAGGGGGTTCCCCCACCTGCTCCCAGTCTGTCCACCCTAGGGGAGAAGCCCCCAGTACAGAGTATTCTACGCTAAGGGAGGGTCCCTCCACAAGAACCCAGACAGCGCACCCTAGGGGAGAAGTCCCACACCCACACCCAGTTGGCCCACCTTAGTGGAGGGTCCCCCCACCCACCCCCAGATGGCCCACCCTAGGGGAGAAGCCCCAGTCTAGGGTATTGTGCCCTAAGGGAGAGTCCACCACGTGCCCCCAGACAGCCCACCCTAAGGGAGGGTCTTCCCACCCTCCCCAGACGGACCAGCATAGAGGAGTGTCCCCCACCAACTCCCAGACGACCCACCCTAGAAGAGGGTCCTGCCCCCACCCCCAGACAGCCCACCCCTGGGGAGAAGCCCAGTCCATCCTATCTTGCCTTAGGGGAGGGTCCCTCACCTTCCCCCAGACGCCCCACCCTAGTGGAGAAGCCCCTGTCCAGGGTATCCTGCCTAGGAGAGGGTCCAGTACCTGCCCCGAAACAGCCCACCCTAGGGGAGGGTCCACCCACACGTACCCTGATGGCTGACCCTATGGGAGCGTCCCCCACCCACACCCAGACAGCCCACTCTAGGGGAGAAGCCACATTCCAGGGTATCCTGGATAGGGGACAAACCCTACCCACCCCCAGACAGTCTATCCTAGCGGATGGTCCTGCACCTGACCCCCGACGGCTGGCCCACCCTAGGGGAGAAGCCCCAGTACAGGGTATCTTGCCCTAGAGGAGTGTCACCCACTCACCCCCAGACTGTCCACCCTAGTGGTGGGTCCCCAACGCGCCCCCACATTAGGGGAGGGTCCCCCTCCACCCCAGACGGCCCACCCTAGGGTAGAAGCCCCAGTCCAGGGCATTCTATCCTAGGAAAGGGTCCCCCACCCAACCCCAAATGGCCAACCCTAGGGCAGGGTCCCCCACCCACCCCCAAGACGGCCCACCCTAGGGGAAGGTTCCAAACCTGCCCCCAGAAAGCCTACCCTAGCGGAGGGCCCCTCATCCGTCCCCAGACAGCGCTACCCTAGGGGGAAGACCCAATTCCATGGTATCTTGCTCTAAGAAAGGGTCTCCCACTTGCCCCCAGAAGGCCTACCCTAGGGGAGAAGCCCCAGTCCAGGGTATCCTGCCCTAGGGGAGTGTTCCCTACCAGCCCCCGAACGGGCCACTCTAGGGGAGAGTCCCCACACTCATCCCCAGAAGGTCCACCCTAGGGGAGTGTCCCCCACCAGCCCCCAAACAGCCCACTCTAGGGGAGAAGCCCCAGTCCAGGGTATTCTGCCCTAGCGGAGGGTCACCCACGCACCCCGGACGGCCCACGTGCCCCCAGACGGCCCACCCTAGGGGAGAAGCTCCAGTCCAGGGTACAGTCCAGACCCAGTCCACGCACCCCAGACGGCCCACCCTCGCGGAGCAGCCCCAAGTTTCCTCGTCGGATTGGGCGTACAAAAGAAGCCTGCCTAAGAAGCTGGGTTTGACCAAAAATAAAGGAAGTGATCTCAAAAATTAGAAACAGAGCTAAGGAATTTTTTAAATGATCAGAAATGATAGCTGGGATTAGGAAACATGTACAATATCATAAGCACACTCTGGACTAAAAATTTACATTAGGGCAGGGCCTGAAGGCGTGGCCTAGCGGCTAAAGTCCTCGCCTTGAACGCCCCGGGATCCCATATGGGTGCCGGTTCTAATCCCGGCAGCTCCACTTCCCATCCAGTTCCCTGCTTGTGGCCTGGGAAAGCAGTGGAGGACGGCCCAAAGCCTTAAGACCCTGCACCAGCTTGGGAGACCCAGATGAAGCTCCTGGCTCCTGGCTTCAGGTATATCTCTATGTATTTGACTTTGCAATAAAAGTAAATAAATCTTAAACACACACACACACAGATACACACACATACACACACATACAGAAACACAGAAACAATTGCGTTTTAAAGTCACAAATCCAAGTTTCTCCGCCCTGGATCCCTGCCACTCAATTCGCCCTCTCCCCTCCTGCCCGCGGCTGCAGCGAGGGACACTGACCTCGGCCTGAAGCGACTCAGTGGTCAGGGGTCCCTGCGGCCAGGGGCTGGGGGTGCCCCGCCGCGGGAGGCCCGAATCCATACCCCTGCGACGCCCCCTCACCCGCGTCCACCTGTTCCCGGAGCTCCTGTCGGCCTCCCCGTAGCCGCAGCAAGCCCTCAGGCCGCCCTGTACCCCCTCAGCCGCCTGCGACCCCGACCCCACTGAACCCACCTCAGCCCGCCTCAGGGCGCCAGGTTCCCATGGAAACCAGGCAAGGCTGCTGCGCAGGCTCGGAAGCGCGGGGCACCCTGGGAAGTGTGGTTTCCGCGTCGTCGGCCGCATTCTGAAGGAGCGGACGGACGCAAGATGGCGCCCGAGCTTCGCCGTTGGCGCCGCTGCCACCACCCCGGCCTCTCCCTCGGGGTGGGGGGCCCAGCTCTGGAGCTAACTGGCCAGGAACCAGTCCGTCCCCACTCCAGGACTCTGCACCTGGAAGCCTGGGGTGGGTGTGGTTCAACCGTGACTTCCCGGAGCCGCCCTTCCTCAAGTTATAAAAACCGTGCAAAGTATCGGAAGGAAATTAAACAGATTTAAAAATGCACACAAGAGCCGACATGATAGCTTAAGTGGCTAATCCTCCACCTGCTAGAGTCAGCATCCCATATAGGTGCCGGTTCGTGTCCCAGCTGCTCCACTTCCCATCCAGCTCCCTGTTTGTGACCTGGGAAAGCAGTCGAGGACGGCCCAAAGCCTTGGGACCCTGAACTCGTGAGGTGAGGGAGACCTGGAAGAGGCTCCTGGCTTCCGACTGTGTCTCAGCTTTGGCCGTGTGGCTGTCTGGGGAGTGAACCAGCAGAAAAAAGATTGTGTCTCCTCCTCTCTATAAATCTGCCTTTCAAATAAAAATAAATAATTTTTTTTTCCTTCCGGAGGCAGAGTTTTACATACACGTCTATGTTGGGACCACTGACTCTTGGTGGTGGACGCTGCGTTGGGCAGATGGGCACCTCGCAAAGCCAGGCTCTCCGCGTTCAGCCCAGAGGAGGCGCTCCCGAGGCCCCCAAACTGGCAGGGGCGCCAGCGCCACTGGCCTCCACGCACTCCCGACTTGAGGGCAGGTTCAGTCTTGTCCAGATAGGCCGCCGCAGCCATGCCAGGGTCTGCTGCCTGGCATGCTGGCTCCCTGCCAGCCTGGGAGAGGTGGGGGCCAGCAGGCATGGGGCCTGGCCACGAGATAGCACCAGGCTGGCCCTCTGCCCTTCCCGCTTCTCCTGCCCACGGTGCTCCCCCAAACGGTTCCATCAGAGACACCTGACAAGCACAGGTATGGGAGGGCCGACTCCTCCCCGGAATACAGGGAGTCAGATGGCCGACATACTAACTCCTACAGTCACTTAGTGTGAAAATGTTTATTTCCCAGTACAAAGCCATGAAGACAGAAAGACTGTCCAGAGGCCAAGGAGACCCTTTGCCTGGTGCCCTGTGACCCAGCGCAGGGCTGCTGCTAGGAGAGATGGGTGCCGGCCAGTCCCTGCAGAGCCACCGGGGGCCGGGGCGTGAGGAGGCCAATTCTGCGGCTGGTGGATGGGCCAGGCTGAACACCTGAAAGCCCTGTGATTGGCGGCTGTTGGTGAGTGAGGGCAGGGGCTGAGGGCATGGCCACGTAGTCCGTTATGGCTGCAGGAGGTGAGGCTACAGTGCCAGGTCAAGCACCCGCTGGAGAAAGTGGCTGCCAGGGCCAGGGGTGCTCGAGCCGCCATGCTTAGTTCTCGCTCTCCCCTCTGCTGTCGTCCACGCTGGCCTGCCTCACCACCTTCCGCGGTCTGGGTGCAGGGGATGGGCTGGCCTCACCCTGACCCTGCTCCTTGAAGGCCTGGGTCCGGGCAGCCACCAGGGCGGCGCTCTGCAAGGCAACCACTGACTGGCGGGACTTGAGGGCAGGCCACGGCCTCCGGGGGGTGCGTCGGACTCCTTTGGCCCTCGAGGGCTGCGGGGGCTCTTCGTCTGAAGACTCGTGGGTGGAAAAAACCTAGGCACATGAAAAGGTGAGGGAGAAGAGTTCTCCAGGCAGGGGCGATCGGCATCCAGCCAGAAGGGGAGGTGCGGAGCAGTGTTCGTGGACTGAATACCCGAAGGCAGAGCTCCCTCAAGAGGGAGGACAACCCCCAGCCTGGAGTGCTCCAAACGCCCCTCACCTGCCATTCCCATCCTCTGCTCCTCCCCGTCCTCTGCCTGGTCAGCCCAGCGAGCCACAGCTGAAGTACCCATAGCAGCCAGCCAGAACGGTGGGGTGCTGGGTGGCACATGGGGGCTTGGCTGTGTGTGCCCCATGGCTGCCACATACCCCCCCAGGCTCGGCAGGAGCTGGAAGGGTCCCTGCAGAGCTGGCCGCCCCACTCTTAGGAGAGCAGGTTATTGGCCAGAGTGGAGGGGTGTGGCTGCTGCTTGCCCCCTGCTCCAGTGCCCTCACCTGCCCTCGCTGCTCTACAGGGTGTGGGGCGATGCCCACGATGAGGTCCCTGTCTCCAGAGAGGCTCAAAAAGGGAGACAGTGCAGGGGCACTGGGCGCATCTGGGGGGCTCCGGGTCGTCTTTCCTCATCTCCCCTCTTCCTGGTGCCCATGACCACACAGCTGCACACCTACCTCCGGCAGGTCGCTGTCCCCGGGAGCGCCCTCTGGCTCCAGCAGGCTGATGGAGCGCATGACCCCTCGAAGGTTGATCCGGGGCCGTGGCCCAGGCTCGCACTTGGGTGCTGCCTGCTTCTCATCCGATTCCAAAACCGGCACCTCCCCACCACCCCCTGGCTCTGGTGGGAGAGGTGGTGATGGCGTGGACACTTCAGGGGCCAGGGGCTCCTCTGGGGAGATGCCCCCCGCCTTCTGCTCCCACAGGTGGCTCTGCCGGCTGCGAGGCAACAGCTGAGTCAGGTCTGTATGATCTAGTAGCCACCACTACGCTCTGTACGCTGCCCATGCACCCCACACCCCACGGCCTCCTCTCCCCACCTGGCTGTCAGGATGCCCTGGTAGGTAAGCAGCTGGCGCAGGAAGCCGGGGTTGGGGCGCACGACGGGACGCAGCTCCTGCACGTGTCGCAGGGCCTGCTCCAAACTCCAGCCATACTGCTTCATGGCGTAGGCCACCACGGTGGCACCCGAGCGGCTGACGCCCATCTTACAGTGGACAAGGACACATGTGCCCTGGGTCCTATGGGAGCAGGAAATAGCAGCAGCATCCCCCCACCCTGTCCCCCCCCCCGCTGGCAGGGCCAGGTTCAGGACCGGTGGAGTGGAAGAAATGGAGGAAGGACAGCTGGGTGCCACGCAGGTGGGCTAAGGGGCAGCCAGGGGCCAGCAGGGGCCTGACCTCGCGGCTTCAATGAAGCGGTGTGTCTCCTTCCAGTGTGGGAGCAGCTCGGCCGTCTCCTCGTCCCACAGGCGCACGTTGTGGTAGGTGAAGCGATCGGGGTAGAAGTTGTCAATCTCCCGGGCCATGTTCAAGATGTGGCTGACCCTAAACCAGAGGGCCCGAGGCCATGGCACCCGGCATGGCCCCGGGTTCTGTGAGAGTCAGGTGGGATAGCTGAGCCAGCCAGGGGGAGAGGTGGGGTGGGGCGGGGGAAGGGGACCATGATTTGCTGGGCTTGACCCCAACCTAGTATGGACAGCAAAGGTCCCCTGCATCACTAACCCTTCCGTTTTCCCGGAAGTGAGAGAGCTGCTCTCCGGCTAAGCTGAGAACGGCAGCTCAGCAGCGGGGTGACGGGGCCCTGGGCACCCACTGGGAGAAGCGTAACTAACTCTTTCTCTCTGGGGACAGGGTCAGCCATGGAGGAAAAGGCCATCCGTGACACACGCTGCTACCCCCACCAACCCCCCTTTTTGCACCTGCTGCCCATTATGGGGAGCAGAGGCTGGGCCAGGGCTGGCCTGCCAGGCAGCAGGTTGCCAGCGTGACCCGGCAGGACAGCTTGCACAAGGGCCAGCAGCTACTGAGGGAAGGTCTAGGGGCTTCTGGTGCTCCCCGGGCTGCCTGCGACGGGGGGGCAGGTGAGGTGGAGGGAGAGAGGTAGGCACGTCTGAGGGCTCGCCGTCCTATTCCTACCTGTTCCTCTGCAGCTCCTCCAGGTTCGCGGCATTCCATTCGGAGCCCTGTGGGAGCCAGAGATGCATGTCCACCCCGGCAGCCCCGGGCCAGCTGCCTGGTCTCCCCACCCTGCCCCGGCCTGCAGTGGGCAGCTCACCAGGTAGAGGTGGGGGAAGATGCGGGAGGCCCTGTCCTGCTGGGCCATGAGCAGCAGCGTCTGGTTGTCGATGAAGTCTCGGTACTGCTCCAGAGGACAGCCCAGGCGCCGCTCCAGGGCCTGGCGGATCTGCAGTGGGGAGCCAGCGGGGAGCGCAGGCTTGGTGGGACTCCCAAGTTCCTGACACCTCTCCCACTTCTGCCCCACCCTGTCCCTCTGGGGCCTCCCAAGGAGCACAGTCCCCATCAGGGCATCTGGGAGTGGGAAAGCAAGGTGGCAAGGTTTCCCAGGAGAGGCCAGTTCACAGCTCCCAGCACCAAGTCCCTATGCCCTGGCCTCCTGCTCACCTCCTTGGAAGTGATGCTCTCCAGGTCACAGGTGTCTAGCACCTCCCACAGCTCTGCCCGGATGGCCTGCTCCATCTGCTCCTGTTCAGAGGGTCTGGCAGCACAGCCCTCAGTCAAGGACTCCCCTCCGCCTCCTCACTGCACCCCCCCCAAAGGCCTTGCCCACTGACCGGCCGGGCTCGGCGCTGGGAGGCCGTAGAGACTCCAGGTCGGCCATGGCCATCCACTCATTGATGCTGTTCTGGTCAGAGTTGAGTCTCTCTTGATAGTGGGTGGCCCAGGCAAGGGCGCTACCCCCAGGTACCAGGCCGCCACCCAGTGCTGCCTCACAGGCTTGGTGCAACACCTGCAGTGTGGCCCTGGCATGAGAGGGACAGTATGGTCATGCTGTCCTCACTGGGAACCCCGCAGGCTTCTCCCAAGGCAACACCCAGCCCTTACCACATGGTCTGGATGGAAATGGGCTTGAAGATGTGGCTCTTCCCCCCGGATGTCACGCTGAAGCCCCTGCAGGAGACCAGGTGCGGGTGGGACAAACTCCAGGTGCGTGACCCAGAGAGTCTGCCCAGGGCCAGACCAGGTGGCTGGGCCAGCAGCAGCACAGCAGACCGGGGCAAGGGGAGCCAAGAGAGGGCCCAGGCGCCCTCTCCGGGTGCCACATCTTACCCATCTCCATCTAGGTACACCTGGGTGTCACTCCAGAGGGGCAAGACCAGGCCGAGGGTGCAGCTGGGGGAGCTGGCAGGGGACAGAGGGAGAGCTGTGGCCCCTCGGCTCCTCACATCCCTGCTCCCTGTCCCCTCCTCCCCTGCTCCCACCTGTTGTCTGGGAAATCCAGCCCCAGGAGGACGGTCTCATCCTGGCTCGAAGGTTCCCGCGTGGAAACCACCAGCAGGTAACGCAGCCGCGGGGGCCGGGCTGCCTCCAGCTGCGCCGCCTGGGAAAGATGGGGCATGGCTGGGGGGCACCCTTGCTTCCTGTTTCTCCTACTCCCCCACCTCCCAGATCAGCGACAACAATCCAGCAGTTCTCAACTCTAGGACTGAATGGTCCTGGGGGGTGGAGGGCCCAGAGGTGGGGGCATGTATCCCAGGTACACCTGCTGGGGAGTCCCTTGGGCTTCATCTCCACGCACACACTGCCACAGGGCAGCGCCCTCCCCCCACCCAGAGCCCACCCCTCTGGGAATGCGAGTCCATGTTGCTGCCCACAGGGACAGAGTCAGCTCTGAGCCCCCACCCCCAGCCGCCGTGTCCAGCTCCTGGCCCTAGTGTGGCCCCACTGGCCCCAGCAGACAGCATCACTGGGGCCTGCGGAGTCACGGTAGGCGGAGGGCGGGTGGGGGGCCCTCACCAGGCGGATATCATCCTGAGGCCTCAGCAGCTCCACCATGTGGTGCAGGTGCTGGCTCGGCCCCCGTTTCTGGGACCCCTGCCCATCCGTCTGGTCTGCAAGGGGCTGCTCCTCGCCCGGCTCCATGCTGGCCTCCTCGGTGGCATCCTTGCCATGGTCTCCATCATCGTCGTCTTGCAGTCCCAGGACGGCCCCACGCAGTACAGCGAAGCTCTGCCTGGCAGAGGGGTGGTCCATGGTAGGGGGAGAGGACGTTAGAAAGGGGATGGGTAGGAACACCTGGGCTCAAACTCAAGCTTCCCCCCCCCCCCCAACACTTGCCCCTTGGGACAAGCCACACATTTGGCTGGGGGCAGGAGTCCACTGGCTCTGCCTGCCCTGCCTGCCCTGCCTGCCTTCCTGGTCCAGGCCCAGTGGGTCAAAGAGCACAGGTAAGGAAGGAGACAGGTGTGAGCGTAGGGAGGCGGCCGGGCCGGTTCCATGGCAAGCCCGCCAGGCCCACCAGCCCAGCTCCAGCTGACACTCCTCCGGCAAAGGCTTCCGTCCAGAACCCTGAGAGTCCAGGAGGGCAGTGGCCAGGCCCAGGGCTGGACGCGAGTGGAGGTTTCTGTGTGGGCACAGGGTGCCAGCTCACCTGCGTTGGAGCCGGCTTCTCTGCTTGATGGGCTGGTCCTGTGAAGAAAGTAACCCCATGGGGGGCAAGCAGTGGGCAAGGGCCCCTCCTCTCTCCTGCCAGGACTGCTGGGGTGGGACAGGATCGTCCTGCTCTTCCAAGCAGGGTGTCAGATCCCAGTTCCCTCCCCGCCACCCCTCCTCTCTCCCCTCCAGGCCCTGTGGGAGCGCCAGTGCCTGGTCAGTGTGGGTAGGGTTAGCCCAGCTCCGGGCCTCCCTGCCGGCCCAGGTTGGCTGCCCGCCACGGGGTGGAGCCCCTTCTGCCTCTACAATCCCCCCACTCCCCTCCGGCCTGAGCTTTGAAGCCCCCCGACTCTGCACACCCCAGGCTCCAGGGGAGGCCGTCCGTGGGCAGGGTGAGTTTCCCCACGCCCAGGCCCAGCTGGCAGCCAACTGCGTGGGCAGGTTCACAGCGGAGCAGACTCACCGTGGGCCCTACGGGTGTGGAGTGGCCGCTGGCCGGAGGCGAGCGGCTCACAGTGACCAGGGCCATGGGGCCAGCCCGGGGCGGCCACCGGACACGGCCTCTTCCCACGGTCCCACGCACAGTTCTTAGCCCGCAGGACCAGGAAGCCCAGACCGGAGCCACAGGACCTGGCACCTCCTCGAGGGCGGCCCTTAAAGGGCCAGACTCCCGCCCAGCTCGGCCTGCCGAGCGGCCAGTTGGGCCGCGGCCCCTCCCCGCCGGGGGGCGGGGCGTCACGGAGGCGGGGCGCAGGTGTGGAGCCGGACCTCGCACCAAGAAGCCAGGAGGTGTCCTTGCCTCCCCGAGCCGGCCGGATCACCTGAGCTATTCCTAACCCCTGCCCAGCTAATATCCAGCAGAAGTGCGCCCCACAATCAGTAGGGGGTCCCCAAACCGACGCCTGCTTGCTGCGGGCTGTAGATTTTCCAGCCTGCACCAGTCAGGAAGCTTTAGAGGAAATCTCCCAAGACGCGGAAACAACCCTTGAAACTCCAAAATCCCCAAGGGAATCTCAGGCCCACCTTGGAGGTGAGCGGGGCACGGCTGACCGCCTCCCCCGCCCAGCCGCGCCCTACACAGTGGCAGGAGACAGGGGAGGGAGGGCTGCTGAATGGAGTTGAGGCCCAGCCTCTCTCCTTGTTAGGTGCCTGGGAAGAAAAGCTGCGTCTCCAGCGGGTGGCCGATGGGGAGGGGAACAGAGGCTCCCTAGGTCAGCTCCCGGAAGGGGGTGTGTGGGAGCTCCTGGACGTGCTGCTGAACAAATTGAGGCTTAGAGACATCAGGGAGATTCAAGGCCCGGCAGGTCTGCCCATGCCCGCCCCGCTGCAGCCCACCGCCAGCAGTCTTTCTGTCTTTGCTCACTGCCCGCCGGCAGGGCTCCAGTCTCCCAACGCTGCTGCCATTGCAACAGCAGTTTACAAATAAACAGTTTGCAAAAGCAGGCAGGAACAGGCGCCCTAACTCATCTCCAGGGATCCGGGCCTGAGCTCAGTGCTTGGTGAGCCACAGCTGCTGGACCCGCTGCCGGTCCTCCTGCTCCTGAGCAAAGCTGCTCCTCAAAGGTCGGCAGGGCCTGGGCCAGGGCCAGGGTCGGGGGTGTCTTCTGGGGGGGATGCAGGTTCCCTGGGCCCCGTGGACAGCTGCAGGCTTTCCTGGAGTGACCTGTCAAGCCGAGGTGACAGGTAGGGCACAAGGATCCGGTGGCAGCTGGGTGGGTGGGCAGAGGAAGCCGAGGGGGTGATGGGCAGGTGCGGGTGGAGGATGGAGGACCAGAAGAGACAGGAGGGTTTGGCTCTGGCCCTCAGGCCAGCCTTGGTGGTAGCCTTGGGAGAGGGCTGACCTGCTCCTGGGGCTGGCACCTCCCAGTGACCCACTGTCACACAAGACAAAGTGTTGGCTCAAGGCAGTGTCCCCATGGGCCCCGGAAGAGTAGGTGGTTGCAGAAGTCCCATGGGTCCTGAGAGGGCCTCACTGCTCCAGCTGCTCCTCGTAGCCACAGCCTGGGGCAGGGGCTGGGCGTCCAGCCGTGTGTTGCTCAGTGCTTCCCAGACAGTCACCTGCACTGGCAGCAGAGTCCAGATGGTCCCCTGGGTCCTGCCAGGCAGGCACGGCTACAGCAGTCAGCCCTCGTCCTGCCACCTGCCCCCCCACCCCCACCACAGCCCACCTGCTCGGTCTCTGTGCAGTAGCTTGTTGTCATCCTCACACAGGGGCTCGCTCCGATCCGTGCCCAGCATGCTGTACCCCACAGGCACCTCAGACACGGTGGGGTCCACCTCACACGGAAAGGGCTCGCCACGCGGACAGCATGGAAAGTGGGGACACTCCCACTCCGCTTCAGGGAGCATAGGAAGGGGCCACAGCTGCATGGCCCCGCTTGGCCTCCCTGCAGTACCTGCACCTGCTGTGGGTGGGCTGGAGGCCGGCGCCCACACGGAGCTCAGCCGCTCGTCGCAGCCGCATAGGTTACAGAAGGTGGTGTGGGCATTGTGCAACAGAAGATGGCCAGGGCTGACCACTTGCAGCCCGGTGGACCTCAGGGGTCCCCACCCTGGTCTGCCCACTCACCGATCTTGACGGGAAAGCCTGGTGGGAGGCATAGCTTGATGAAGTCACATAGTTTGGCAAAGTGGGCATTGGTGATGGCCATGAGGTCAATGATGGGTGTGGCCTGGCCACCCAGGGATAGTGGGTGCTCCTCGCTCAGCCATAACGTTGCCCAGAACCTGCCCCACAACCTCAGCACAGGGTCAGGGGCTGCTGGCTGCCCGCCTCCATGAGGGGTTCACTGTAGCCACCCAGGCTCGCCTGCCCACATTTGTACCTTCCTTCCCCTTGTCCACTCAGTTGCCCCACACCCCCGGCCCTGACTGCTCAGGGGGGTCCGGGCCTGTTCATTTGGTCTGGAAGAGGAAGTCGGGAGCCAAGCTGAGGCTTCTCACTGGGCCCCTTCCCAGCACCCCTCCCGGGCTCCCTCCTCGGCCTGGCGCCTCACACTCTGCCCCATGTTCACTGTCACAGGCACTGCCGGGGCCAGAATGCCGGCCGCAGCACGGGGTGACCACGAGGACGCACATGAGCAGGCCAGGAGAGTGCCTGTCCACTGTAGACGCTGACACCCACACACCAGGAACTCGTGGGGGTGGCGGGCAAGTGTGTGACTTCTTGTTCCACAGGGAGGGAAATGAGCTTTGCCTTGTGGTGGGGAGAGTGCTGCATGCCCCCCACCCCGGTGCTCAGTAGTCAGAATCACAACCCCACATGGCCAGCCAGACACCCGCTCATCAAAGTGATCCTGGTTTACTGGCCAGGCTGGGCTGTGGACCACCCAGTCCAGGGAGAAGTGGGGTGCGTGAAGAGGGCCCTGGCTACCCGGGCACAGGCCCAACTGGAGTCAGCAGGTGCCCTGGTGGGTGTAGTGGGGGCAGTTGTAGGTCTCACCTCTGTACTCTGCTGGACACCTCAATGGGGCTGAAGCTGGGGTCCAAGTACTCCTTGGGGGAAATGCCTGTGGGCTTGGTTGGGCTGGCGGCCCTAATGTAGGGACACCTGCGGGGATCATAGGGTGGCACTCAACTCCCAGGACGTACATCCGGCACCCTGCCAGCCCTGGCGCCGCCTGGCTCACCCGAGGGTGTAAGGAGTGTTGCTGGGCCATCTGCAGGGACTGCAGTGGAGTCTTGTTCCCTACACATGGGGAACGGAGCCAATGAGGGTTCAGAGCCCTGGCCTTGGGGGCAGATGAGAACAGTGGAACCCAACACCCCAGCCCGGGGCAGGGGCGACCAGGCAACAGGCAGCGTACTTGCGTTTATCTTTGCTTCTCAATTTGTCCTGATCCGACAGGTGCTGTGTGCAAGTGCGTGTCACCAGGTCCACATTGGTAGCACCGTAGACCTGGGAGCGGGGGCAACACAGGGAGCTGGCAGCCACAGCGTGCTCCCCACACATGGGCTCTGCAGTCAGGACCTTCCCATCCCCAGGGACAGACAAGATCTGCCCCCCCAGGCAAGGGGGTCATGAAGGGCTGAACCTGGGCAAGCAACAGCTCAGGGTGGGGCCAAGAGTTAGGTCCCAGGCCTTCCCAGAGACACACAGGGTCTCTCCCTCCGCATTCAGGGATGAGGCGGAAGGGCGGAGCCAAGCGCCTGCACCTTGCCAGCCCTCATGTACTCCCACCCTCTCACCGCCACCTCTGACAGTCTCCATCTTTGACCGCCACCCCACAGATACGGCACTTGTTTCTGAAACAGACCAGGACAAGGTGTGGGGCATGGCTTAAACACTTGTTTTCCATAGCCCAGTCCCACCCTGTCCCTCCCACCTGTCCTGGCTGCCCAACTCCAGGACTCTCTAGGCTGAAGTGGTACCTGGACAAGCTAGAAGCAGCTCCTGACTCCTGCCTTCAGATTGGCTCAGCTCCGGCTATTGGGGCCTCTCAAAAAAAAAAAAAAAAAAATCAAAGGCAGGTTCCGTCTGGGAGCCGCTGTTAGGGTGCAGCTCCCTGCTAAGGCACTGGGGAAGGCCACATGGCTCAAGTCCCTGGGCCCCTGCCCACATGGAAATCAATGAAATGACCCCAGGGGAGTCACACTAGCTCAGGTCTGCGCCTTGCAGCCATTGGAGGGTGAGCAGCAAACAGGATGTCCTTCTTTCTCTCTTCCAAATCTGGCTTTGAAACAAAGTTTCCAAAATAAGAAAAGAAAGCTTATCTGTGCTGGAGGCACCTGTGGAAGGCTTCCCTGTTGAGATGCAACATCAGCGGGTGGGGGACGGGAAGGACAGCAGGTCCCTCGGGTCCCTGAGGGGACATCGATAAATGTCGACGTTGGATGATACGTCAGTGCGTGTTCTTTCATAAATACTTGAAATTTCCCACGGTAAAAAATTGTGAATGCAGGTATGCAAATCCGCTGGCTTCCTAAACAGCTGCAGGGCCACACACAGAGCAAGAGGTGACAGTGGCCGGACAGAGAGAGGTGCACACTGGCATGGCCAGCAGCTGACTGCAGTCCACACCTGGGCCTCGAACTCTCGGCCCAACAGGGGACACTCACTCCCCTGCACTGCCTGTGGGGGATGCCAAAGGAACCTCTAGGATGAGAAAGGCATAGGTGCCTGGCACGCAGTCCTTTCCAACCAGGAGGAGCAAAGTTAGCAATCAGCCACAAGAGAAACAAAATGGAAATTCATAACTCTGTGAAAGGTGAACCATGGACACCCAAATACTAGCCAGGGGCTCCAGAAAGTCCGTCAAAGGAGAAGGCAGCAAGAGCCTCACATGAAGACACAGCACGTCAGGATTTACAGGACGCAGCGGAAGCTGAGTTTCAGGGGACATTTATACTGTGAATACTCACATTGAGAAGAAAGATCTCAGGGCTGGTGCTGCAGTGTGGCCACTTCAACTGCCACCTGCAGTGCCAGTCTCCCATATGGGCACTGGCTCAATTCGAGCCAGCTCCACTTGTAATCCAGCTCCCTGCCTATGGCCTGAGAAAGCAGTCGAGCTCGGCCCCAGTGCTTAGACCCCTGGTGCCCACTCGGGAGACTTGAAAGAAGCTCCTGGCTTTGGACTGGCTCCGCTCTGGCTATTTGGGGAGTTAGCTAACAAGCAGAAGATGTCTCCAGAATATATATAAAATTCTGCTTTTCCAACAAAGAAATCTTCAAAAAATAAGCATGAGTAAAATCAATGGAATCAATAAAATCAAAAGCCAATTCTTTTTAAAAATTTTTTATTTATTTTTATTGGAAAACAGATGTACAGAGAGGAGAGACAGAGAGGAAGATCCTCTGTCCACTGGTTCACTCCCTAAGCGGCCACAATGTCAGAGCTGAGCTGATCTAAAGCCAGGAGCTTCTTCCGGGTCTCCCACGCACGTGAGGGTCCCAAAGCCTTGGGCCGTCCACAACTGCTTTTCAGGTCACAAGCAGGGAGCTGGATGAGAAGTGGAGCTACTGGGATTAGAACTGGTGCTCATGTGGGATCCCGGGGCATTCAAGGCAAGGATTTTAGCCACTAGGCCACCGCGCCGGCCTCAAAAATAAACCTCTTTACATCCCAGCAAGAATACTGTACATGATAGAATTATTAATAAATACACTTTGACAATAATAAAAAAATAAACCTTAAAAAAAGACATCCTCCTCTCTATATATCTGACTGTTCAATAAAAATAAAATAAATCTTAAAAAAAAAAAGACAACAAAAGAGAACTACAGACTGTTATCCCAGGAATACAAAGTTGGTTCAATATCTAAAATCAACTGATATGGGCCTGGTGCAATGGCTCAGTGGTTAAAGCCTTGCCTTGCAAATGCTAGGATCCCATGTGGGTGCCAGTTTGTGTCCTGGCTGTTCCATTTTTTTTCCAGCTCCCTGCTTGTGTTCTGGGAAAGCAGTCGAGGACGGCCCAAAGCCTTGGTCCCTGCACCCATGTGGGAGACCTGGAAGAAGCTCCTGGCTCCCAGCTCTGGATTGGCTCAGCTCCGGCCATTGTGGTCACTTGGGGAGTGAACCAAGAGGTACGAGATCCTTTTCTCTCTCTGCAAATGTGTCTTTCCAATAAAAATAAATCTTGAAAAAAAAAAAGTAGGAAGAGGAAGGAAATGCAAACCTCAGCCATGAGACCCTGCAGAGTGGTGTCCACTCACAGGCTCTGCACTATTCCACACACAGCACACAGCACTCGGCAAATCCTGGGCACCAGAAGCACTGTGTGGGTGTGTGTGTGCTGGGGGTCATCAAGGTGTCCTCCTCCCAGTCCCCTCACCCCCTGTGGCCCTGGGAACACATTGGTCTCACCCCAGCTGGCGAATTCCCACTTCATCTCCATACAGAAATCCGGAGCCTGGGAGAGAGAGAGGGAACGTGGTTGTTCATCCAGCTGTGCCCTCACCCCAGCCAGACCCAGTCCAGGAGGGTGGGGCTGGGCGGAACCCTAAAACAGCAGGTGTATGGCATGACCTGGCTATAAACTGGTGTGGGAGGGAGACACAAGGACCCCCCTCCAGATCTGTCGGTGGGAGGGAAACATGAGCACACAAGCCAGGCTGCGTGTGTGTGTGTGCGTGCATGTGCCCCCCCGCAGGCTGGCAGGGGCAGGGGGAGAGGAGGAGCAAGCTCTTTTGGGTCCAGGCTTAAAGCATGTCCCCAGCCTAATCCCCCTTTCAGCTCGACTAAGATCATCACCATCAGAGCCTCCTTTTGGGCTGGGGAGATTTTCCTGGGCCCTGTAGACGGGGGAGTGGATGTGGGCCAGGGTCAAGACACAGATAAACTTTGCCAGAAGTGGCCAGGTGAGCAGGTGCTACAGGATGCCCCTCCCGTGTATGCCTGTGTGTGTGTGGAGGGGGGACCAGGTCCACCCCTGCACCTCCCCTATACCTGGTGGAGTTTATTGAGGCACTTTCAGGTGGCTCTCTGAAAGTTCTGCTCTGGCAGCACCAGCTGTGCCATCTCTTGGTCCCCTGTGCTGATGGACTCCTGCAGGACTGGGGGGCACCAGGCTAGCCCAAGGGGACCTTGCCAGCCAGTCAGACCCAAGGGGAAGCATGTCGCCCGCACACCTGCCCAGCTCTGCCAGCTCTCCTTGCCCATGTGGGCATTGTGCCAAAGCAGGACCCTGTTGGATTCCAGGTTACCCCAGGGACACAGCCAGCTCCGGTGTGCGCACCCCAGGGGGTCTTTCTGCTCAGTGTTGTGCTGGGGGTAGACAGGAGGTGCGTCAGAGCAAGGGCTGGTGGGCCACAGCTCACCGTGGGCGAGGAGGAAGAGGAGGGCAGGCAGTCAGGCCAGAGAGGTGGCACGGGGGTGGGGGGGGCACAGGGGTGCTGGATATACAGGGTTTGGAGTCGCGCACTTGCTATCAGCCGGAGGAGGACACACCACGTTCAGGGACTTAATGCACTGTGTTGGGACAGGGACGGCGCTGGAGCGCCAGAAGCAGGTGTCCGAACTGAGCAGGGGAGGGTGGCCCGGGCGCGGAGGACCACAGCCTTGGGGGTGGGGACCCAGTGCCCAGCGGGCCTCACCTGGCGGCTGTGCAGCGCCACCTCCAGTTCACGCTATTGGTTCGCCCAGACGAGCCGGTGCAGTGGGAAGGTGCGGCCCGGGCCGGCCATGCTGGATCTCCCTTGCCGGCGGCACCCCAACAGTGCCCACGGTGCCCCCTGAGGTGGCTGCAGCAGCAACGGCTGCGCCGGGCCCGGGCCATGCGCCCCCTCGCCACCCGCACCCCTGGCAACGGCGCCCCAGGTCTGCGAGCGCCCGGCGTGGCCAGGCGGCGCTGCTGGGCCATGCTGGGCCGCTGGGCCACGGGCGAGCGGGACCTGCACGGGGGGCGGCCTGCAGGAGGCGCCCCAGGCCCGGCTCTGACACCCCGCTTTCCTTGTGGGTCCGGAAGGGGAAGGAGGGGGCACGGGGACGGGGCGGGGCGCACCAGTGCGCGTGCGTGCGGTGGTGGTGCTGCCGTGGTTGCCGCCGGGGAACTTGAGTTGGACCTACGCAAACACCGACCGTGCCTTCCTGTGAGGGCCTGGGGGCGGCTGGTACCCCAACGGCCTCATCATCCCCGCCCGAGTGCTGCGATGAACGCGGCGCAGAGCCTCCGGGCTGGTAGTGCGTGCAGCACCTGCTCCCAGGACCCCCGTGCGAGCAGGGGGCTAGCAGTGAGGGAAGACAGTTCCCTGGGGTTCCGCAATGGGAGCGTTGGGTCAGGGGCGTGGGGCCCGCTGTGCTACTCGTAGAGGCTGCACTTTGAGGCCAGCGCTGGAGAGTTTCGAAATCGGACCTCCGCCCCCACCCACGCCACCGGAACTAGGGTGCAGGCAGGCTAGCTCCGATCCCCAGGGGCCCCAGCCTGTGTCTGGGAGCTGCCACCGGCCCTGCGCAGGCTGACCATTGGACCCTCGACCCCTTGGTTGCAGCTTTGAAAGGGGCCTTGAGTCGGAGTCCTTGGGCCAGGTGGCTCCTCTGCCGGGTGGGACCCCTTTGCACTCCCACCCTGGGGACTGAGCATCCAACAGGCTCAGCTGGCCTCCGCTGGCCTCAGCCAGGCTCCCTGCCCCCACCCTCAGAATAGGACCCACGCCCAGCGGCTCCTGAACCCACAGACCATGACCCCGTGGCATCTTCTCAGTCCTTTCCCACGGGCCCACTGTCCCTGCTGGGGTTCTGCCTGGCTGAGCACCTGCTTTGCCCTGTTCCATCCCAGGTACCCTCTGCTTCACCCTGTCCTGCATGGACTCTTAACCTCTCTTCCTGGACACCTGTGCCATCCCTGGTGCCCTATCGTGGACCTCTGGCACACAACGGCCTGCCCGACTCCACCACAGCCCAGTGAGGTGCAGGTGGCCTGTCCCCTCATTCACAGCCACCATGGCACTGCCCCCTCCCCCGAATCCCAGTTCTGTGCTCAGCCAAGACTGGTGTTCAGGGCCCCCACTGTGGTCCCCCTGCAACCTGAAATGTCCCCACTCTCATGTGCCCGGCCCATCAGCCCATCAGAGCAGGCAGGCACCTATCCAGGGCCTGCAGGACAGGGAGTGTGAAGGTGAGGTGCCTGGTACAGGGGACCGGCCCCTCCAAGAGGCTGTGGAAGCCGTACAGCGAGGCCAGAGCTAAAGGGAGGGTCCCCTGCCTCGGCCCCAGCCCAGCGTCAGTCCCCAGGTGCAAGAAGACTCCAAGGCAAGCAGTCAGGCACCATTTTTTATAAAAACGCATAGTCTCATTCTCCACTCTTTAAAATCACATTCAAAAATCGGCAGAGACACCCCAGGGAGTGAGCAGATGGGGTGGGGGGCACGCCGGCCCAGCTCCAGCCCGGGGGAAGGGGCGCGACACCACACACAGCTGCGCGACTGGCACGAGGGGGCATGCGGCGGGCGAGGCGGTGCCCTCGGGCGGTGGCACTGACAGGACACGGGCTGCGGAGCTGGGCAGCCGGAGCAGAGGGGTACCGGCTGGCCCCTCCCCCCCGCTGACTGCCCAGCCAGGCGGCGGGGGGAAGGAGAGACCTTGAGGCCAAGCTGGGCCAGTGTGGCCCAATCTGCAGTTCCCTTGCTGTGGTCCCTGAGCCCAAGTGCTCAAGTGGGAGTGGGGGAGGGGCTGAATATGTGTTGGGGAAGGGGCAGCAGCACCTGCTGTCCACACCTTCCTCCTGGCCCGAGCCACACGATGTCCAGGGCAAGGTGGCAACTGGAGGGAGCCAGGGACATGGGGGCTTCTCCTGAATAGGGCGCCGGTGCCCAAGTCACCGCTGGTGCTGACCGGTCCTCTCCCGTGGCCAGTGAGCAGGACAGCAAGGGGGCCTGTCCCTCTGTCACAGGAAGGGCTGCCGTGGGCAAATTCAAGTAAAATCCCTGTACTGGGCTTCCAGTGGGACAGCCCCCAGCCATGCCCGTGGGCACAGCCAGGCGACGAGCCAGAGGCCCACTGTCTGTCCCCCAGGAGCAGGGGGGATCCCTGGAGGCTGGGGGGGGTGTGGGAAGGGTGGCACATGGACAGTGGCTGGGCCAGTGGCAGTGGGAGCCAAGGCAAAGCTGCCAGGCGGGGGTAGGAGAGAAGGGCTCTCAGGAGGCAGGGGTTGGCAGGGAAGGGCAGAGGTGGTGCTGGTGGGGTTGGGGGAGGGGCTGGGCCAGGCTGGGGCCACAGGAGACCACAATAATTACAAAATAAAACCTTTTCCGCTTTGCGGGAAAACAAATAATAAAAATTCGACAAAATAAATTAGAGGTTTATAAAAGGCGGGTGGGCGGGCGGGCGGCGGCGGCTCAGAGCCCGTTGGCACTGCCACGCTGCACCAGCGGCACCTTGCTTAGCTCCACCACTGGCGAGCGTGGCTTGTTCTTCATCTTGGGCACCCGCTGTACCAGCTGCTGCGCCTCCCGGTAGGCATCCCGCAGCTCCTTCTTCCACTGCACCAGCTCTGGGTCGCTCTGCGCCGGGCGGGATGAATGCCAGTCAACCTGGGCCACCCACACGCGCCCTGCACCTCCAGTCGCCCGGGAGCCCCACTCACGTCGCACTGCAGGATGAACTGCTTCCCACCGCGGATCTTGAGCAACAGGCATTTGCGCTCCTTGATCTGCGTCTCCTCCACCGACTGGATCTCCTCCATGGTCAGCAGGCTCTGCTGCAGGGGTAGCGCGGCAGATGAGGCCGGGCCGGGCCGTCCGGTCAGGCGGCCACGCCCCTAGGCCCAGCTCCCGCCCCTGGCCGCCCCCAGCGGCACCTGCTGCTTACCGGGGCCTCGCCCTCGCCCCGCCATTCGAGCCGGTTGGGGAACAGGTAGAAATACCGCCGCTGCCACTGGGTCAGGAAGGGATTGCCCATCTTGGACATGTACCCATGCATGATGCAGTCCTTGCCCAGGGCGTAGTCTGACCGGACAGAGAGACAGAGGGCTGGGACCCAGCTGGGCCTCACCCCAGACCACGTCCCCTGCCCCTCCGGCAGACGCCAGCCCTCACACCTTCCTCATGGCCCAGCTGCTTGTTCTTGGCTTTCTTACGAGCCTCCAGCCGGTCCGTCTCGGCGTTGATGGTGTCGAACACCGTCTCGGCCACCTCCTGCTGCCACCTCTCTGAGATGGTGAGCGGGAAGTTCCGGTAGAGCTCCTGGTCGCTGTCCAGTAACTTCACCAGGACGGATAAGGGTGGGGAAAGGCCATCCATCAGCCACAGGCTGGCCCAGGCCCAGATCTGACAGACCTGTGACCCCTGGGAAGTCTGGGGGGAGGCTCTGAGAGCCAGAGGCCATGGGGGCAGGGCGGCGGGCAGGGCAGAGACCGGCCGGCCCTCCGTACCTTGATTCCTTTGGTGTCTTCCTCATCAAAGGAGCCGATGTCGAAGGCATCAGCTGCATTCACCTCCCCTCGTGGGGGGATCAGGGGGGGAGGGTACTGCAGCAGAACGGGGCATGGCATGTCAGCGTGGGGTGTGAGCTGGGGGCGCTGGGGCCCCGCCCCACCCCCGGCTCTCCAGCACCTTCTGCAGGAAGACCATCTGCCAGTCCAGGGAGCGGAAGAAGGAGCTCTCCTTTACCTCCTGAGCGCTGTGAGGGAACACCGGTCACACCCAGGCTCTGACAAGCCCCCCTGCCAGCCCAGACACTTCCTGCAGGTGCCCGAGATGCCTGCCCCCGTGCTCTGCCAGGCTAGTGCGTCGCACCCAGGAGTGGGGACACTCACCCACGGCCCAGGCAGCCCAGCCTCCGGTTGACATCCCGCTGCAGCAGGCCCTCCAGCAAGGAGCGCAGCTCCGGCGAGAAGGAGTCGGGCAGTTCCACGGCCTGCAGGAGAGCCGAGGAGGAGTGGGACCCTGGCTCCCCTGGCCTGGGTGTGGGTTTTGGGGACCCCATAGGGGTCAAGCTGGGGTTCCAGCAGCTCTGGAAGCTCCGAGTGATGCTGGGGTAGGGGAGAGGCCATGTGCCTGGCGCCTTCCACGGGAGACCCCAGCCTCCCCCATGTCCACTGTGGCCAGCACTCACCATGGTCAAGGTCATGCGGTCAATCTCGTGCTTGTCTTTGGTCTTGTGCTGCCGGAAGGGGCTGTGCCTGAACGTGAGGCAGAAGTGGGGAACTGAGGCCGATGGGGCAGGCATGTGGCGATGAGGAAACCGAGGCAGGTGGCATGCACACGCCTCCCCCGTGCCCAGCCAGGACCCCACTCACCCCCGCAGCAACTTGAAAAGCATGCAGCCCAGGGAGAACCAGTCGGCACTGCTGTCGTAGGCCACACCCTTCTGCAGGACCTCAGGGGCCATGTAGCCATGGGTTCCCCTGCAGGTGTGAGGCGGGATTGTTGAGGGGGTGAGGTGGGATGGGGTAGGGTGACAGTGAGGGGAAGCGGGTCACTCACACGCTGGCGTGGGGCTTCTTCTTGGAGAAGTCGCAGGCCAGGCCCAGGTCTGAGATCCGCACGTGGCCATGTTCGTCCAGCAGGATGTTGGCAGGCTGAGAGGGAGGCACAGTGAGCTGCTGCCAGCCCAGGACCAGCTGGGGCTGGCTGGGGGCGTGTCTGCCCCGCCCCCTCCACCCAGAGCATTGCAGGCATGGGCACTCAGGGAACAGGGCACCCCAAGCCTAAGTTGAAGCCAGGATGAGGCTGGTACCAGCAGGTGGTGGGGGAGGCGTGGCACCGGCAGGGGGCAGGGGGCGGGGGGAGGCGTGGCACTGGCAATGGGCAGGGGGAGGCGTGGCACCGGCAGTGGACAGGGGGAGGCATGGCACCAGGGCAGTGGGCAGGGGGCAGGGGGAGGCGTGGCACCGGCAGTGGGCAGGGGGCAGGGGGAGGCGTGGCACCGGCAGTGGGCAGCGGGCAGGGGGCAGGGGGAGGCGTGGCACTGGCAGTGGGCAGCGGGCAGGGGCAGGGGAGGACACGGCTGGCACCTTCAGGTCCCGGTAGACAACGAAGCGGCTGTGCATGTGCTCCAAGCCCAGGATGATCTCGGCCGCGTAGAAGCGCATGTCAGCTTCGGAGAAGACCCCGTGCTGGGACAGGTGGTAGTGCAGGTCCCCGCCTGAAGGAGGCAGCCCCGTGGGGCACTCAGCTTCCCGTGCCCTCCCTGGCCCCTGGTCCGCGGGCACCCAGGGGTGGGACCTGCCCTCACCATTCATGAGGTCCAGGATGAAGCTCAGCTTGTCCGGTGTGTGGAAGGCATAGGACATGCACACGATGAACGGGCAGTCCTGCAGCGGGGGTCGGGGGTCGGTCAGCAGCGGGTGCCGAGGCTCCGGTGCCCACAGCTGCTCTGGGGGCTCCCCCTGCCCAACCCCAGCTCACCCCGGTGCTAACGAGGGAGAGCATAATGCGCTCATTCAGGGCCAGGGTCTCGCCCTGCTTCATCTTGATGCGTTTCTTGTCCAGACACTTCATGGCGTACCTAGGTGGAAGGCAGTGCGCCGGGTCAGAAGTGACTGCTGGGGCAGGCCCTTAGGGCTGCCTCAGAGTGGTAGGGGGTCCCTGTGGGTAAGACTAGACACGAAGTGGGGCCTCACAGAGGGTGGGAGACAGCCAGCATACAGTCCCCACTTCCCCGGATGCCCTGGCCCCGCCACAGGTGCCCGGCCGCCAGCAGCGGCGGAGCGCGCGCACATCTTGCCCGTGTCGGCCTTCCGGCAGCCGTAGACCTCGCCGAAGCCGCCGCGCCCGATGATGCGATGCACGCTGAAGTCGTTCATGGTCAGCTGCGGAGCAGAGGAGTGGCATCGCGGTCACTGCAGGCTGCCCTCGGTGCCCACGGAGGCCTGACCCTCAGGGCCACACTTGAGTCCTGACCCCCTACTCCCTGGCCAGACCTGCCTCACCCCACTCACATGGATATTGAGTTCCACGTTCTTCCACTGGCAGAACCGGGTGAACTTCTCGCTGGGAGATGAGAACCGGGCTCAGGCAGGCTTGGGCAGGGCACAGCAGGGCTGGCACAGGCCTGCACCCCACCCCCAGCCCACTGCACTGGCCAGCAGGTCCCATCAGAGGGTGGTCGTGACAATGCCCCCAAGCCTGTCATCCTCTTCTGGGACTACCCAGAGAAATGGAGTGCCAGCTTTACCTGCCCCCTCTCTGCCCCCAAGGGAGGCAGCTGAGCTGTGGGTTCCTGCTGGGAGCAGATAAGCTTGGGGGAGGACACCTCCCATCCTAACCCAGACTTCCTGCCACCATGGCTTGGGGGCGGGGGTGGGGTGCACACGGTCCGCCTGCAGACCTCACTCCACAGCCTGGCACAGGCGACCCCAGAAACACTGCACCTCGTGTCCACTGAGATCTGCCCCGCCCCCTCCCCACCAAGCTGCCCGGCACAGGCGAGCCTGCAGCCGCCAGGTCTGTCAGGAGGGTCCACCCCAGGCCAGGCCCAAGCGGGCCACCTCGGGCCCCTCCCTTCCTCACCTCTCGATAAACTTCTGGAACACATCCCCTCGGAGGTTCTGACAGATCTCATCGATGTAGGGCTACAGGAGGGAGGCGGGGTGAATGACCGAGACCCCCGGGGTGAGGGATGCCCAGGCCCCGCCCCGGCTGCCTGGCACACACCTGGAAGAGATCCGGGGGCACCAACTTCTTCACCAGGTGGCCCTGCACATGCTCAGTGGCACTCTTCGAGAAGGGCTGGGGGATGGGGGGGGCAGGTGAACTCTCAGTGGGGTGAACTGTTGCCCCCACCCGGCCCTGTCAGCTGGGGGCACTCACGTGTGAGCAGGCCAGCAGCTCCTTCATGATGTACGAGTCGAAGATTTCCCGGCTGCGGGCCACGCGTTCCTCCTCCGTCTCCAGTTTCTCGTACTTCCTGATCTGGGGGCAGTGTTCCCAGGTGACCTCCAGGCCCCCAACAGGTCCTGGGGGGCACCTGTGCCAGCTAGGTGTCATTTGCCGGCTCTGCCCAACTGCCCCCCTCCTCACCTCCTCGTAGAACTCTACCAAGGGCCTCGCTTCCTCCAGGTGGTTCAGGCAGAAGTCTCGGAACAGCAGGTATCCTGCAGGCCAGCCGGGACAGGTGCTAGTGAGCCACACTGCCCAGAGCACAGCCGACCAGGGTGGCAACAGAGGGCTGTGGGAGAGGCTGGCACCCCGTGGGGCCTTGTGATGATCTGGGCGCCTGTGCCAGGTGGGCAGGCTCTGAACGGGGCCCACACTCCCTTCGCTCCAACCCTCCTCCATCCCTCAGGGTAGTCCCAGAACATGGTAGGGGAAGCAGTCAGGTAAACTGAGGCTCAAGGAGACCTGCTCTTCACAAGTGGGTGTGGGCTAGAGGTCCAGGTGGCAGGTCCCTAAGGCCAGGCCAGAGGGCAGGGCATCCATGTAGGAGGGCCTGGACAGAGCATCCCACCCCCGAGGGAGTGGGGCTGAGGCTGACACCTAAGCACATGTAGCAGGACGGGGCAGACCCGTCCCCAGAGCACCCAAGTCCTCCCCTGCCTGGGCGCCCCCACCAACAGATCCAGCCACTCTCTCTGGCCTTTCAACCAAGCCCTGGTAGTTTTTAGGGGAAGTTGCGGGCAGCTCCCCAATGTTCTCACTGACACTACCCGACCCAACTCTGGGGCTTCCTGAGTCCCTGTTCCTGGAAGGGGGCGGGGTCATCACCAGGCTCAGAGAAGTGAGGCACCATGCCCGGGCCACAGAGCGAGGGACGGGGAGCCCTAGGATGTGTCCGCTGATACTCCACCTGCCTCTAGAGGGCTGGCCTGCAGCCCCCCACCCCTCCAATCCCATTTCAGAACTGGGACTCTTATTCTGCTTAGGGCCATGATGGAGCTGTGCCAGGTGGGAGCCTGCTGCCCCTAGATGCGTCTGCCCCCAGGGCCAGGCCTGGGGAGGTAGGCCACACTGGTGCTCCAGCACAGACACGTGTCTGCCTCCAGGCCCAGGCCTGGGGAGGTAGGCCTCACGGTGCTTGCACCGACAGCTGGGCCAGGCCTGCTGGGCAGCAGTAAAGGCAGGTTGTGAAGAGACCCTGGGGGCGGGGCGGGCTAGCCACAGGAAGGGCCCCGCCTCTTCCTGCCTGCTCTACCAACGGTCCTGAAGCAGCTGTGGCTGTGTCGGGGAAGCTGCAGCTCTCAAAAACAAAAACCCCAAGGAGGAACTTCCCTGGCGACCCCAGAGGACCAGGGCTCCCTGGGCTGATGGCCAGGGGCTGGGAGGCACTAAGGGGCGGGGCCGGACCCAGGGCAGCTCCAGGCTGCTGGGGCCAAACCTTCCTGGGAAAGCACAACCCAGCTGTGGTACTCACCCAGCTTCTGGGAGAAGATCTTCTCAAACGTCACTTCTCCCCGATCCTCCAGGTACTTGTGCATGACACTCCGTATGCTGGGGACAAGGGGTAAGCACAAGTCATGCTGGGGGCAGTGGTGGGCAGGAAGCCTGGGCCCAACCATGAGGGCTCCACGCACCCCCCCACCACACCCCCAAGGCCAAGGTGACCAGCAGGTGGCCTCCTGCTTAGAAGCTCTGCTCCCTGAAGAAGTTTGGTTTCCCAGTACTGCCAGGTGCTGGCTTCGGGAAATTGGCCAAGTTGCAAAAGCCAGGCCTCCCGCACCAGTGGAGGAACAGACACACTCACTGGCTGCCCCTCCAATGGCACACGCCGTGACATGAAAGCACGGTACGGAGGCATGATGCTGAGCCAGGGTGCCTGGCACAGAAGGCCACGGGTGGAATCCTCAGTTCCTGGCACAGCTGGAGCTGGCCACCCTGGGGACATCTGTGTGCTGGGGGAACTGGCCACCCCAGGGAGGGGGGGGAACCACAGGAAGCAGCTTAGCCAAGGCTGGGGCTGTGACAGAGGGGAGTGGTTGCCCCGGGAGATGGGGTCCTATCTGGGCTGTGGCCAGACAGGGATCAGGACTGCGCCCCTGACTGTACATGGTAAGGAGTCTCCTGTTTTCTGAATTATCTCTCAACTTAAGCAAAATCAAATGTTTAAAAAGCCAAGTCTCGGGCCCAGCGCGGTGGCCTAGTGGCTAAAGTCCTCGCCTTGAATGTATCGGGATCCCATATGGGTGCCAGTTCTAATCCCGGCAGCTCCACTTCCCATCCAGCTCCCTGCTTGTGGCCTGGGAAAGCAGTTGAGGATGGCCCAAAGCCTTGGGACCCTGCACCCGTGTGGGAGACGTGGAAGAAGTTCTAGGCTCCTGGCTTCGGATCAGCACAGCACCGGCCACTGTGTCACTTGGGGAGTGAATCATCAGATGGAAGATCTTCTCTGTCTCTCCTCCTCTCTGTATATTTAACTTTGCAATAAAAATAAATAAATCTTTAAAAAAAAAAGCCAAGTCTCAATTTGAGACTTTTCAAAAAAGAATGTTACCCCAGGGGCTGGTGCTGTGGCATAAGAGGTTAAGCCACCACCTGCTGCAACGTCAACATCCTATATTGGGGCCCGGCGGCGTGGCCTGGCGGCTAAAGTCCTCGCCTTGAACGCGCCGGGATCCCATATGGGCGCCGGTTCTAATCCCGGCAGCTCCACTTCCCATCCAGCTCCCTGCTTGTGGCCTGGGAGGGCAGTCGAGGACGGCCCAATGCTTTGGGACCCTGCACCCGCGTGGGAGACCTGGAGGAGGTTCCTGGTTCCTGGCATCAGATCGGTGCGTATCGGCCCGTTGCGGCTCACTTGGGGAGTGAATCATTGGAGGGAAGATCTTCCTCTCTGTCTCTCCTCCTCTCTCTGTATATATCTGACTTTGTAATAAAAATAAATCTTTAAAAAAAAATCCTATATGGGCACCAGTTCATGTCCCGGCTACTCTCCTTATCCAGCTCCCCACTCATGCGCCTGGGAAAGCAGCAGAAGATGGCCTAGACTCCTGGGCTCCTGCACCTGGAAGAAGCTCCTGGCTCCTGGCTCTGGCCTAGGCTGTTTGGGGAGTGAATCAGTGGATGGAAAACCTTCCCTTGGTAACTCTGAGTTTCAAATAAAATAATAATAGTAAAAAAACCAAGCTATCCCAGCTCCATAAGAGAGTGGCTGGCTGTGGTGAACCAGCCAAGACTCACTGCCCGGTCCATCTCCCCTCAGCCCTGAACAGGGCCTGGGAGAGCTGCACGGAGTTCCTGTCCACACCTCAGACACAGGCCTCGCCTCCCCTCCCCGGCGCCACCTTCAGCTTTGCCATGCCTACCCTGCCCAGCCCCAACTATGTCTGCATCTGGCCAGCTGCGGCTTCTGGGGTCACTCCACAGCAGGCCGTGCCCAGGGCATGTGCGTGGCTGGGGAGCTGCTGGGCCACCACGCCGAGCACCGCTCCGCTCCCGCAGCCCTGGGGCATGCGGAGGCTGCCGCATCACCCCCTCAGCAGGCACCCACGCAGAGACTGTGTCTGGTAGCCCCACATGGGCTGACCAGCTGGCCAGGTCACCCTGGCTACAGTTGCTGGGGTACGGCTCCCGCAGCCCACCCAGCCCACCAGCAGGTCTGACAGCACACAGAGTGTTTTGAGCCTGGGGGTCCCCACAGTCAGTGTTCAGGGGGAGCTTGAATGCTTGGTCCAGGGCACCGCAGGAGGAAGCCCGACTGCTGGCACTGCCACTGGGTCTGCAAGAACAGCAGCAGTGCTGAGAAAGCAGGGTGCAGGGCGGGGGGAGGGGGCTCGTGAGAGGGTTAGGTTGGGGGGCCACTCCTGTCCACGACAGAGTGGGGTTGGGAGGAACCCAGGCACCTGCAGGGAACCAGCGCCCTCACCAGCCCTGGGCTCCACTCTTTCTGCTGATCCTTGGGCCGTGACGTCTGGGGACACAGGACTGACGTGGGGGGATATGTCACCAAGTATCCACTCCCACGGCAGGTACGTCAGGTGGAAGGTGTGGCAGGTACAGGCAAAGCCATGTTGGCTCTTGGGGAACCCCGCTGGGAATGAGGGGGGCACAGTCCTCGGGCTTCATAGAGAAGCCCTCCCGAGTTGAAGACGGGGCCAGCTTGGCTAGCTCGGCTAGCTCGGCAGAGACTGCCCAGGTGGGAGCCAGGGGTCACTTCCTACCATGTGATCTGGGCCAGCCGGAAGCCAGACCCGCACAGGTGTGTCCCCGACCCGCCGCAGGGCAGTGTGCCTGCAGCCACTGGGACACCTGCCAGGGCTCCACAGTGACCCAGGCCCCCCCAGGAGGGGCCAGAAGCTCAGCCCTGGGTTCCGGGGCTGCTCCCCGCCCAGGCCACGCCTGGCAGCTGCCACAGCATTCTTCCCAGCCCACAACACTTCGTTTTTTTCCCATAAAAAGAACCCCTCCCCCCAAATACCCACACCAAGCATGAGACAGGGCCTGAATGGAAGGCCCCCAGTGAGCAAGGGGAGCTGGGACTGTTCCCGCCGAGTCACCTCCTGGGCCGGGCCACCTACCTCTGCTGCACCCACTCCCCGATACTGCCAGAATCCGGATGGCAAAGTGCCCAGATCACGCCCTGCCCCCACACAGGTCACTCAGCCCCACGGGGTCAGAGGGGGTGGGAGGAGGTGGGTGTCCTCAGGTGATGACAAAGCCCTGAGGTCCCCACGCCCAGGGGTGGGCCCCAGGGGCCCCCACCTCCTGGCAGTTGGATGGGCGCCCAGGCCTGGGTCCCCAGTGCCCTCCTGGGAGGCCAAGTCACAGACTTTAAATATCCGGTTTCCCCACTCGTAAGCCGAGGACGCCCACATGGTGCTGAGTGGCTGCCGCTGTGCCGCCGGCCGCAGAAGCCATGGGAACAGCACAGCCACCGGCTGGTGGCCCACTTCCGTGATGACGGACGGGACACGCCTGGCCAGGCGCCCTGCTCCCCAGCACCCCACAGCCCCTCATGGAGCCTGATCGCGTGCTGATGCCACGTCCCTGGGGCACGGGGCCTGCAGCCAGGGGCAAGAGCTAACATGTGGGTGTCACCCTCCCCAGGGCCCGGCGGGTGCCTTGGCACAGATGCACTCTGTGCCCAGCTGTGCCCCCCACCCCACGCAGGGGCAAGGTGTGAGGTGTTGGGGGAAGACGTCCCCTGGGCTCAGTCGCTGAGGCTCACTGGTCTGAGCCTGGATCTCACGGGTGGCCCTGCTCACGCAGGCGTGAGAGCCGAGGCTGGCGGGCTCCGGGCCCTGGCAGTATGCAGGGCTCGTGGCTGCGACCAAGCTCCCCTGGGTCATTTCCAGGAAACCTGGCATCGAGGTGGCAGCCAGAGGAGGAAGTCCCCTGGGGCTTCTGATTAATTTTTGTCAATGACCCTCCCTAGGGCCACCCGTGTCCACGGAGCCAAGGAGAGGGCCCGTGGAGCAGTTAGCGAGGAAGACCACCCCAATGGCTGCGGCCAGGGTAAGAACGAGACAGCTCCCTGCGTGTGCTGAGCCGGGCATGGTGGCCACAGGCACAGTGCGGCTTTGTTGAATGTCATAGCTTTTTCACAGAGGTGCTGCAAGCACCCAGCCCCTGCAGCTGACAGCTCCGCATGGTGGTCACTCCCTCCCTGACCTGCCCCTCCATCTCCCCTCCCCCACTCCAGTCAGGGGGCCAAGGGGCTTGCTGACACGCGATGGCCCCTCTTGTAGGCAAGCTGGAGGCGAACATCTTGGTGTCCAAACGGGACTGGAAAGAGTGGAGGGGAGGAGGAGCTGGAGAGAAGGGGCCTGGCGAGGCAGGGCAGGTGGCACATGCTCCGGGCTCTTGCTGTTACGCCAGGGAGCGTGGCTCAGCCCCTGCACACAGCAGACCCGCGGGTGCAGGAGAGCGGGCTGGGGCGCGTGCCTGCCCCTGAGGTCGCTGGTTTACTACCAGGAATCCAATGTGCAGTAATAGGACGCATCATTGCCGCTGACAGGGCCTGCATTCCCCTGCCCGGATTCCAAAAAGCAACACTGGCTCTTGCTGCCTGCCTGCCTGCCGGTCTCAAAATCTGGCAGGTGGCAGGTGAGTGGGGTGGGCTGAGCTGTGCAACTTGGTGGCCAGAGACCTGCTGCTCCTCGTCCCCCACCAGACAGGAAAGCCGAGATGGAGGCCCAGAAGGGAGAAGGCAGCTCAGGGGCAGCAGGCAAGAGGCAAGCTCCGGCTGCGGACAGAGGCTGCAGACGACGGGGCCCCCACAGGCATGGCCAAAGCGGCGTGGGGGTGGGGGGGAAACAGAGCCAGGAAGTCCTGGCTAGGAAGGGTTAACAGGAACAGGCAAGCGGCAGGAAGGAGGCAACTTGCGGCGGAGGGGAGGGACCAGGAAGCAGCAGGAGAGAATGGGAGGCTGCAAGAGGCCCCCCCTCTGCAGCTGGGACAGTGTCGCAGGGAGGGCTGAGAGTGCCTCCTGGGACCGCCCAGGCAGCACGCCTGACCCACAGCACCCAGGGTAATTGCCCCAGGGCCTCCAAGGTCACATTATGCCAACGACTACAGTAATTAGAGACTGTTGCCTGCTGCTGCGGAAGCAAGTGCCTCTGTGGGGCAAGGCCAGGACCCCATGCCCTGTCCACAGCAGTCCCCAGTCAGCGACCATGCCCCCCAGCAGTGACCGTGGTGGAAACTGAGACAGCTGTGGCGGCGAGCGGGCCGGGTTCCTGGGTGCATTGGTAGGACGCCAGCTCTCCTGCCTCCTGCTAGAAGGGGACAGAATGGGAGCCCCCATGCCAAATCCAAGTGGTACGGTGCCCAGGTGCTCCCCCTGCCAAGCCTGTGATGCCAGCATCAGCTCCTGGCCAAGCTGTAACCCCTGACACCTGCCATGGGGAGGCAGCCAGGATGGACCACCTCAGGGTGGAAACAGCTCCCAAGCCACAGCCCTGGCTTGTGGGCATGACGGAGCCCCTGGGGGGAAGCTGCTGGTCCCCACGCAGTCTCTGTCCCAGCCAGCCCAGCCAGGCAGAGGCCTGGGCTTCGTGCAACTAACAGCTGTGCCACTGGACAGTACAGGTGCACAGGATGGGTGGCAGAGACCCAGTTCCGGTTCCAGCCTGTCCCCTCTGTGACCCAAGCAGGTCTCCTCCGTTCTCTGGGCCTCAGCTGTTGAATGAGGGTGACCACCACCTGCCAGGCCTGCTGGCCACAGTGGAGCAACACATCCAATGGGACCAGCGGCCCGGGGAGGCGTTGGACACACATAGCATGCCATCTTACCACTCAGGGCAGCAGCCTGGACCCCAGACCAGCTGTGCCCACGGTGGGGTGCTCGGCACACCCTAGCCCAGGGGTCTGGGGTTGGGGTGGGCCGAGCGCCCAATGCCACCTGACCCGGCCGTGCAGCCCGGTTCCCTGTAAGACTGTGTCCCTCCGGCTCTCGGCCGGCTCGTGTCCACTAAGACCACCCCGAGGCGATGCACTACGCCGGAGGCAGGCCTGGGGCAAGCTCCGAGATCAACCGAGATGACAACAACGGCAGGATCAACAGGAACGGCCACAACCCTGTCACCATGCAGGTCACTGCCACCACGGGCAGGCAGGCTACACGAAGGAGCAGGGCGTCTGGTTCCTGGCGGGAAGGAGGGCTCCAACACCTGCAGAGCCACCCCAGGCGGACCAAGGTGCATTCTGGGGGAGGGATCACCCCAACACAGAGTTCCGGAAACGTCCCGGGGGCACACACTGCCCAGGGTTCTGGAAGCTGCGGCCACCAAGGACCGCTTTGCTCAGTTGGGCCCTAGAGGTCGACACCCCCGTTTCCTCCCTCGCGGTTTGTCATTTCTGAACTCACTTGTGTTCTGTCGCTGCTCCATGGTCAGCCAGCCCTGGCTGACAGTCATTCTGGTTCCTGTTTTGACAGATCCGATTGCAAACGTCTTGGGGGTGGGGTGGGGGACCCTAACGGCCACTCAACACCTAACCCTATGAGCGAGACTCCTGAACCTGCTGTTCAGTTAACCTGAAACCCCATGTGAGAGCAGGGCCCCCACAGCGGGAGGGGGGCTGGGAGAACCAGCACAGGGCACCCAGCTCTCTCTCTCTCACACACACTGGCAAGCTGGGGCTGGGGAAGGGACTTGCCCAACGTCACATGACAAGGCTGCCTTGTCCCCAGGCGCTGGGGCACACTGGAGTTGCCTGGCCACGTATCACAAATCGGAACCCCATGGGCAGCCACATCTGGTCCACGTAGGGCACCAAGGCCCCCACCCACCGGCTCAGGCCACAACGGAAAGCCAAGAGCTAGAAGCCCCGGGCGGGTGGCCAGGTGTCGCTGTGGGTTACCTGGATGAGTGTTGGGGTATCAGCTACCCCCACCTGTTCCCTGGGACCCGGGAAGCTCACAGGATGGGAAAAAATACTCAAGAGCAGATGAGCCGGGCCACCATCCACAGTCCGAGTCGTCCTGGACCCCTGAACTTTGTGTCCAGCTGCCTAAGAGACGTGGCAGTCCTGAACCAGATGCCTCAGGTGTATTGGACTGTCCCCGGATCACCAGTACCCCCAGAAGCAGGCCCCACGGGTAGGACCCGCCAGAGCAGGAAGGTGGATGGGAGAGGGGGCAGGCACAAACATTTCCCCCCAGCAGAGCTCAGCCTTGGGGGCGCTGCACCCCCACACTGGGGGCCCCCATCACCACACCAGCCAAACGCACTCCCACACCCGGCTCGGCTCCCAAAACAGGAAGCCCACCAGCGGCGAGAGTTCCAGGGCTCCACGACACCCCCAAACCTCACTCAAATGTGACCCAAACCCCAAGAGAGAGCTGGGAGCGGAGGCAAGCAGAAGGATGGGTGATCGGGCCGGGCAGGCGGAGCGCAAGGGACCCCCACGGGGATCGGGGGCTGCGCGCAGACGGCAGCTCCAAGCCCCGGTGAGGAGGCAGGAGCCGGGGTGCGCGGGGCTGGGAGAGACGGGGTGCTGACAGCGACGGAGGGGCCCGGCGGAGTGTGCCGAGGGAGAGGGCGGAGGGCGCGCGGGGTGGGGGAGGACGCGCGAGTCCCGGGCTCCCGGAGTTGGGCGCTCGGCGCTGGAGCTGCTGGGGCCGAGGAGGGTGAGGCGGGCGGAGGGGTCGAGCGTGGGGGGCGCCAAGGTCTCGGGCAGCGGGATCGAGAGGCGCCCCCGGGGTGGTGTGTGTGGTGGCGGTGGCGGTGGGGGGAGGTGGGGACAGGACGCGCCGCCGGGCTCGGGGCGCGAGCGCGGCCCCCCTCACCTGGGCTCGGGCAGCAGGATCTTCTTGCTGGCACGCGCCGCCGGCGTGGCCTTGCTCTTCTCCATGGCCATCAGGTAGCTCACATCGGCCAGCACCGCCTCCAGGTCCGCCATCTTGGCGGCGGCGGCGCTGCCTGCTCCCGCCGCGGCCGCTGCTGGCGCTCCCCGCTCGCTCGGCTCGGCGCGCTCGGCCCGGCCCGGCCCGGCCCCGTCCTGGCCTGGCCGCCCGGCCTCGGCTCGCCGCGCTCACAGGCGCCGCCGCCCCATGGCGCCGGCTCGGGCCCTGCCCCGGCTCGCGCTCCGCTCCCGCCGCCGGGACTGCAGTCGGGGCGCCGCCGCCGCCGCCGCCCGCGCCCCGGAGCCGCCGCCGCCTCCGGCCCCGCCTGCCGCGCACAAGCGCCAGCGAGCCCGCGAGGGGCCGAGCCGGGCGGGCAGGCGGCGGCGCCCCCTGGAGGCCGCGCGGGCCCGACCCGAGCCGGGCTGCCCCCTGCTCCGCGCCCCCGCGCCCCCACCCAGCCCAGGCCCCGGACCCGCGCGATTCCGGACTCCAACCTGGCTTCGGCTGTCCGTCCCGGACGCCGATTCCGGGCCTGGACGCGACAGGGACCGAGGGGCCAAAGCGGACCCCAGCCCCGGCCCCCGGGCCACAGCCTGAGTCCCCACATCTCCGGATCCCACACTTGACAGTCGGACGCACCCTCCGTCATCGCTGGCCGAGGACCCCGGAAGTGGACTTAAGAAGTGATTCTGGGGCCTGGATTTAAGGCCCTGGCTATAACCCGGAGTGGGGGACAAGGAGAATCCTGACCCCAGACTCCAGACCTCAGACTGGGCCCTGGGAACCACACCCTTGGGTTCAGGCAGCCATGACCCCAGGTCTCCAGCCGGCCCCCCACCTCTCCCTGGGAGGTTTGGTCTGTGAGACGGACATCATCCTGATGGGCTCCTTCAGGTGCTGGGCCCCTCCTGCCACAGTCAGACCCCATCCCTGCTGGGCATCAGGTGCTGGCTGGCCGGCTCAGTTCAGCTTCCTGGGGGACACAGGGGTCTCAATCCCAAGGCGTGACGGGGTGTGTCAGGGCACTCTCCCAGCTTGAGCAAGCCCCCTGTCTAGAGCCCATGCCATGGGGACTGCCACCCTGTCCCTAGCAGGACCAGGGCATGTGTGGCAAGGCAGGGGGCAGTTCTGGGCTGGGCCAAGCCTCGGGACAGCCCGCAGCCAGAGCACATGGATTCAAAGTGGCACCCCAGATCCTCACAGTGGACCTCCAGCTTTCTTTTCCTAGATATTTCCCTCACTACACCGCCCCCGTCAGGCCTCCTGAGAATTTTCTGGAACCTGCCCACTTCCCCGGGCTGCTGCCCTGGGGTGCCTTTGGGGGTGCCAGCTCTGACAGGGGTCACTGCAGGCCGCTGCCCCACCCATTCCTGCCTCACACTTGTAGGTGGACAGACCCCTAAACCTGCAAGAGAAGGTGTCTCTGCCTGCACTCCGCCCCCACCACTCTCTGTCCCAGGTTGCCCCCCAAAATCCAACCATCAGTTCTCACCTCTGCACCCCTGCCCTTCTGGGTGCCTTCTCTCCCACCAACTCTCACTCAGTTTGTCGCAGCACCTCCTCCAGGGTGTCCACTTGGACTCCAGCCATGTCTGTTACTAAGTCTTGTTACCTATAAGGACCTGTTTGCTTGATTGGACAACATCTCCTCTGATAGCGTCAAGATAGATACGCTATGGGTCCGGCACGGTAGCCTAGCGGCTAAAGTCCTCGCCTTGAATGCACCGGAATCCCACATGGGCACCAGTTCTAATCCCAGCAGTTCCACTTCCCATCCAGCTCCCTGCTTGTGTCCTGAGAAAGCAGTTGTGGACGACCCAAAGTCTTAGGACCCTGAACCCGCGTGGGAGACCTGGAGGAGGTTCCAGGCTTCTGGCTTCGGATCGGCGCAGCACCGGCCATTGGGGTCACTTGGGGAGTGAATCATCAGACAGAAGATCTTTTCTGTCTCTCCTCCTCTCTGTGTATCTGCCTTTGCGATAAAAATAAAAGAGAGAGAGATAGATACACAATGTATTTGAAAGGCTGGCCAGTGCTGCATCAGGCTAACTAACCCCTCTCCTCTGTGGTGCTGGGTCCCACATGGGCACTGGTTTGAGTCCTGGCTGACCCACTTCCCACCCAACTCTCGGCTTATGGCCTGGGAAAGCAGCAAAGGATGGTCCAAGTCCTTGGGCCGCTGCACCTGCATGGTCCCTTATCACCCATTTTTGGGGTGAGCAGAACTCTGTGGGAAGATGTTGCAAATGCTGAGATATGGCGTGGAGGGGGGAGCCCCGCTAACTCTCCCTGAGTCAATCCCATGGTAATGGGTGAGTGAGTTGGGCTCTGGAGCACACGGTGGCATTAGCGGCAGAGTAGGCCCACTCAGATGGCATACCAGGAGCCTCTGTCCCCTCCCACCTCCCAACCCTCCATGGTGTGGGCACAGCCTTTGCCTTTCAGAACCCCTGTCTAATGACCTGGTCAGACCAGGATCCAGGTGTCCCCCTTGCCACTCCAAAACCCTTTCCACCACAGGCCAGGTCTGGCGCTGGAGTGGGGTCCATCTGGGGTAGTCCTCCTTGGTTCCTGGGATGGGGGATGATGGATTGGTCTTTGGAGCCCCTAAGACCTCTGGGTTAGAAGGGGTGAGAGGGTGTGTGTGGGGAGGTCATGGTTTTTGGGACGCTGGTGCCCTCTGGTGGTTCTGCAAAGGTGGATGAAAAAACTAGCCTTTTGGGCCAGCTTCCCTCAACAAACTGCTGCCTGCTGCCCAGATGGGCCGGGCTGTGGCCAGGATGCTGGGAACTCGGAGAGGAGTGGATCATGGGCGAACCCCGCCCAGCTGGCAGGCTCAGAGACACATCACTCCTGGCATGTCCGCTGGGTGACTCATACGTGTTGCAAACATCAGGGCGTCCCACACGCAGCTCCAGCTCCTGCCAGCCAGCCTCTGTCCAACCTGCTTCTCACCAGTCTCCCCCTCCGCCCTAGCAGGCTCCTACCCAGCACCCCAGGAGTCCTCCTGGATTCCCCTCCTCCTGGCCCCTCCCCTCCGCGCGTGCACCTGCTGTTGTCCCTGGGCTACCTGGTCTGGCTATGGAGTCTCCCTGGAATCCTGTCATGCCTGGATGTACTCTTTCCCACGGTTGCCCTGGCCCACTCTGGGGTCCCCTCCTTCCATCATGGAAGACCCTGCTGGCAGGGTCATATGCTGCTCTGTCTGCAAGTTAGAGGTGGTCAGGGCTCAGTGTGGGCTTGGTCTGCCTTCACATCTGTCTCCTCCCAGCAGCTTGGGCTTCCCTACCTCAGCAGGGGCCCTGGCAGGTTGATGTGGTGGACGGCTCCTGCTGAGGGTGCCCACACAGTGCCAGGCTCTGGCTGCCCTGCCGCCTTCACTTCCTTCCTCCGTGTTGGCCAGGACTTGCCATGCTCCTCCTTCCTGGTGCCAGGCACTGCCATTTGGCCTTGGGAATCCAACACGGCAACCTAGATGTGCCAACATGGCAACCCAGATGTACCAGTCACTGCTGTCACTCACTGGAGTTTCCACCGTGCGTGGGGCACGCAGGCCAGATCCCGTGAAGGAGCCTCCACCACGGCGAACAATTCCACTAGGGCCAGAGGAAGCAAGGCAGGGGAGTGGCTGTGTTAGGGGGGCAGCAAAAAAGAACTTTCGAGACACGTGGTTCAGTGAAGCTGAGGCTCCGTAGAAGGTAAGGGTGCTGGACCCCTGGCTTTGGCAGGCAGCACCACCCGGGCGGGACCCTCCGAAAGGTCGCTTGCTTTCGGCATGGCCAACGGCCCCAGGCTCCCTTCCCGGACCTCCGAGGCTGCATCTGGGTGTGGAGCCCGCAGCCGCCAGACCCCCGCCAGCCCCTCCGCACCCCAAGCCGTGCCAGCCCGGCCGGCGCGCGCATGTGCTCGTGCGTCCTCCACGCGGACGGTCCTATGGACAGCGATGGACTTTGTGCTGCGGTCTGCCCTGGGACCTCGGGCCCGTCCAGTGTCGGACCCCCAGGCCACCTCCTGCTCCTCTTACCGCAGCGCCCCTTGGGCAAGTTGCTTCGCCTCTCTGAGCCCTGCCTCCGTGGGCTTCTTTGAGATTAAAATGCGTGGGTGTTAGGCCGAGGAGTGGTTGGCTCGCTGGAACGCTCCTTTTCTCCTGAGGTTTTCTAGGTCTCTCCCGTGTCTTTGTGGCATTGATTGGCTGAGATTTTCTTCCTGGGAGCCACGGTGTTTGAGGATATTGAACAGGCTTGGGGGGCAGCTGGGACCTCCCCCTCAGCCCCAGATACTGGCTATGTCATGTGCAAAGGTCTGATGTGGAATTCACAGGAGCTGCAAGCTCCCCTCCCACGTCGGAGGGCTTGGTCTTGCTTCCGGTCCGCCCAGCCCCTGCCATAGTGGACAGATGAAAAACTACAGGGTGCTAGCGGGGCCACAGCTGGGGTCAGGCTGCTGGTGGCTGCAGGGGCCTGGCCCTCCAGGCTGGTCCTCTCCACTGGGGAGGTGTGAGTTGGGGAGTCCCAGCCCAGCGCCAAACTGGGCCCCACAGGATCCGTTGCTGCAGGACACTATGGGCACACAGTGCTAGGGTAGGGCCTGGGCTGTATGGTCACTTAGGGACATGGGCAGGACAGTGGTGTCATGCCTGCCTCCCTGTGGAAGTGAGCGGATTCCCGGCTGTACAGGCCTCCCATTCTGCGGCCACTGGCCTTGTGGCCAGCATCCAGCAGGCTGACCTGCACTGCTTTCTTAAAGATTCATTTTTCATTCCGTCCTTTGGTTCACTCCCCAAAGGCTTGCAGCCGAGCTGATCGGAAGCCATGACTTTTCTCTGGTCTCCCATGAGGGTCCAGGGTTAAGGCTTTGGGCCATCCTCCGCCGTGTTCCCAGGCCACAAGCAGGGAGCTGCAAGGGCAGCATTTTGGCACCAAGCCACTGCACCGGCCCGACCCGTGTTCTCTTGCTCTCACACACACCCCAAAGCAGAAGAGGTTTAGTTTTTATTTTTAAAGCCTTTTTTTATTTAAAAACAAAAGAATCAAAACCCAAATCAAAATATCTCCCACTGGAGGCTATTTCTTTTTTAATCTTTAAAAATTTTATTACACAAATATCTCCCATTCCCACGCATCAGAGGAAGGACGGCCCTGCCCTTCTAAAACCAACAGCTGCAGGTGCTGAGGAGCAACCCCAGCCAGCTTCCCTCGTCCCTGGCCTGCTGAGCCCAAGGTCAGGTGCTGAGATAGCTGAAGACTCACCCCCTTAATGCTTACATTTAATTTAAAATCTTTGAGCACAACATTGGAAATCGACTCTAAATCGGCAACAAAAAATATATATATTTACAATATTTCTCTGGAAAAAAAAAAAACACAACCAAACCCTTTAAACATAGTGACTTTAGGAGTTTTATTTATGGAGCAGTTATTTTTAATCACCAAGTGATTTTATATTATATATATATAAATTTCCTTCCTTTCCCTTGCGTTTTTCCGCCCTGGTGCTTGCAGATGGAGCCGGAGCCGGTCCTGCAGTCTGAGGGCCCGGCCCCGCCGTGTGCTTCCTCCACGTGGACCAACCCTCTCCCCTAAAACCATTTCCCCCTCACAGTCCAAACCGAGTCAAGCCCACTGGGGCCTCGGGCTGTGGCGGCCTCCGCTCCTCGCTCCACGGTAAAAATGCTGCTTGTTTTTCCAAATAAACAAACATCAAAATCCAAAACCCAAAATAACCCATCAGCTTGGAAATCTCTGCGGGTGACCCGTCCTGAAGGCTGAGGCACTCTCCAGGCACAATCCCTGCTCCAGGGGGTCTCCCCCACCCCCCTTGTAAAAGACAACCCAACAGAACCAAGTCACCTCTGCGGTGCTTTCCACAGGAGCAAGCAAAGGCGGGGGCTTCCAGGGGCAGGTCGTCAGCACCCGGCAGGGACTCCGCTCCACACCCAGGGTCCAGGACTGAGGCACTCTGGGTAAGTCCCCGCCTTTTCTCCACATGGCAGCCCGGACCCAGCAGATGGGAAGCAGACACAGTGACACCCACGGGGCCCGGGGGCAAAGAGGGTGTCTATTGCTTTGCAAGTGGCGGGGGCAGGTGGTGGCTCTCCTTGGGGCAGCAGCGGGGGTGGGGGCGGGGGCGGGGAAGGCCTGAGACTGGGCTCTGTGGAGGGGCAGGCAGGGGCAGAGCAGGCTTGTGCTATCAGCATCCTTCCCAGGGGAGCAGAGTGCAAATTCGCAGCGCCTTCCTCAGCCCAGCCCCAGCTGCGGCTGCCTGGGATCCCCCACACATACACACTGACCCCGGCATTCCCACCCTTCCTTCCGTCTTTAAAGTGCAAAAGCTCTCCGCTGCCCTAGAGAGAGGGTCTTTGGACAGGCCGTTGAATGCAAAGTAAGAGGGGCAGCTGACGGGGCTCAACAGAGGGCGCTGGGGTGCACTCCCCCTCCCCGCACACATGTAAGACACTCAGCCACACACACCGAGGCACATGCACACCCCCTCCCCCGACTGCAGCTCCAGGGCTGCACCCAGGCCTTTGAGAAAGTTCTGTGCAGGCAGGAATGAGGACAAGTGGAGAAGGGCAGTTGGTGGAAGGTGAGAGGGGGCACTAGGAGGTGGTGCCTGTCTCAGAATCTGCCTGGGGCAGGAGTGAATTGGGGTGTCCCTGGGGCAGGCAGTTCTCGCTCCTTGAAAGAGCTTCAACCCCAGTAAGTGCAACAAGGGCTTCCCGGAGCCTCGGTGGGCAGCCTGGGGTGGGACCGGCAGGGACAGCTCATCGTGTGAAGGAACGGGCACCGGACAGTGCCATACTCGGGGAGGGCGAGTCAGAGCACGCTCTACAGCACCAGTGTGACCCGCCGGGCCTGCGGGCCCCTTGTGCACACGCTGGGAGTGGCGGGAGAGTGCCACGCACTGGAAGCCACCCGGAGAACTGCTTTCTTCCCTGGAGTCTGCTAGAACCAGGCACTGCTGGGACCTGGGCAGGGAGGCCAGGTGACGCACGCACAAACACCCCGCAAGGTGAGCCTGGCCTCTGGACAGGATGGCAGGCGGGCGCCACAGCAGCCCGCGCTCCCCCTCTCCTTAGCCCTGTTCCTGAGGAGGGGGAGCAGGTGGGTCAGCCAGTCCCCCACCCTCTCTACCTCACCTACAGGGGAGTGGCTCGAGGGCCAGGGAGCAGAGAGGGCGTGTGCCACTGTGGGAGGGCGGGGCGGAGCAGCACTCCTGGGGAAGCTGGTTTCCTGTTCAGGGCGGGGCGTGCCTTAGCTGATCTTCTGTATCAGCTTCTCGTCAGACAGGCAGTAGAGGCTATTGATGGACAAGTCTGAGATGAAGTGCTCGCAGGCTTTGCGAGTGATCTGCTTGCAGCCGCGAAGGTCGATCAAGGTCACGTTGGCGATGCGCCGTAGGTAGATCAGGGTCTGGTCTGTCAGCTTATTGCAACCTGCAGGGAGAGTGGTGGTGAGGAAGAGTGGGCGCCCACGCACAGCTGCACCAACGCCCTGGTCTCCTCAGCGAGCCCCTTGAAAGCACTCCTGGCTCCAAGACCAGAAGTACCATCAGCAGCCCCTAGCTCAGGGAGTCCCAGGCCAGGCAGCAAGCAGAGCGGCCAACCACGCAGCAGCTGGGGTGACACACTGTGGGCAGCGGCTAAACACTCAGTCTCCCATTGTTACAGCAGAGATCCAGGGCCTTGCTCGGATGCGGAGGACGGAGCCAGCGAGACCCAGCTATGGCAGCTCACCTGCCATGTTGAGCTCGGTGAGAGAGTAGCGCGTGGAAGACCCGACGGCGGTGAGGAGGTTGGAGGACTGGTCGGTAAGGTGGCTGCAGTGGCTGAGGTCGAGTCGGGACAGGAGGGGCATGTGGCGGATGATCAGGCGGAGCGTGGCGTCTGTGATGTCAAGGCCTGCCAGCCGGAAGTCAGTCATGTTCCGGAGCTTGCTGCGATTGTCCTGACCTGCAAGACCAACACTGTGAATTCCCTAAGCCAGCTCCAAAGCTGCAGGTGGCAGCGGCTACTTGCTGGCCAGGCTCCCCGGACCGGAAGGGGTTAAGCAGAACTGCCCACACCCAGCCCTGCCTCCAGGGAGGGAGCCTGTGTGGGGGTAGTTTCTAGGAAACGCAGCTGCTAGATTGTGTCTCACTTAGGCGGGCATGCATGGAATGCTCCACCCCTTCCTACACCCCCACACTTTTCCAGACAGTCTCACAAACGGCTTCTGACACTTCACCTCAACCATGAAGCCCTCCGAGACTTGCTCAGGCTTCTGTACTCTGGGCAGTTACCTGTACCTACACGGAGCCCGCCACTCCGGGCAGTTACCTGTACCTACACGGAGCCCGCCACTCCGGGCAGTTACCTGTACCTACACGGAGCCCGCCACTCCGGGCAGTTACCTGTACCTACACGGAGCCCGCCACTCCGGGCAGTTACCTGTACCTACACGGAGCCCGCCACTCCGGGCAGTTACCTGTACCTACACGGAGCCCGCCACTCCGGGCAGTTACCTGTACCTACACGGAGCCCGCCACTCCGAGCAGTTACCTGTACCTACACAGAGCCCACCACTCTGGCCTCATTTTCTCTTCCAGGCTTTCGCAGCATCATTCCTAAGATGGCCTGAGTATCTGAAGACCAAGTGTGCCCCACAACATAGCCATCCCAGCGGGAGGCAGACCCACAGCATACCTGGCTTGTCGGCTGGTGGAGTCAGCAAATCCCGGATTTGCGGGTCCTTAATCCCTACTGCCCACCGAAGATCGAGGGTCCTGAGAAGGGGGCAGCTGGAGGTGCTAAGGGCAGAGACCGCAGACCAGGAGCAGCCAGCTAGCAGGAGGTCTTTCAGCCCTGGGGGAGCATAAAGAGAGGCTTTCAGCTACACACACGGTTTACCAGCACGCCCAAAGCTCCAACTGACCAGCTGAGCCCAGCCAAGGGAAGGGATGCCCAGTGCAGGGGACTATGCCCTAGTCTTCCCCTGGTGTTCCATGGTGCACCATGGAGTCTGGGTGTTATGGTGACAGCTTAGCTACTACCAGAACAATGCAAAAGCAAGGGACTTCCTGTCTTTGGGGGCTTGCCCAAGGCTACAACTGACTTGCGCTTCCTCTGGAGTGACTGCCGCATGCTGTGGAGACCTGCAGGCTGGCCCTAGCACCCAACCCCATTTCTGTGCTTATCCCTGGGGGTGCCCTGCAGAGGCGGGGTGTGGGTCTCTCACCAGAGGGCCGCAGCGGCACAGGCTGTGGCCTGGGCATTCACCCACCTGGCAGCCTGTTGACAAGCCACGTGAGCTGCTTTTTGGAGATGTTGGTCCAGCTGAGGTCGAGGCTTACTGGCTGCCTCTTGATGATGCCACTGAGCGCCTGGGGCACAATGGCCTTACACCTACTTAAGTCAATTTTTGTCCAGAGTCTCTTGTCACAGCACCTGTGCCAGAAGGGAAGAAGCTGTTACTCTAGCTGATGCTCCCCGCAGTGGAGTTCCCACCACAAGCCTCTGGAAAGTTCTGGGGAAGCAGAGCACCTGCATGGCCTTCTTCCCCAGGTCCTTGTCCAAGCCCAGCAGGATCACACCCTGTCACTGTGAGTCAGGGAACAGGCCAACATGGCCATGCTCTCTGGATACCCAGTGTCAGGTAGTAGTTCAGCCCATCGACTCTGGAGCAGAGCTGTGGGGCACGCCAGGCCAAAGTCTGGCATCAGCATCACAAGGCTCTTTCTAGAGAGTGACTGGCAACTGCCCGAGGCCAGCAGGTGTCCTCTGAGAAGCAGGAGCGACTCAACCAAGCGGTCTCAACTCTAGCCTGGCTCTCTCCTGACATTCCAGCCAGTCCACACCCAGTGTGAAAGGGAGAGGCCTGCTGTTCCACTGTGTCCACAGACCGCTGTGCCCTGCAGGCCTCCGTTCACACGATACGGTCCCCGAGCACCCAGGTGCCTAGGCTGCTGGCCAGAAACTAAGGGCAGAGCCAGGCATGTGGGAAATACGCTTGGGTTTGCAAAAGAACAGGTCTTTTAAAAATTTCACCAATGGCCTACGTTACGACCTGCGGCACAATCAAGTTGCCAGCCCAGAGCAAGGGTTCTTAAAGCAGCAAGTCCTGGAATCCTCTGGAGAATCTGCATTTCCAGCAGGTTCCGAGGTGAGTGCCGCTGGTAAGGATGTCCCCGAGAACTCCTGTAACAGGGTGTGACCCACACAGGGGACAGAAGCTGCATCGATCCCCGCAGAAAGGCCTTCGCTGCTGACCAGCAGCAATGGTCAAGCCCGAGTGTTTACCATGCAGCAGGAAAAGAAATGTTAGTTTTTGTGAAAGAGACCCAAGTCAGCCAGCTGCGCAACTGCACCTTCCGGTCCCTGGGGGAAGCATGCCCCGCTCCCTGCTGCGCAGACAGCCTCAACAGCAGGGGCTCAGCTAAGGTCACTGCATGACCCTCAGGCACAGGGGCTGAGCTACCCACACCAGAGGGGCGCAGCCAACTCGATGCGAGAAATGCAGTCTGTAAGACTCCGCAGTTTTAGTAAAAATGGTACATGCCTATTCCCCAAATCAGCTGCCCTCCCCCAGCAAAGACAGATGGGGAAGTGCGGAGCAGGGAGAGCGGGCAAGGGCCCCATCTCCCTAAGGCCATCGGCACCTGTCAGAGGGCCCACAGCCTGGGCAACAGCCTGGGTCCCGGGGCTCCGCAGAGCCTGCTGCTCCACACCTGCTCCCACAGCCCTCTTCCTGACCCCCTGAATCCCTGCTCACCATTTATACCACGTCTTGCACACTCGCATACATTCACAAAGTTCTCTGCGGCTGAGGTAGCGGAAGACAGACATCCAGACCTCCCGCTGCATCCAGCTTTCGTCTCCATCCTGAGCCCAACTGCCCCGGCCATTCAGCCTGGCCACACCCCCCTCCTCTGCACTGTCATCTTCCTCCTCCTCCTCCTCGTCCTCCTCCTCTCCCCCCAGCCCCTCCTCATCCCCACGCTGTGGGGTTCGGGCTGGGCAGTGCTGCACTAGCACGCGGGGGGAATGGCGCGGGTTGGCAGAGGAGGCCGTGATGGCCTGCAGCTTGGGCACAATGGATGTCCCGTGGAGCTCTTTGCTGGGCCTCTGCAGCGTGACAGTGAGGTACGATCCCCGGATCTTGGCTTTTTCAACTTCAGACAGCTCCTTTTTGCCGCTGGGGTTGTTCTCCTTTTCCCGTACCATGGTGCGCTCTGTGGCCTGCAGCCGCAGCAACTGCCGCCGTTTGAAGCGCTCATCCCGGCTGGCACTGTGGTGGTCGCTGGGGCCAGCCCCAGGGGATGACCGAGTCACCATACCCCGGGGGGAAGCCGGGTCGTGGATGAGCTGCAGCATGGAGGTGGGGGAGTGAGGCGGGGGCGTGAGGGGCTCGTCGCAGCTCCGCAGGGGCCGTAGGACTTTGGCTTGCACGGCGTCGTCGTCGCCCTCTTCCATTTTCCGCTTCTGAAACCCGGCCCAGAGAAGGGGTATCAGAGCCGTCATCCTCCAGACCCCCAACCACGGGGGGGGGGGGGGGGATATGGGAGAAGGGCTTTCTTATTTTCCTGCCAAAGATCATTCATGGGCCACACAAAGCACCAGCTTCAAAACCAGCCTGCTGTAAACTGTTTGAATTTCCAGGCCTGCCTGCGGCGTTGACTTGTCAAGGTCAGCCCAGGTGATTTTGTGGGTCCTCTACGGCATACGGGCCGGTGGCTCCCCAACCTGGCACACCCACAGGGTCTCACTGCTGCTCCCAGGGGGTTAGAGAGAAGCAGGCCACTGGCGCCGAGTGCTCAGGCTACTTGACTCAACTTCACAGCATGCTGACGCGAAGCCTAAAGCCCTCGCATGCATCACCTGGGAAACCAATCTGTGACAAAAGGTCCATATCCAAATCCTGAGGAGGGAGACTCAAATTTGGGCCACCTGGTTCCATATAATACTCTAATCAACATCCCCCCCCATTTCCAGATTCTAATTCCCAGGATAAAAGTATTCTTTAAACAGATCATAACTCCACCCCCATGAAGTCTGGTCATTTTTAGCTCTTCTTCCCAACAGAAGTGCTTTCTTGTTTTTAAAGATATATTTTTAAAAATTTAAAAGGAGGAGGGAGGGAGGGGGAGAGAGAGAGAGAGAGAGAGAGAGAGAGAGAGGGAGTCTTCTATTGGTTCATTCCTAAACGGATGCGACACCCCAGACTGAGCCAGGAGCTTCCTCCAGGCCTTTCTCCTGGGTGGCAGGGGCCCAAGGACTTCAGCTATTGTGTGCTGTCTCCCAGGTGCATCAGCAGGGAGCTGCATTGTTAGTAGAACAGCTATGGCTCAAAGTAGCATTCATATGGGAGGTCTCATCTGCTGGTCATTCCCCAAGTGGCCATAATGACTGGCCTGGGCCAGGACAAAGCAGTGATCACAGAGCTTCATCTGTCTCCCATGTGGGCGCAGGCGTGCCCAAGGACCTAGGTGCATTATCAGGGAGCAGGACCAGAGGTAGAGTAGCTGAGGCGCCAACCGATGCCCATACAGGATGCTGGAATTAAGAGGCTTAACCTGTTATACCACAGTGCACCCCCTCCTTTTCTTAAGGAGGTATTTTGTGTTCCTAAGCAACAATTCTGCTCTCTGCTCCTTCCCCTTGCTTGATCTCTGAAGATGGACGAGGAGCTAAAGGCATCCCAGAACACAGTATCACAATCAATGTGATCATGCAGAGCCCGTGACATGCACGGCAGGGTGAGCTCGTGCCTTTGATGCTGGTATTTCCAGTAACAACTAGTTCAAGTCTCATCTGTTCCACTTTCAATCCAGCTTTCTGGGAAAAGCAGTGAAAGACAGTCCAAATATCTGGGCCCTACCACTCATGTGAGAGTCTTGAATGAAGCTCCTGGTTCCTGGGTTCAGACAGGCCCTGTCATGGCTGCTGTCACCACTCGGAGTGTGAAAACCAATCTTACTCAAAACAACCAGAAGTAGTTTAAAACCAGTAAGCCCCAGAAATCCTTGCCCTCAAATGAATTTAGGGTTGGGTGTTTGCCACAGCTTAGGACACCTGCACCCCAGATTTGAGTCTTGAGCTCAGCTAAATCCGATCCAGCCTCCGGTTACTGTGTACCCAGGAGGCAGCAGGTCATGCTGCAATAGGTGACCCACCAGGGAGACAGACGGGGGTGATCCTGGCTCCTGGTTTTGGTCCAGCCCAGCCCGGCCCACTGCAGGCACTGAGAGTGATCCAGTGATCTCTTGCCCTCTGCCTCTCAAATAAGGAAGACATTTTCTTGAGTCTACTTCCTGGGTGCCGTGGTAGATCTCTGCAGAAAACCCTGGGGCCTGAAGACAGACACTAGGCCAGTTGCTGCTTCTATGAGTGCCAGGCCAGTAACCAGAATCCTTCTGGTTCATCCACACTGTTGGCATCAACTGGGCTGGCAGCTGTGGCTGATCTGGGACAAGGTCATGGTGCTACACCCCTCTAAGGGAGAGGCAGAACTTTCTGGAAGGCCACAAAGAAGACAAAAAATGTGGACTTGCTTAACTGGAAACTCGGGCACACCACCTGTACGTGCTGGCCATGGCCTCTGGCCTCCTCCCATAAACTTACATTCCTCAGTAGTGTCAGCTGCCCTAACTGCCCTCCTCAAACACGCCAGATGCTTTCTAGGCCCCAGAAAGCACTAAAAATCTCCAGAATTTGGGCTCGGCGGCGTGGCCTAGCGGCTAAAGTCCTCCTCGCCTTAAAAGCCCCAGGATCCCATATGGGTGCTGGTTCTAATCCCGGCAACTCCACCTCCCATCCAGCTCCCTGCTTGTGGCCTGGGAAAGCAGTCAAGGATGGCCCAGAGCACTGGGACCCTGCACCCACGTGGGAGACCCGGAAGAGGTTCCTGGGTAACGGCTTCAGATCGGCACAGCACCGGCTGTTGTGGTCACTTGGGGAGTGAATCATCGGACGGAAGGTCTTCCTCTCTGTCTTTCCTCGTCTCTATATATCTGACTTTGTAATAAAAGTAAATAAATCTTAAAAAAATCTCCAGAATTTTCAGATACAAGTTGACTTCACCAAAAAAAAAAAAAAGTGGTAACAATGCAAACAGCGGGAAAAAAAAAAAAAAAACACCAAAAAACAAATTAACAAAAGGAAAAAAAAAGATATCAAACCAGCCCAAAATAATCTCCCTCAACATCGACATGGCATGCCGATGGAGCAGCGCAGTGCAGTTGGGAAAGGTCTGTTACCTGAGCCTTCTCCGAGGTGTCCTCCTGGTAGCACTTAGGGCACTCCCAGCAATTTGGCAATTCCTCATTCAGCAGCCCTTCTCCATCCATCTACAGGGAGACAGGGATGGTAAAGCAAGAGAAAGGCTTGCTCTCAGTCAGCACGAACAAAGCATACAGCCGAGAAGTTGGTCATTATCACTTCAAACATGCGCATCTGTGTGGGGAGACTAACTCCTGCTGCCCTGCCTGCCGGTGGGTTATCCGATCAAAGTGAAGTTCCATGAGGAGTGCCTGTGTTGGTCTAAGGTTTGCTCTCCTGAAAGTCTCATGACAGTGACACCAAACTTGGCCACTGCCAGTAGGCCATAGCTGTGCTTGGGTTCCAAGAATGCAAAATGGGAACGGACACCCCACTCACCTTAGTGGGCTGTGGAGGATGAATCCTACATCATATACATATCAACCAGCGCCCACAAAGCACCTGCTACTATCCTGGCTGCCTGGTCTTGACCACCAGGGTCATCGGGGACATCATGTTCTCAATTCTGAGATTGGGCTGCTTCTCACCAACTGACAATGCTTTATAATCATGCTTGGCCTGGAAGCAGTCCTATTGGACACTTCCTGGCCAAGAAAATTCAAGCCCCAGGTACTTCAAAAGAAACAGGAAGAAATACAACAAGTCAGTTGCCAGGGCTGTCTTAAAGGTTAAGCTGTGAATATACGTGAAGCTGCAGTGCCCTGGATGGCATATCAAACACCACACAAGCATCGCTGAGAATCCGTGGGAAGCCAGGACCCATGCCACGCCAACTGACCCCACCCTGGAGGCCAAGGCCTCCAGGTCCTTACTGCTTTTTAAAGCTCCTCGGCTACACACTGGGCCTGACCCTGAGCGCGCAGCCCCATGAGGATCCAGGGAACATACACGCAGGAGCCAAGTCTACTTCCTGTCCCCCCTTACCCTGAGGGTGTGCAGACAGCCCCCACCTCCCCAGGCAGGTTGGGGGCAGCCTGCCCCCACAGGGTCCCGGGCCCTCCTCACTTGCAGGCAGCCAGGATGAACGATCTCGTTGCAGACGCAACATTCCATGAGCTTCTTCTCGAAGTCCTGGGTCTCCTCATTCTGGTCCACCTCCCCACAGAGGGAACACGTGACCGAGTGAGGCAGCCTCGGCTACAAGGGACAAGACAGCAGACTCAGCCACATCATCTCTGTCTGCCTGTAACTAAAGGTGGGGAATTTCCTTTGTCTGTCTCTATAGGGTGGAGCAAACAGAGGTTTCTGGGAGGAAAAAAATCCCTGGGGACGAGGCGGGGACACACACAACTGCACAGGAATGAGAGACCAACAGACTGTTTTCCAGCTGGCATGTTCTGGCCTTAACAGGTCCTTCTGATCTGTTTAAACAGGTCCTCTCTAAACCACTTAAAGAGAGGGGACAGTAGTGATTCGCCATTCAAAAAATAGTCCCTTGTTTAAAAACAGGGCGAATAAGGCCAAAGTATTAATCAGATAACTTTACTAATAGATCCTTTCCTTCCGATCCAGGAAGCACACAAAGGCAGCATCACCGTTTTCTCCAATTCTGGACTCTCACCGACCACTGCGTGCACTGCAGGGCCTCTGGCGTTGCCACCCGCCTCCCAAGCTCTTTCCCCAGCAGACCACTCACTGCCAAGCACTGCCGGAGGACACAGGACTGCTTCATACGCCCAGGTCCCCCGAACTTCTTCATATCCCTGCAGTAGTGGCAGACGCCGCACTCTCCTTGCACGCAGGCCTTGCACTTTCGGCATCGCACTCGCCGCCGCCTGGCTCCTGACGCGATCGGGGAGGCAGCAGCTGGCCTCACAGGCGTCAGCCGCGGAGCTGCTTTCATGGTGTGAGGCTTGGTGATGGGGATGGTCGGGACCCGCACCTTCGGCCGGGTGGGGAATTTAAGCTGGGAGAGAGAGAGCAGTGAGGTCAACTCTGTCGAGAGGGCAATCTATTACATGGTAGTGTACCCACACCCAGGCTGGGCAAACGCTGGGCTGCTGTCACAGAAATCAGGACTGCCTACACGTGTCAATGGTGGACCTGAGAAGTTGCGCCTATGGCCTGCAAAAACTCCAATGTTCTCCACCTCAACTTTTTTTTTTTAAAAAAGATTTATTCAGTTTATTACAAAGTCAGATATACAGAGAGGAGGAGAGATAGAGAAGTAGATCTTTTGTCCGATGTTTCACTCCCCAAGTGAGCCGCAACGGTCAGTGCGCGCAGATCCGAAGCCGGGAACCTGGAACCTCTTTCAGGTCTCCCACACGGGGTGCAGGGTCCCAATGCATTGGGCCGTCCTCCACTGCTTTCCCAGGCCACAAGCAGGGAGCTGGATGGGAAGTGGAGCTGCCGGGATTAGAACCGGCGCCCATATGGGATCCCGGGGCGTTCAAGGCGAGGACTTTAGCCGCTAGGCCATGCCGACGGGCCCCACCACCTCAACTTTTACAGGAAGATCTGCCAGCCCGTCAGGTGCTCCCCTCCTGGAGTTCCTCATCGACTACTCAGAATAGGACCCCTAGCAAAGTGAAACCCACCTGATGGAGAAACTGGCCTTGCTCATTTCAAGAGCTCTGCACCCAAGCGTGTGGCCTGGTACAGGGCAAGTGCCGGGCTCCATCTCTGGGTAATGCGAGGGCCGGGTCTACACCTTCTACCTTCTCCACCAAGCCTCCGTCATCAGAAATGTCTAGACTGTTCTGAGGTTATGTGGGATTCCTCTCCCAGGAATGAAGGAAGAGGAGGGTTCTGAATGAGCCTGCTTTGCCAGCACACCCACGGAAGGGAACCTGCGAGGGAGGCCTCATTTACTTCCTGGTCAGAAAGAGACACTATCATTTATTTAATATATAAGCCTGGCAGAGCATAATAGGAAAATACAACTGTAGAGGCCCGAGGGGCTACCAGCTGACGGTGAGGCTTTTCTTCACTTTCCAATTCCAAATTGAAAAATCTCCATTCCAGGAATCCTGAAAGCATGGCCTCCCTGTAGCAAAAAACAAATCTCCCCTCATCTTTTAAAAACATACAGGTGATTATTTTAAATAGGTTTAGACCACATCCGTGACCATAGCTGAGTCACTGGGTCAGAGAGGCGCTCACCCACTGTGTTGAAAAATCTCCAGAATTTGGGCTCGGCGGCGTGGCCTAGCGGCTAAAGTCCTCGCTTTGAATGCACCGGGATCCCATATGGGCGCTGGTTCCAATCCCGGCAACTCCACTTCCCATCTAGCTCCCTGCTTGTGGCCTGGGAAAGCAGTTGAGGACGGCCCAAAGCCTTGGGACCCTGCACATGTGTGGGAGACCAGGAAGAGGTTCCAGGTTCCTGGCTGCGGATTGACACAGTGCCGGCCGTTGGGGTCACTTGGGGAGTGAATCATTGAACAAAAGATCTACTTCTCTGTCTCTCCTCCTCTCTGTATATCTGACTTTGTAATGAAAATAAATAAATCTTTAAAAAAAGAGAGAAATACAAAGCTCGACATATGAATCTACAGTGAGCCCCCCCAGTTTGACAATTCTGTTAGGGAGACACCTCTGACGGACAACCACCCTGACCTGGGAGCGAAAAACCAATCGAATCAGGAGGTTCTGACTGCCTGTGTCAATGCACCAAAAGCTGCCTGCTTCTAGTCCTCCCGCCCCCCACGCACAAACCTGAGTCTGCAGCCCAACAGCCAATGAAAACAGTCTCTTACCTTGTCCCTTTTTGGCCACTGTACTATAGGGACGCCAGTGAGGGCTAACTTGGGATCGCTGCTGGCAAGCTCCTCCAGTAAAACCTAGAGGCAAGAGTGGGGCACAGTGAGCACCGAGCCATGGACCCCTCCACCCCAGCTCCTCAGCCACAAAAGGGGACGACAGCCACTGCTTAAGTCCCCCTCACAGATTCTGCTAAAACTTGTGCTCCTATCCAGAGTTCAAATTGAACCTTTGCCCCCAACTCACACCGAGACAACTGGCTAGTGGGTCAAGCAATGCCACACATTCACACTGTCGCCCTCAGGTTCCTAAGTGGACTCTATGAAGTTTTGCTTTCTGGTGCGGCAGTGAGCACACTGACTAACACTGAATTAATGAGAGGAACACCAGAGCCTGAGGAGTCGTGATTCAACCCAGGATTTGTAGTTCTAAGGCTAATCACACTCAATCTCCCATCTCTCTCACACACCTCTAACCGGGTAGGAGCAATCTTACAGGTAACAGTTTAACTAATCAAGTCTGAATGACTGGGAACAATGTTACAAAGTAAAGTAGTTACTACCACTTAAGTGTCTCACACTGGTCAACTGTTATTTTGAAAGAAACCTTTTATGTTTTAAAAATTTCAGAAGCCCAACCTTCCAGCAGACTGAAATCTCTCTTCCTCTGACCGGAGCAGCCCTAAGGCAAGGCCAACAGCAAAGGAATGCAAATCCTGGCGCAGCCTGCCCAGGCGGTGCCCAGCACGGGAGGATCTGACTGAGCAGCCCGCCGGCCGCCCCGTGTTTACGCCAGGACTCGCTCCTCCTCCACCTCAGAGGCCTGTGCCAGGCCGGGGGCAGGGACCTGGAAGGACCCTGCAGCTAACCCTGGAAGCTTCCCAGGCAGACCCATTTGGCCAAGTCTCCAGATGCCGCTCACCTTCCCCCAAACTGACTCCATCTGCAGCCGGTTTATTTACTTCGTGTTGCTATGGCACCCTATCCTGGCACCTCCTGCGGGCTCCACACTGCGTGGGGGGTGAAGAGGTGGGGTGTGGTGCCACGTGGCACGGGGCTCCAGTATGGACTCCTTATCTTTCTGGGGTGAAAAATTCAGGTCCATTCAAAACGTGTGCTGGGAGCCAGGGCTCCCCTCCCCCCAGCGCCCCGCTGGAGCAGGACTCTGCCCATTTCCTCTGTGGGAGCAAACCGCGCTGTCCACAAACAGGGACTTTCCACTCTCAGCGGCACAGAAGATAGGCGAGTAGAAGAGGAACTTAACTGCACATTGGCAAAAGCAGCCTACACCTCGCTGTAAGACTCCTGGCGAGAGGGACAGAGAAGGGGGTGGGGAACTGACGGAGGTGGGGGGCCCGCTGTTCACACAGACCCGACTCAGTCCCCGGGCTCTGCGTGGGCGTGGAGGGAAATGCAGATTTCCTTCCAAGCCTTTTTCGCAGGGCCATTCGAGCCAGCACGCCCAGCTTTCACCCAAAAAGGCAGACTCCAGCTGAGGCCCTAGAAGCCGGAGAAAGGCGCCACCACCCCTCACCAGAGGGGGTTTGGGATGGGAGAGCGGGGGTGGAGTGCGGAGCGGCTGACGCCTATCTGGGCTCCAGGCACTGAGGAACATTCAAACACAGGCCCACATCCCACAGAGAGAGAAGGCAGGAGAGGGGGTTCCCCAAAGACAAGCGACTCCTTTCCGCAGCGCGACCCGCCAGGTGAGGGTCCCGCCAGGTGAGGTAACAAGTGCACCGACCGCTCGAGCAGCCCCAAGTCACAGCAGCATCGTCCCGGACTCGCCCTCAGGCAGTTCTCCCCCCTCTTGGCCGAGACAAAGTCCCTGCAGTTACACACTCCCCACACCAGCGAGGCTTTGCCAACCGCCCGCCTGACCTTGCGCTTCTGGTCGCTCGGGCGCTGCCGAGGCTCCTGGCTGAAGTTTCCCCAGCGTCTTTGCTTTGTTTTCTGTCTTAGAAGTTGTGCTGAAGGAGTTAGGTTTTCTGTCTCTAGGAAAATCCTGATTTACTTGAAAATCTTGGAAGCTCTCAGAACACACAAGGCAGGGCGGTCGGGCTGGAACCCTCCCGCCCGGCCAGAGGAGCGGCGTGCAGCGCTCCGAGCTCCCCCGTGAGCCCTTCAGCTCAGCCGCGGCTTCCTGTGCCTGCGAACAATGCTGCTGCGTCACCCACATGCAGCTCCCAGAAATGCTTTGCAACGGAAGATGGCAGGAGGGGGAGCCGAGCTCGAGGGAGCGAGCCAGGCAGAGGGCCCAGCCGTTCTGCTGCAGAGCCGCCGGGGGTGGGCACGGCGCCCGCTCCGCTCCTCGGGATTGGCCGAGGCCCTGCCGGGGAGGGCCCGGGCCGCCTCCGCCCCAGCTCCCGCCCACCGCCGCCGCCGCAATCCGAGAGCCCAGGGCCGGCCCCCGGAGGGCTCCTCCGACTTCGGAAGGCGCCGGGCGCAGGCACGGCTTTAACCCGTTCCGCCCGCCGCCGCGCGCCGGCGCCGCGTCCACGTCTGTCCTTGACGAGTCCACACCCTTCCCCTAGGGGTCAGCTCTCATTGTTCCAGCCAGGGCCCTCTCTCCACTCAGCACACACACGAGCGCCCACAGTCGGGCCTCCCCGGAGGAAGCGGGCTGCGGCCCCTCCGAAGTTGCCTCCTCTCCCCGCCGGCGCAGAGCCCACCTCACCTGCCGTCACAGACGCCCATGCCAGAATGCCAGCCCATAACCGACAGCCAGCCTGCGTGTCTGCAGAAAAGCCTTCAGGAAGGCACATTCCAGCCACTCCCGAGCGCCGCCGACCCACGCGCAGCCGCGGGCCTCGGATCCCCGGGCGGCCGTTTCTCAGCAGTTCCGTCGTGACCCACTTGCCAACCACAGGGCGAGGACAAGCGAAGGTCAAAGCCTTTGCCTCCACGCCTCTCAACATGGTGCTGCAAGTCGGCAGAGCGCGGTCTGCCTGTGCGGCCCAGCAGAGGGCTCCACCCTCGGATACCAAGTACCCGGTTTCCACTCCCCGCGTCTGCTCGGGCCGCCTCATTCCTGCCATTCCCTAGATGAAGCAGCCAGCTTCACGTCCTGTCGGACACCGAACGCCACTTCCTGGCAGTCCCTGTCTGCCACTTGTGGCTCACACCTCCAAGCGCTGACCCCAGCCAACAGGGAACTCCGCCCGCACGCGGGGAGGCTTCTGGGAGTCCCTTGGCACTGCAGCACATCGCAGCAGGAGCTTGGCAGGAACTTCTACCTTCAGATCCTCTCAAGTGCTCCGTGGCCTTTGGGAAAGGACACAAGCCCACCACGTCTGGCTCCCAGCAGAGGCGGCAGCGGATCTACTCTGAGGGGTGGTGTCCCAGGCTTTCTGGGGCTGGGGGCTTGGTTACTCATTGTTAGGGTAGTTTTCCAAGGAGAGGACGAATAGCCTTGGTCAAGCTCTCCCAGGAAATGCTTAGGTGACCATCCTAATCTTACACCTTTCCTAAGAAAACGGAAACAGCAGGTACAATCAGCTTATTTTGTTTTTCTTTAGAGGGAACTGACTTTGCAGAAGGCTCCTTGGAAAATGTTTATTTTGGACTTCAGTGCTCTGACCCAGAAGGATGATGAGGCTAAGTACTTATGAAAGTATGCTATTTCAAAACAAAACCACAAAATATAGGTTCAAGTCGTGGCAAGTGCAAGTTCTAGAAGCCACTGGATAAGAGCACTAAGAAATTCACTCCAAGGAAGTTTCCAAATCTCAAACTAAAGAAAGGTTAATTTTGCCAATAAACATATGGCATCATATGACAGAGCAAAATCACGAAAATATTTTAAAGAATTGCATACATTTAAAAATAACTTCTATATGCCTCATAACAACAAACTTTATTTAAAAGTTTCTGTTCAGCAACAATGTGTATATTACAAATATTTTGTTGGTAAGACCTCCAGATGAAATTTAATTTGCACAGGTTAATTTGGCTTACTGACTTAAGAGTTGATTATAATGGGTCTTCTACCTGTTTTCCTTAGTAGAGTCACCCACAAGGCAACAAAGAAAATTCCTATGATTTTTTTTCCTTTTAAGATTTATTATTTCTACTGGAAAGAGGGAGACAAACAGAAAGATCTTCCATTTGCTGATTTACTCCCCAAGTGACCACGACAGCCACAGCTGAGCCGATCTGAAACCAGGAGCCAGAAGACTCTTCTGGGTCTCCCAAGTGGGTGAAGGGTCCCAGGGTTTGGGCCGTCCTCGACTGCATTCCTAGGCCACAAGCAGGGAGCTGGATGGGAAGTGGAGTATCTGGGACACAAACTGGTGCCTACATGGGAATCCCAGAGCATGCAGGGCAAGGATTTAGCTACTGAGCCATCGTGCTGGGCTCTATCACTTCCACAGCTGCTCTAACTCAGCCTTAGTTCCATCACACTGAGAAAGGGCCAAGGGTAAAGTTTTATAACCTGCTGTATTACACACAGAAAGCATCTTCAACATGCACACCATTTATATAGCACTGTGGTCATGGATCTGAATCTTCAAGCAGGAATGAGCATGAGCTGGGGAGTCACAGTGGCCCTCTTCCTGCAGGACGCAGGACCTCCCCTGGCTCTGCTCTGTCTGGTGTCACACATGGAACCCAGTACCTGTGCTCTGCGTACAGCAAACAGCATTACCCCTAACAGTGGGAACAATCAGTGTCATAGGTTTGTGATGTCTAATTTTTTGCCATAATATTACTAAGTACTTTAGTAACATTATCATTTTAACAACAACTCCATGTAGATGGTTTGCAGAAGAGAAAACAAACTTTCATAAATCATTCCAAAGGATGGCTGGTGGATTTTTCTATGAAAGTATATATATATATATATACACTTTGTGTGTATCGAAACTTTATATATATATATAAAACTTTACATATATATGTAATTTATGTGTGTAAGGAAAGAAACAATGTGGCTAGCATTGTCATGCAGCAGCAAAGCCATCTTCTGGAATACCTGCATGACCCTGTGAGCGCCAGCTTGTGTCGCAGCTACCGCCTGAGGACTGGCCCCCCACGGCCCGGCCTGCTGTAGCCGCCTGGGGTGAACCAGCAGATGGAGGGTGGCTTTCTCCATCTTTATCTTTGTTCTCTCTGTAACTTTGAATTTCAACTAAATAAACATATAATATACATATATAAATCTAAAAATAGAAACAAAACAATAAATTCCTATGAAAACATTCTTTCAGCTGAGTTTTCTCCTCACCGTGCTGTGCAGCTTAGGGGACACGTTTGTACTACATACACACAAAGGATTGGACCGTTCATGCTGCCTCGTTAAACACCCATAAAGGGCACAAGTTTTCAATTTTAGAAATACAAGAGTCGTCAGGCCGGGGCGTCTCATGTTCGGATCCCTGACTCCAGCCACCACGTACACGTGGTGAGTTGTCCCCGGGCTTGCCTGGGATCCCTTTGGGGTGAGTACACCGAAGGGGGAAGTGTCGTTGAGCCCTAGTTGAGCAGTGGATGGGATTGTGGAGGGGCACGACCTTGGGCTTGGGGGCTTAAACCTCCTGCAGCCTGCCAGCTGCTGGTGGGTCTCAGGTCGGGGTGTTTCATGCTCTGATCCCTGACTCCAGCCACCACGTGCACAACCTTGGGCTTGGGTTTAAACGTCCTGCTGCCTCCTGGCTGCGGATGGGTCTCAGACCGGCCAGGAGCTCTAGGGTTTTGGTTCTCTGAATAGCTGCTGAGGTAGCTCCAAGTTAAACCCACTGCGCTTCTGAGATGTGAATCAATCCTAAAGATTCCCAATGACAGTAACTTTTCCTTTGAAGAATCTATAATCACTGAACAATGCTGACCACCAAATACCAGTCCACACAAAAGCTAAGGCTCGGGGCTTGTCTAGCAGGATATCTTATTACCTGACATAATAATGGATCAGCAGAGGGGTCACAGTAGGCAGGGCCATAATATTAATTAGCATTCGAGAACCATATCTGGGGGTAGATTCTGTGTGGGATGTGTGGGCCACACCCTGTGATAATTCTAGCCCCACTGGTTAGTTAGCTCGAGAGTTGGGGTGGTGATGGACTAAGCTAAGTGTGATCAAGGAGCCTGCCATCAATCACAGGTAAAGGAACCGACAACAGTCTGGACTGGTCAAGGCAGCGGCACCTGAATGTGCATCCTGAATAGGGTGTGGGGTGGGCCAGGCTGTAATGTTCACCAGCTCATACAAGGCCAAATGGAAGGCCAGACTGCACCAGGAACTGGCCTAAAACCTACATTGGCGTATATGAGAACTGAGTCTGGGAGTGGATCAAGTGTAGGAACTTGGGAAACTCTCCTGGCGAGTCATAGCTTCTGCTAGTGAACATGTAGTCCAGACCTGGGGGTTGGACATGCTGGGCAAAGTAGCTCCAATGGCTGGCCAATGTGTGAATTGGTAATGGAATGGGATGTACTGGGCAGGACTGAGCAAACCTTAGCCCACAAGCAAAACTAGAAACCAGGATGGAGCACAGGTCATGCTGAGCTAGGCTCTTGCACCTAATGGTCTGCGTGAGTCAAGGACGCTAAGCCACAGTGTCTAAGGCAGAGGCCAGTACAAGTGAGGGACTGAGCCAAGCTGAGTCAGAGCAGCCACTGGCATGAGCATGATCTATGGCTAGGAACAGGCCTGGTTGGGGAGCTAAGGGGGACACCCTAGCTGCGTGGAGGTTCCCACCAATGGGTGCGTGTGCTGGAATGGGGGCTGCGTTCTGATCAGGATAAGGTTGTAGTCTCCCTTGGCACTAGTGTGGACTGGGACTGGACACACCATACTGGCCGGGCCAGACCCCAACACCGTCTGGTGTCCTGGAGGACCAGGGTGGATGTGGGATGGACTAGGCTAGGTCTCAACCCCAACTGAACTATGTGTGAGCCGTATGTGGGTATGGACGAGTCATGGCTGGGCTGAAACATCCAACAATAAGAACCAGTTTGGGTTGAAGGCCAGTCAGGAAAGGCCACTATTCCTGCTAGGACAGGAGGTGAACTGAGTAGGGCTGGCTCATGGACCCCCTGGTATATGAGCAAAATCTGGCATTGGGAGAGGTTCTGATGGAGGAGCCTGGGCAACTCCTCTGGCAGGACACAGTCCCTGCAGGTAAGTGCATGAAGCATGATAGGAAACAGTCCAGAATAGGCCATGGAAAGTTTCCCACTGGCAAACATTTGGCATGGGTTGAGGGCAGACCAGGCTGAATCAGTACACGTCACCCACTGGCGAATCCAAGCACAAGCACCTGGACAGAGTGTGGGTCGAGCCAGGTTTGGTCGCAACAAAAACCAGTACACAATACGGAATGCCAAGGAGAGGTTGCCTGTACTGGATGTGACCGCAGTGCCCAACCAGCATGCGTGAGAACCAGGAAGGGAGGGGGCAGAGCCAGCAGGGAGAATGTGGGGGAGTTCCCTTGCTGGACAGCTACTCCCACTGGAGAGCATGGGCTGGGATGGGGGCAGACCAGACTAAGCAGGGCTACAACACCTGTGTGCCTTATGTGGACTTGATCAGGGAAAAGCCAGGCTAGGCTGACTAATCCTACTGGTGCAAACAAAAATTAGAGTGGGTGAGGGATGTTGGGCTTTGCCGCAGCATCTGCTGGTAGAAGCGGACACTGGGGGCTAATTCTGACAAGTCAAGCCACAGAACCACCTGGAGAGTGCATAATCGATGAGAGACCTGGGAGGGAATTAGTGGGCTCCTCCCTTTAGGGTTACCACTCCCACAGGAGGGCACGAAAACTAGGATGGGGGCTGGGGTGGCTAGACAGAGAGGCACCCAACAACATCCGTGAGGGCTGGATAGTTGAGCTGGTTAGATGGAACTAAGCCTTAATACCCACTGACATGTACGAGAGCCAAATGGGATGTGGGACAGACTGGACTAGTCTGCTGTACATATTGGCAAACCAGGGTAGGGGGCGGGCCTGGTGGGGGTTATTGTGGGTCGCCACGACTAGGCTGCAGCTTCAATTGGCTGATGTAAGGGCCGAGTACGTGCTGGGCAGAACCAGACTGGACTGCAACACCCATTGGTTCCAGTGGAAGACAGGGCTGAAAACAGAACCAACCCAGCAATTGCAACCACTAGCTGGATGGACTGTGCCGGACCCTGTGCTTGCAAGTACACACAAGAATCTGGGCTGGGAACACTTCAGACAAAGTTTCTTTTGGGATCTCCCCAACTGAACTGCCGGACTCAGAACCCTAACCAAGAAAGGACAGAGGACAGAACAAGTCAATCAACTACCCCAGCCGTATGTTGGCAGTGAAATACTGGGCAAACGGAGACTCTAAGATGGACTATGTCAATCAGTGGATTCTTCAACGACCTCATCGTGCTTGGAATGGCGAGACTGGCAGCGATTCATAACTGGTGAACTATCAAAACCACTTGAGCAAGGATCTCGGAGCATGTCCCACATCCGGGACCTGGGGTGAGTGGGAGACTGGGTGGGGCTTCTCCCTCAATATCCCCCTTTACCTCAGATACATGAAGGAAACAATGTGGAAATAACAGTCTTACCCACTTTCCTGTAGCCCTTGAACTTTTTAACCCTAATTAACTATTTAAAGATTGTCAAAAATATAACAAAAAATGGAAAAAAGAAAAAATAAATAAATACAAGGGTCTCAGGCTGCCACGTTGGTTCAACTGGCTAATTCTCTAGCTTCCAGGGCCGTGGCAGCTTGACAGTCGTGTCTAGCCTGCCCTGCTTCCCATCCAGCTCTGTGCTTATGACCTGGGAAAGCAGTAGAGGACAGCCCAGAGCCTTGGGACCCTGCACCCATGTTGGAGACCTGGAAGAAGCTCCTGGATCCTGGTTTGGATTAGCACAGCTCAACACTGGCCATCATGGCCATGTGGAGACTGAACCATTGAAGAATTTGTCTCTCCTTTTCTATGTAAATCTGCCTTTCCAATAAAAATAAAATAAATCTAAAAACAAAACAAAACAAAAAAACCATGAGAGAACTAAGAAGCCCATTCTGCGTTTAAAAACGAAACAAAACAAACAAACAAGCAAACAAGTGTCCCAAACTCTGAGCAAACAGAAGTGCATACAGAAGGGCTCATTAACTGGGCGATTCTGCGATTTCTTTTCCTTTTCAAAAAAGGTTTATTTTATTTTATTTTTATTGGAAAGTCAGATATACAGAGAGGAAGATGTTCCATCATCTGCTGGTTCACTCCCCAAGTAGCTGTAATGCCAAAGCTGAGCTGATCAGAATCCAGGAGCCTCTTCCCAAGGCTTTGGGCCGTCCTCGACTGCTTTGCCAGGGTACAAGCAGGGAGCTGGATGGGAAGTGGAGCAGCCAGGATACAAAGCAGCAACAACATGGGATCGCAGCACATGCAGGGCAAGGACTTCAGCCAGCAGGCTACTGCACCGGGCCCTCAACGTCTTTCTAAATCTATATTCTACGATATTTTGTCAATATGCAGACCTTTTACAATTTTACACTTTACACTTTTTGATACCCTTTTACAGCAGCAATACAATGGATTTTTTTCCTTCCGGGGGAGGGGAGATAGGTAAATTATTTTTGAGAACCTGAAAGGTTACAACAACAAACAAGTCCTCTCTGGCAGGGAAGGGCATGGCTCTGTGCTGGCACAGTTCCCAGGGCACCAGGGCTGCCAGGGCAGCCAGGATGCAGGCACCGAGCACTGAATCCTGGGTGATGGAGGCTCCTCATCAACATACTCCAATGCTTTCTTCTTTAAGCAAAATTGTTTATTTTTGCTATCTAAAAGGCAGAGATAGTGAGGGAGCCGCCTCCCTGGCCCCATTCTGCTGCTTCACACCACAGATGCTGCTCAGCTGGGAAGGCAGGCCGCCCCCCGCATGGAGCTGTGGGGCTTGAACTAACCCCTCTGATGTAGCTGGACCCAGGACAGGAGCTGGGGCTCAACTCCAAGTCACGGGCATCCAAAGTGGGGCCTTAACCACTACACCAAATGCCTACCTGAAGATTTTCTTCCCCTTCTTTAGAGAGATAATCAAAATATCCAAACTCTAAACCCACCAATCTCAATATCAAATTAAACAACTACTCACATATAGGAATAATTAAAGAACTTGGTTTTCCTTCCCTGAGTGATACAGCAGAACCCAAGGAGTGTGACGATGACAAGCAAACCACTGTTTTTAGGTAAAAGCCACTGTGAAGCTGGGCTGTCATGCTCTTCTCTGATACTGGCTATGTTGTTGACTGCACAAGGACCACTCTCCTCCTGCAGTAGGAACACTGCTCTCTCTTGCATTCCTAAACTAAAAAGTTGTCTCCTCGGCTACTGCTGTCGCATAGTCAGTAAAGCTGCTGCCTTTAGTGCTGGCATCCCACGGGGGTTCTGGTTCAAGTCCTGGCTTCTTGTAATGTGCCTATCAAAGCAGGGAAGGATGCTCCAGAACCTTGTGCTCCTGGCTGCAGACTGGCATGGGTCTGGCCAGTGTGGCCATCTGAAGAGTGAGTTGGTCAACAGCAGCTTTCTCTCTCTGTGAAAGTACAGCTTTCGGGGCTGATACGACAGCTCCACTGGCTAATCCTTCACCTTCAAGTGCCAGCAGCCCATATGGGAGCTGTTGCATGTCCTGGTTGCTCCACCTCACATTCAGCTCCCTGCTTTGTGGCATGAGAAAGCAGTGGAGGATGGCTGAAAGCCTTGGGCCCTTGCACCTGCTGCATGGGACTGTCGTGGTAGCCTAGCACATTAATTCTCAGCTGGTGATGCCAGCATCACAGATGGGTGCCAGTTCTTGTCCACACTGCTGCACTTCTGATCTAGCTCCCCACTAGTGGCCTGGGAAAGCAGCAGAGGATAGTAAAAGTCCTTGGGATGTTGTATCCTCATGGGAGACCTGGAAGAAGCTCCTGGCTCCCAGCTTCAGACTGGCATAGCTCTGGCTGGTGCAAACATTTGAGGAGAGAGCCAGCAGATGGAAGACCTCTCACTCCCTCCAGGTCTGACCACCCTCCCCCTTAACATTGAAGGAAAATACACAATCTTTATATGGTAGGAGTCCTTTTTAGATTTCTCTTCTTGCAACCTCCATTTTACTCTGTTTACTCTGCTTAGCATTTGGCCCAAACCTCTGTGCATTCTTGTCTCATGTGCCGTCGCAGCCCCATCCTGAGCTCCCATCACACGGCTGTTTCCTTTAAACCTTCCCGATGGCTCCACTGCTAGCATTCCTAGACCGTGCGCAGCAGCAGTGGAGCACAGGCGGGTCTTGTGCAGACCAATCCCTATGACAAGCCTAAGGACCGGAAGGGCATTCTGCTCTCCCCATCCAGCACGCAGATACTGAAGGCCGAAAGCTCACTCACACACACAGAGTGGTTTATGCATACTGCTGCCATCTGTGTGTCACAGCTGCTGCTTCTTGTTCTGGCTGCTCCACTTCCAATCCAGCTCCCCTGCTAACTCACAGGCAGAGGAAAGTGGTCTAAAGCTCAGGGCCCTACCCACCCACATGTGGGAGCTGTGTGAAACCTGCAGTCACTTGGGAAGTGAACCAGTGAATAGAAGACTTTTCTCTCTCAACTTTAACTTTTTTTTCCCCTAACAAACTAATGTTATTCTAGATTTCTTTTTCTACACTCCAACTGCAGTGCTTAATCATATCCAATTAAAATAGAAAGATTTTCCCATCTGCTGGTTCACTGTTGAAATGGCCACAACGGTCAGAGCTGAGCACATCCTACGCCAGGGCCAAGAGCTTATTCTGGGTCTCCTGTGTGGGAGCAGGGTCCCAAGGCTGTGGCCCGTCCTCAGCTGCCTTCCCAGGCCTCTGGATGGGAAGTCGGGCCGCTGGGGTATTATGCGGCGCCCATATGCGGTCCCAGCACATGGAAGGCACGGAATTCAGCCACTAGGCTATGGCGCCGAGCTCCAAATACATAAATCTTATATAAATTTATATATGTATAGTCTTAGGAATGCTAAAACTAGCAATACAAGCTGGTGTCCAAAGTCACAACATTTTCCATGTATTCAAAATGAAAGGAGACAACCATAGAAAGGATGTCGTACTCAAATTCTCAGGATTACATAACCAGCTAAAAATTAAAGATTTATTTATTTACTTTTTTTTTTTTTTTTTTTTTTAAAGATTTATTCATTTTATTACAGCCAGATATACACAGAGGAGGAGAGACAGAGAGGAAGATCTTCCATCCAATGATTCACTCCCCAAGTGAGCTGCAACGGCCGGTGCACGCCGATCCGAAGCCGGGAACCTGGAACTTCCTCCAGGTCTCCCACGCAGGTGCAGGGTCCCAATGCATTGGGCTGTCCTCAACTGCTTTCCCAGGCCACAAGCAGGGAGCTGGATGGGAAGTAGAGCTGCTGGGATTAGAACCGGCGCCCATATGGGATTCCGGGGCTTTCAAGGCAAGGACTTTAGCCACTAGGCCATGCCGCCGGGCCCTATTTATTTACTTTTAAAAGAGCTACAGACATGGCTAACTAGTTAACCCTTCAATCTGCAGTGCTGGCATATATGTGTGTCGCTTCATATCCCAGAAGCTCCTGACTCCAGCTTTCAGATTGGTTCAGCTCCGGGCAGTGTAGCCATTTGGGGAGTGAACCAGATGATGGAAGATCTTGCTTTTCCACTGTATAAAAATAAATAAATAAATAAATCTTACTCCCCCCCCCAAAATAATAAAAAATTATTTCTTTAAAATCAGAGTTACAGGAGAGTTTTCATCCACTGGCTGAACCTGGGCCATCCAGGCTGCTTCCCAGGCTATTAGCAGGAAGATGGTTTAGAAGTAGAGCATCTGGGACACAAACTGGTACCCATATAGGATGCTGGTGTTACCATGATGATGGCTCTATATGACAGATTTAAACAAGAAAAAATGTTTATCTACTTGCACGGCAGTAACGGAGTGAATGAGATGGACAGACATCTTCAATCTACTGGAGTGTTCCGCAAATGTGAGCAGCAGTCAGGAGTGGACAGGCCAAGGCCTGGTGCTAGGAGCTCCAACTCTGCTTCCCATGAGCCTGGAAAGGGCCCAAGCACTTGATCCACTATCTGCTCCCTACATCCCACAAAGCATCATCAGGAAGTTGAACTGCAGCGGAATGACTGGGACTAGATCCACACTCCTGATACGGGATGCAGGTGTCTGGAATAGTAGCCTAACCCAGGGCACCACAATGCACACTCTTATGGGACAGATTGGAGGCTAGCTCTCTAATACACATCCCCAAGACCTGTACTTACAAAATAGCTCTGAGTGCTGATTCATAAAGCAAATATTCATACTAATGGATATTTGGCAGGAAAAAAATTACCTTCAGTTCATATAGTTCAAACTGGATTATTTAAAAACAAGCTCACTTCTCTGAAACAATAAATAAAGGTTAGGATGGTCTTACAAGTTCTAACATTGGGAGACATTTTACTACATGAGAAAAATATACAATGTGAAGAAACTCATATCTAGTAGCATGCTATTTAACTCATGGTGTTGTTAATTTACTTTTTTTCCTGCCGTGGTTGATTTTGTATTCTGGCTTTTCATTTAAGGGGATATATAGTAACTGTGTAATGGAGACTAACATTTGCAGATGTGAGGATACAATGCAGTATGCATCTCTACTTCCAGACAAAGATGATCTATCTCCCAATGAAACTGTTTACTCAATCTTGACAATACGATGCTGGACTCTCTGCCATTGTCCATGCCTGCAATGATGGACATACGAAAAACTATACTAAAGTATAGCATGAAAAACTATACTAAAGTATAGCATGAAAAACTATACTAAAGTAATTATACAGGGAAACTCAGTGAGAAGGGAGGGGATAAGGGAAATCCCAGAGCCTATGGAACTGTAGCATAAAATGATAATCACAAAAAGAAGTAAAACTGGGCCAGCTGCGTGGCCTAGCAGCTAAAACCATCGCCTTGAACGCCCCGGGATCCCATATGGGCGCCGGTTCTAATCCCCGGCAGCCCTACTTCCCATCCAGCTCCCTGCTTGTGGCCTGGGAAAGCAGTCAATGACGGCCCAAGGCTTTGGGCTTTGGGACCCTGTACCCGCGTGGGAGACCCGGAAGAGGTTCCTGGTTCCCGGCTTTGGATCGGTGCAGCACCGGCCGTTGTGCTCACTTGGGGAATGAATCATCGGATGGAAGATCTTCCTCTCTCTCTCTCCTCCTCTCTGTATATCTGACTTTGTAATAAAAATGAATAAATCTTAAAAAAAAAAAAAAGGAAGTAAAATTGTAAAAAGATTTACTTTTGATTAGAGAGACAGACAGACAGAAGCCACTCTCCTCTACCGGCTCAGTCCCCAGGTGGCCACAATAGCGGAGCTAGGCCAGGGGAATCCAGGAGACCGTCACTCCATCCAGGGTTGGCAGTCGCAAGACACTAAGTACGGGACCAATCCCTGACGCCTTTCCTGGCTGGGCAGCAGGGAATGGTCCTGGAACCAGAGCAGATGGGACTGGACAAGGAGCTCTGACAGGAAATAAAAGTGTTACAGATAGTGGCTTAACTCATTGTAAAGACATTTTTCTAACAAGTTGCCCTAAAATGTAATTTTTCCCCAAAGATTTTTTGTTTATTTGTATTGGAAAGGCAGATTCACAGAGAGGAGATACAGAGAGAAAGCTCTTCCACCTGCTGGTTCACTGCTCAATTGGCCCCAGTGGCCAGAGGAGTGCAGCTCCTGGCACTGGCTTCGGGCTGGCCCAGCCCTGGCCACTGTGGCCATGTGCGCAGTGAATGAAGGTGTGAAGATTTCTTTCTCTGTCTTTTCCTCTCTCTGTAATTCTGCCTTACAATAAAAATAAATGCATCTTAAAAAGAGAGAGAGAAAGAGAGAGAAAAGACAGAGAAAGAGAGAGAGAGAGATTAAACTAAAAATGCAAAATCTATTCAACATGAACCAGGGATGAATCTGCTCAGGCTGAGACTGCTATGGGCACTCCTGGCCTGGCCCATAATTGCCCTCTTTATCTGAATTGTTCTTCATATTTTTTTCTTTTAAAGATTTGTTAGAAAGGCAGAGTTAGAGAGAAAGAGGGATAGATCAGGAAACAGAGAAGTTTTCCATTCAGTGTTTGACTGTTCAAATGACTGCAACACTCTGAACTGTTCCAAAGCCCAGAGACACGTGCAGGGTCCCAAGGCTTTGAGCCATCCTCTGCTGCTTTCCCAAGGCACAAGCAGGGAGCTGCATGGGAAGGGAGCAGTTGGGACACAAACCTGTGCTACTCGGAATCTTAGTGCTTGCAAGTGGAAGATTAGCTAATTGAGCCATTGGGCAGACCCCGCAAGTACAAGCACTATGGGAAAAATTTTCTCGTTTCTTAAAAAATGTACTTGAGAGAGGGAAGGAGAAAAGGGAGGTAAACAGAAATCTCCTCCACTGCCGAGATGTTTCACTGGGCTAGGCTGAAGCTGAGACAGAAACGCAACACCGGGGCCGACGATGGTGTCGGCTGGTAGGCAGCTGGACTAGGGAGTAGAGCTGGGACTTGAACCCAAGCCCTCTTCTACGCGACATGGCTTTCATTCTGCCTGATGCTGTCCCTCTCTTTTACAGGTCAATCTGAAACATGTTTTTAGGATTAAATTTAACTCCACAATGAACATACAGATGTTAGTATTTTCCCATCAGGGACCTAACCTCACTCCAGTAACTGAAACAGAAAGCAGTCGTAATGAAATATGCACACACTCTTTCTCTGTCTCAATCAGAGGTTATCGAGAACTCTGACTGCAAATACACACTGCTCTCTCACCCGACAAGCTCTTACCTTCACGTCAGCGATGAGTGCGTCTTCGTCTTCTATCCCCGTGGGGACACACTTCTTATGCAGGGGAAGAGATTCCAACTTGTCAACAAGGCAGCGAAGGCCTTCGAGCTCAAAATGGGTCAGATGCACAGGCCTGTCCTTGCGCGGGCTGCACTGGCCGTCCCAGGCCTGGCCATTGTGGGAGCCCCGTGCAGAGTCAGAGGAGGCATCCCCAGACAAAGTCTTCTTCAGACTTGGAAGATTCCGGCAAAGTTTGCCCAATCCGTCGTAATCCAGGTTGACCCCGTTGGCCACTGGGCTGGTGAGGACGGAGCGCCTGCTACTGAGGCGCCGGGGCTCCCGATCCGCGGCGTCCTCGTCTCCGTGTCCAGACTCAAGCCCATTTAACTCCAAATCTACCAATGTGAAGAGCACACACTCAGAACCTGCCAGCACAGCAGGGGCCCTGAGGTCACACGGGACAAAACCGTCACACTTCAAACACAATTGCTGCTCATTCCACTCCATTTGTTCACAGCCGAAGGTCATTGTTTTAATGACAGAAACAGAATCCTGACCTGGCAGACCATGGAGGGAACAAGTCAACTGGATTTTCAACAAGTTGAAGAGTGGGCCCAGTGAGGTGGCCTAGTGGCTAATGTCCTTGCCTTGTAGGTGCGGGGATCCCATAGGGCACCAGTTTGTATCCTGGCAGCCCCGCTTCCCATCCAGCTTCCTGCTTGTGGCGGGGGAAAGCAATCGAGGACGGCCCAAAGCCTTGGAATCCTGCACCCTTATGGGAGATCCAGAAGAAGCTCCTGGCTCCTGGCTTTGATCAGTTCAGCTCTGAATACTGTGGACATTAGGGGAGTAAACTGTCAGATGGGGGATCTGTGTGTCCTTCACTATGATCTGACTTTCCAATAAATACATATACATATATTTTAAGTTGGGGAGTACCCACTCTTTCAACTATGTGCTAAGAAAGGGTAATGATGAAAGGGGTTGTAAATTTGTTCCAACTTTAAGCTTAAATTCTGGATTATGATGTCACTATCTTTTAACAGCATAAACTATGAAATATATATATATATATATAAGAAATTTCATAAACAGTTTTGATTAGAGGGGCAGTAGCAGTGGTATAGTAGGTGAATCTTCTGCTCTGCGGCACTGGCATTCCTTATGGGTGCTGACCCGTGTCGTGTCTTTTCCCCCCGATTCCACTCCGAGCCTGTGGCCTGGGAAAGCAGTGGAGGACGGCCAAAGGCATTGGGACCCTGCACTCACGTCGGAGACCGAGAAGCAGCTCAGCTACGGCTGTTGTGTCCATTCTGGGATTGAACCAGCAAATCAAAGATTTGTCTTTATCTCTTTATATCTGTAAATCTGCCTTTCAAACAACAACAACAAAAAAAATAAAAAACTCCACGAAGTTTTTGATTATAAAAAGCTCGCATGAAGTTGGCATCATGAACAAAAGGCAGCCAGATGTGGGCATGGGCATCTCCACCAAGATTTTTTTTATGATAAAGCTGAACTTTAAAAAAAAAAAAAAAATTATTTTCATTAAAAAGTCAAATTTACAGAGAGAAAGATCTTCCCTCTACTGGATTACTACACAACTAGCTGCAACAGCCAAAGCTGAGCTGATCTGAAGCCAGGAGCCAGGAGGCTCTCCAGGTCTCCCAACAGGTGCAGGGTCACAACTACTCGGGGTATCCTCGACTGCTTCCCCAGGCCACAAGCAGGGAGCTGGATGGGAAGTGGAGCTGCCAGGATTAGAAGCGGCGCCCATATGGGATCCCGGGGCGTTCAAGGTGAGGACTTTAGCCGCTAGGCCACGCTGCCGGGCCCGTCATGAAGTTTTTCAAGGGTCCCGGCGTGATGGCCTGTCGGCCAAAGTCCTGACCTTGAACAAACTGGAATCCCATATGGGTGCCGGTTCTAATCCCAGCCACCCTGCTTCCCATCCAGCTCCCTGCTTGTGGCCTGGGAAAGCAGTCAATGATGGCCCAAGGCTTTGGGCTTTGGGATCCTGCATCTGTGTGGGAGACCCGGAAGAGGTTCCTGGTTCCCGGCATCGGATCGGCGTGCACTGGCCCGTTGTGGCTCACTTGGGGAGTGAATCACCGGATTGAAGATCTTCTCTCTGTGTCTCTCCTCCTCTCTGTATATCCGGCTTTCCAATAATAATAAAATCTTCTTTTTTAAAAAAAAAAAAGAAAAACTTCAAGAAGATACTTTACTTAAAGGCAAAGTGACACACAGAGAGACAGAAAGATGCCTCTGGCCTGCCACTTCACTCCCCAGCCAGCCAGTTTTGGGCCAAGCTAAAGCCAGGAGCCACAGCTTCATTCTGATCTCCAAAAGTGGTGCTAGAGCTCCAAACATTTGGGCCATTTTCTGGGGCCTTCCTAGGTACAGGAGCAGGAAGCAGGATTCCAAGTAGCCACCACACAAACCAACGTTGCAATAAGGAATGAGATGAGCTTAACTTGCTGCTCTACAACGCTGCCCTCCTGTTTGCTGTATACAATGGGGTACCCTCCCACCTGCTGTATACGCAACTGGGTACCATCTTTTCATATATCAAGTGTTTTTCATTTTCAAATTACAATATAAATCCTAGCAAAAATTAAGCAGGATCTGAGGCTCGGCGGCGTGGCCTAGCGGCTGAAGTCCTCACCTTGAACACACGGGGATCCCATATGGGCGCCAGTTCTAATACCGGCTGCTCCGCTTCGCATCCAGCTCTGAGCTTGCGGCCTGGGAAAGCAGTCGAGGACGGCCCAATGCATTGGGACCCTGCACCCATGTAGGAGACCTGGAAGAAGTTCCTGGCTCCTGGCTTCGGATTGGCATAGCACTGGCTGTTGCGGCTGCTTGGGGAGTGAATCAATGGACGAAGATATTTCTCTCTCTCTTTCCTCCTCTCTGCATATCTGACTTTCCAATAAAAATAAACTAAATCTTAAAAAAAAAAATTAAGCAGGATATTACATGCTGTTATAAGTGCTAAATCAGAAACTAACTTGCCTAAATCGAAGATCCACAAAGATGTCATCACAGGGTATTACAGTCTTGGCTGCTGCCCAGTTTGAAGGCATGGAATGGGAGGGAAATGGAGCGACAGAGATGGACGGTCAGCCCCAGAGCAGGAGGGTCTCCAAGGCTGACCAATCTGGTTCAAGGTGCAGCACTGTCTCGCACTACTGTCGCAATGGACAAGCTTTTTTTTTTTTTTTTAAGATTTAATTACTTCTATTACAAAGTCAGGTATATAGAGAGAAGGAGAGACAGAGAGCAAGATCTTCCATCTGATGATTCACTCCCCAAGTGAGCCACAATGGCCGGTGCTGCGCCAATCCAAAACCAGGAACCTGGAACCAATTCCAGGTCTCCCACGCGGGTGCAGGGTCCCAAAGCTTTGGGCCGTCCTCGACTGCTTTCCAAGGCCAAAGCAGAGAGCTGGATGGGAAGTGGAGCTGCCGGGATTAGAACTGGCGCCCATATGGGATCCTGGTGCGTTCAAGGTGAGGTGGACTTTAGCCGCTAGGCCATGCTGCCGGGCCCGGAATGGGCAAGCTTTAAAGCCACTGACCTTATGTTGCCACTTGTGATATGGAAGGTGGGAATCAAAGCAGTGATGTGGGATATGTGCTGTTAACCACGTCCCACCTAGCTCACTGGTGTTAATGAGAACTGAATGTGTTTAAACCGCTTTTCAGTGACTAGAAGATCTGATTCGAAGTATTTAACTTAGCACCGTAATTCAGAGCTGCCAAGGAAGCCAGTGTACCACTCCAAGGCACAAGTTTGCTCCTTAACAGAGAATTAAAAGGTAGCTACTTCTAGTGTAAAAAGTGACTCCAAATAAATAGATAACTACTGAAGAGCAGTCTACATGGTCCGAGGTGCGCTCCTGCTGCCGAGAGCCCCCGGGGGCCGACACTTACCCATGCTGAGGGACTCTTTCTGGAACTCCTTGGTCAGGTGGGAACGGTTGGTTATACAGTACACATAGCGCTCCAGGACGTACCAACACATCTCATAGTAGAAGGGGTAGCGAAACTTGTTTGGAACCTATGCAGACACAGGATAAGAAACAAGGCGAGGATGGTTTTCAATCAATGGAGAGTAAGACAAACGAAACCACTGTAAGGACCCAGAAAAAGTTCTTGCTGACCCATCTGCAAATCCAGCTTTGCATCTGAAATTAATAATTTTAAATTGATCCATTAACTCAGAAAATTCTGGCCCTGGGAAACAATCTGTGTAGATAAAAAGTACTTGAAAAGACCATTCCCAGCACCAAGAAGCTATGTCGGGTGAGTAGGAAGAGATGAAAAAGAAATTACGGCTTTCTGGATAATACAGAGTAAGATGTATAAAGTGACGTTGCTTTATGGTCTTTAGAATAACAGATCTTGTTTTACTACAGTTCAAAAGCCCATGGGACAAATTCACATGTCCCGATTTTTAATGCAATTTATCCTCAAGCTGTATCTACTCGGAGGGCAGACTGGGCAGCTTCCTTAGGATCAGCTCTCAAGCAGCCAGCATTGCACCTTGTGCTGTGCCAATATGGCAGGTCCTCACTCCCCAATAAAGCTGTGTTGTTGACCTACATGGCACAATACTTAGAAGGCTAGTGGAACAGTGAGGAACCACACACTGTGGTGTAGCTGTGGCTATAGCTGGTTAAGCCACTGCCTGGGGGCCAGTGTATCTAATCCAGCTCCCTGCTAATGTGCCTGGGAAAGCAGCAGAGGACCCCTGCACTCACATGAGAGACCCAGAGAAAGCTCCTGGCTCCGACCTGGCACAATCCCAGCCATGTGGGAAGTGAATCAGTGGAAAGAGAGATCTCTAATTCTAATTTTCAATATGTAAAATAAATCTTTAGGGCCCAGCTCAATCGCGTAGTGGTTAAAGTTCTCGCCTTGCACACGCCAGGATCCCATATGGGCACCGGCTCTAATCCAGGTGGCCCTGCTTCCCATTCAACTCCCTACCTGTGGCCTGGGAAAACAGTCAAGGATGGCTCAGATCCTTGGGACCCTGCACCCGCGTGGGACACCCAGAAGAGCTCCTGGCTTCGGAATGGCTCAGCTCCAGCCGTTGTGGTCACTTGGGGAGTGAACCATCGGACGGAAGATCTTCGTCTCTCTCTCTCCTCCTCTCTGTATATCTTTGTTGCTGATCGAGGTGACGCTCTGCTGGCTCTGCCTTCAAACCTGAGAGGGCCTCCCTAAGAGGCCGTTGAACTTGAACTGGACAAGTGGGATGCTGGACTCTGTATGGTGTGAACTTTTAATTAGGGAATCTCAACGGAACTTGAGCTGTGGTTATGCATCAAGGTGAAGGAATTCACCATGGGGGAAGGGTTTGGGGTGAAGGGGGTGGGGGGAATCCCAGTACCTATGAAATTGTGTCATGTAATACAATGTAATTAATGAATAAATGAATATATTTAAAAAATAATAATTAAAAAAAAATAAATCTTAAAAAAAAAGTCCACCTCATTAGACCCTGAAGAAACACTCTGCAGTTTTCCTTGCAAGGAAGGAGCAAATCAGCACAGACTCACCAGTGAGGAAGGCTAACGATGGGATGACCCTAAGCATTCAGCACTGCCCTCTTGCACAGGAGGCCATACTGCACACAGAACTTGCCGAATGTTTATCTTCTTTTCATCTACTTCAAAGGCAGAGTGGACAAGCAAGGGAGACTCTTCATCTGCTGACTCACTCCTCAACTGCCTGCACCAGCTGCAGCTGGCCTGGCCTGGCTGGGAGCCTTCGGGCTGGGGACACACGTCTGGAGCCATCATGCCTCCCAGCCTGCATCAGCAGGAAGGGGAGATGCCTGGCTCCAATGTGACAGCTCGGTGGCTCTGGTAGAGGCTTACCTGGCTGGCTGCGCCCAACCAACCCCTGCAACAGTTCTTCATTCAGGCTGCTCTGAATACACAGCTCAGGACACTCCATCTCCTCCCATTTTGGGGATGCCCTCTTCTCAGTGTCCCGTCATGTCATCTTCCCAAACAGTGGAGGACGGGATGGAAGTCTCCTTCTGAAAGCCCCTCAGCAGGTGCCAGGCCGCAGGTGCAGAGCAAGGAGAACACTCCTCACGGGAAGGCTGGAGAGAGCATGCGCTGCCCAACAGCCAGGTAAGAGTCTGAACTGGGCCTTCCAGAAGAGGCTTCTCCTTCACACACGTGCAAAATCAACCACTACTGTCAAAAGCATGTGTGGGTGGACGTGCTTGGTCCTCTCACTTCAACTGTTTCACAATGTGCTTTTCCATTAGCCTTCTAAGCATCTTTTTTTAAAAGATTTATTTATTTTTATTAGAAAGATGTACAGAGAGGAAGAGAGACAGAGAGGAAGATTCTCTGTCCAATGATTCGCTCCCTAAGCAGCTCCAACAGCTGGAGCTGTGTTGATCCGAAGCCAGGAGCCAGGAGTCTCTTCCAGGTCTCCCACGCAGGTGGGGGTCCCAAGGCTTTGGGCCGTCCTTGACTGCTTTCCCAGGCCACAAGCAGGGAGCTGGATGGGAAGTGGGGCTGCAGGGATTAGAACCGGTGCCCAAAGAACAAACAAAGAACTGGTGCCTATAGGGGATCCTGGTGCCCAAAAAACAAACAAAGAAACACAAAACAACTATAAAAACAAACAAACAAAGAACTGGTGCCTATAGGGGATCCTGACATGTTCAAGGCAAGGACCTTAGCCACTAGGCTACTGAGCTGAGCCCACCTTCTAAGTATCTTAACATGTAGGCCAAAACACCTACTCCCCAATCTTTTTTCCTTGAGATTCATCATCAAATCGTATTAATAAAAGCCATCATACTGCAAGCCCAATGTGCTCACAATGCACATTAATGCTGCTGCCAAATTATCATGAAGCATACCAGATTATTATTTCATAACATCTATTTTCATTTGAAAGGCAGATTTATAAAAAGGAGACACAGAGAAAGAGGGAGATCTTCTATCATCTGGTTCACACTCCAAATGGCTAAATCAGCCAGAGCCAGGAGCTTCTTCAGGGTTTCGCACACGGTTCAGGGTCCCAAGGACTTGGGCCATGCTTTGCTGCTCTTCCAAGCACACAAACCAGTACCGATATGGGTGCCAGCGCCGGCATGTCAAAGACCCACAGCACCAGGTTTGAACAGAGTTGGTTTGAATTTTTGCGAAATGCCCTGAACTGTGCAGCACGATGGTTAAGGGAGCATGTTCGCAGCAAGCAGGCAAAATTCTTCACCAACTGGTATTTCAAAATGTTTAATACTTTTATATTGACCAAAAAGTTTCAGCATTAACACTAAGAACACGTCTATGTCCCGTCTGAGATTCTCTAACCGCTGCCAATTCCCAGGGCTTGCTAATCTCTATTCACGATTACTGTCATTATTTTGTACACTACTTGGGCATAAATTGTAACGTTATAACCTTCAAATACTAATCGCTATTGACTGTCAATGCTACTTACACTTTAATCATACATAATTCAGTCCTTATCAACCAGAATGCTGCTTAAAAAGTTTTAAGTTTGAGTTCCCTGAGTCACAAGCGGCTAGAAAGGCAGCTTCTTTGCGTGGCTTGTGCCATTTCAGGGAAGCCTCTAAAGTATTGGTATTTTTTGCATTCTTGTGATTTTTTTCATTATTGCAAAGTCAGATATACATAGAGGAGGAGATGATCCACTATGGTGATGAAAACTTCAAATTTTCATGTCCATGAACCATACTCTTTCACTAGTATTTCACATTACAAAGTTGGGTTGAGTAAGATTCTGTATACTCAAACTCTGAATTCTTCATCACATGGTCTTTCACAGAAAAACGCCACCTGCTCTTGCCGTAAGGGACCCAGCCTGCAATGAGCTGCCATTCTCCCTTTGCATCTAGGATGGCGCCACACATCACGGCCCACCCGAGAGAAGACTAAGGACAGGAAGACTTGCAGACATAAAAACACAGCTTCACACATTAAACAGAACTGGTTCAAGTGTTAGACAGTAATGACAAATAAATAAAAAAGGAAAAGGAAAGAAAAAAGTAACTTCCATGTGAATCCCTACAAAAATCCAAGATACCAAGAGTCCCAAACAACTGGCCTGGGCCTCTCAAATTGTTAATTCTGTTAAATTTTTTCTCTGTGGCTCTCAAAATATGAACATTGCATCTTAACCTAGAGAAAACTTTTAAGTTTAGACAACTGACAACAATTTCTTGTAATACCCGTCTTCAAAGGAAGAAACTTCTTAACATCCAAAAGTAACAAAATCAGTTACCCGTGTGCGATCTTCAATGTTGTAAATTTTCAACTGCATAGGGATGTTGAAGCTATGCAAAAAATTGCCGCCAAACACTAGTGTGTCTGTAGGAGTGTACACAGCATGAATCCAACCTGAAAGACAGGGGGAGGACAACGACTCAGTACACAGGTGCCAGCAGCACAGCCCAGACGGTGTTCTTACAGTCAAGCTGCCATTCAGTGTCTGGTCAGCTGACTTAATTGCTCACTCTGTTTCCTCCAAGATAAATTAACCTGGTTGTTGGTAATCATTACATAAGAAAATGCATAAAAGATGGTTCAAATAGTGTGGGATGTTTAGTAGTGGGTTGGAACTGAAGTACGTCCTAGCTGCTCCGCTAATGGCAGGGGAAGGCAGTGGAAGCTGGCCCCCCTGCCACAATATACGGGACACCCATGGAAGCTCCTGGCTTCAGCTTGTCTCAGCACTGGGTGTCTCCATCTCTAACTCTTTTTTGTTTGTTTTTAGGATTTATTTATTTATATTGGAAAGGCACATTTATAGAGAGAAGGAGAGATAGAGAGAAAGATCTCATGCCTACTAGTTTACTCCACAAGTGAGCCGCAATGGCTGGAGCTGAGCCAACCCGAAGCCAGGAGCCTGGAGCTTCTTCTAGGTCTCCCATACAGGTGCAGGGTCCCAAGGTTTTGGGCCATCCTCGACTGCTTTCCCAGGCCACAAGCAGGGAGCTGGATGGGAAGTGGAACAGCTGGGACTCGAACCAGTACCCACATGGGATGCTGACGTCTTAAGAAGACTAGCTCACCATCTTAACTGGCCCACAAAGAAAAGTCAAGTGCTTCCAAGGGATCTTTCAAATAATAAAGCTTAAGAAAAAAAAATATAATCGTTAGGATATAACCTTAGGATAAAACCTTTGTTTTAATATAATCTAACTTAAATACATATATTTATCTATTTAAGGGACTGACGCACTGGCATAACTGGCTAATCTTTCACATGTGGTCACTTGGGGAGTAAACCAGCAGATCAAAGATCTTTCTCTGTCTCCTCTCTCTGTAAATTCCCCTTTCCAATACAGATGAGTACATCTTTTAAAAATTATCTATTTATTTGAAAGGTAGAATTACAAGGAGAGCAGGAGACACAGAGAGATTTTCCATATACTGGTTCACCCCCTACAGAATCCAGGATCTGGCCACGAAGATGCCAAGAGCTTCATCATGGATTCAGGGGCCCAAATACTTGGGCATTCTTGCACTGCTGTTCCAGGAAGCAAGGAGCGGAATGAAGTAGAGCAGTTTAGACTTGAACTAGACACACAGGGGATGCTGCCACCACAGAAGTTTAATTACTGCACCATAGCACCAGCCGCGAAACTGTGAGGGAGGGAAGAAAAAAAAAAAAGATTGCTTCTTCTGGGTCTCCCACATGGGTACCAAAGCACTTCACTCATCCTCCATTTCTTGCCCAGTCCACGATCAGGAAGCTGGACTGGAAGTGGAACAGTTACAACATGACCTGGTGCCCACACAGGATACTGGCACTACAGCCAGAAGCCGATATGCATCGGTGCCAGTCCCATCAACCTTTACCTTTAGGAAAACACAGTGGCTAAACAACTTGTGTCTATCTTGCTTACCTGAGGGAATGACGAAGGTATAGCCCTGCTTGAGTTCAATGCGCTGGCAATCTGACACCCGGTCACCCAGGAAGATGTCTCCCTGTTTCCCTGACAGCAGCCAGTTCTCGTACAGCTCCAGGTTGTGGGCTGTAGGGGGGATGAGCCAGAAGACCTGTGAGTTAAAAGACTTCAGTCTGTTAACAGCCACTGACATGCCCCGGTCGTCTCCGTCGCGTGATGAACAGGTACACCAGGGAAGCCCATCAGGAAAAAGATAAAAGCAATTCCACCAGCCTACAGAGCTGCACTAGCTGTGAGCACCCCAGAAAGTTAGGCTTCCTCATCCTTGGTGGGACTGAATGGCACTAAGACTTCTCTGAAGTTTGATGGCAGAATCCAGAACACCCAAGTCCAAGACTGAAAGAATACAGCACCCAGCTCATCAGGCAGGCAAGGCCTCCTACAGCTCTGGCTGTCTGGCCTCCAGAGCCCTGAGTAGCACAGTGAGTTAGTGCACTTTAATACTCTACTTCTTAAAACACCACTTACACAGATATAAGGGAGGCTAGTATTTTTCTAGCAAGTTACACTACGGCTGACAGTGCTGGCATCCCACAATGCTGTGTTGGTTTGAGTCCTTGCTGCTCCATTTGTAACCCAGCACCCTGAATGAGCCTGGGAAGCAGCAGAGGATGGCCCAAGCACTTGCAGCCCCTGCCGCTCATGTGGGGGACCAGGATGGAGTTACAGATCCCTGATCTTTGTTTGGATTGGCCCAAGATGCTGTTGTACCTACGTGGGGAGTGAACCAGCAAATGGAAGAACCCTCTTTGTCTTTAAATACACACACACACAATCACACACAACTGTGTTGAAAAACAAGATTTCACATTTTAAGAACTATCTGGGGAAAAAATTTTGACACACTGCATTAACCAGCTGCCTGCAGTGCCAGAATCTCACACAGGAGCTGGTTCTGGTCCTGCCTATGCCACTTCCAATCCAGCGCCCTGCTAATGCACCTAGAAGGCAGCAAAAAAAGTGGTCCAAGTGACTGGGTCCCAGACAGCAGTGTGAGACCGAGCAGGAGCTCCGGACTACCCACGCTGCCTGGCCCAGGGCCGGCCTTTGAAGCCACACGTGGAATGAATCAGCACACAGAATATCAGTGCGTGTCCATCTCTTTCTCTTCTTCTCCCACATAACTGCCTTTCCAACAAATAAAATCTTTCAAAAGCACTACTTTCATTCTACATCTAGTTTTCTTTGACAAATGCATTCACTTTTAAAGGAAAACATGGGTAAACTGCCAATTCTGTAACTCTCTGGAATTAATTCTCGATTGTAGCTCCCACATACCCTCAGAATATTCTGAAAAGCTGGCATAGAATTCTTCCTGCACCAGGATCGTCTTTCCTATTCTATGGCTGTGTTTCACACGGAAGGCTGTGTCCCACAGTGAAAGCTGGCTTGGATCCCAATTTGTATGTTTATTTCCACTACACGAGCCATGTAATTACCACAACTAAACAAAAAATTAAGTCCATTTAAACATGGATATGATTCTACAGGTTCAGAAACACTTTTGTCCTCGGAAAAACACTTCATTTTCTTGCTTCAAGAACTGTTGGAAACTAGAAACAGGATTGTTGAGGTGTTGTGCTAACATTGGTCTCATCACAATAGATTAAATGAATGTTATTTAATACCCAACTGTAGCCAAACGGTGATCTCAACCTTCCATTCTCTTTACAGGAGAACAGGGATAATTTCCTAACAGGTTCATTTCCAGGGTATGGTAAGTTTGCAAGAACTAAAACAAGGCCAGGTAACCAGCTTTCAAAGTCACCACGACCATACCTTTCCCCCTTGATGGATGTGATACCAAACTGAGGTACCACCAAAGTCCACATGGAAGTCGGTATAGCAGCCTCGAACACTCATGAGACAGTACCTGAAACAAAGGAAGGCAAGACCATCAGAGCAAGAATGAAAAGGAGGAACAGCTTAGCAAAAGGTCCATGCCCCTGTCTCTGGGTATGGCCCAACCCAACCCCTGACCCTGCCCAGCAGGAGGAGGGACCACATTGTCAATATAGCCTTTCCCCTTAAACATGAGATCACACGCTGTGGTTCCTGCACACATACTCCTTTTAGAACTGTAAAGCCTGCTCCATTTGATCATTCAGAACAAAGCAGATGATGTCTACGGGAGGAGTGCATTTCAGTCTCACTCTGGCTTTCCCCAGCACCAAGAACTGCAGGGAAGTCACTTACTTTTGCACTTTAGGGTACTGCATCTCCAAGATGGCATTCGTAGATTCAGTCTGACTTTCTTTTAAATGCCTTGGCCACATGTTGTCTACCCAATCAATGAAATCCACCTTAAAAAAAAGGAAAAAAAAAGGACATTTAAGATCCAAGAGGATCGCTGGACTTAAAGAGTTTTAAATGCAAGAAAAGCAGAATTCCACATATTCCCTAGCCCCTTTCTCTGTCAATGCACAGGCCATGTGCCCTCCTGGGAGGAGGGAGGACAGCTGAGGGAGTATGTACAAGTGAGGACTTCCGAGGGATTTCCATCGACAAGGCCACTCTACTTGCTGGCCATGGAGTGAATGTGTCAGAATTGGACCTCCTCAGTGGCTTAGACAGAGCAGAGGACATCTGGTACCATACTGAAACTGGCTAACTACATCAGTGAAGCACTGACAGTAAATCTCCGGGCCACCAGAGACTCCAGGGAGGAATATGTCAGCCACTGGACCATGGCAGGAGCGCCTCATCCGGGGAACGGCAAGATCAACAGCATTTCAGAACCACTTGAGCAGGACCTGGCGCAGGGCCCCCATTGGGGACCCTGGGATAACATCCACTGGCCATCCCCATCTCTGGGTACTCCACAGTGAGAACCTGGTGCAGCTCATCCCCTTATGTAACCCGCCCCCCACCGGACCAAAAAAAGGAAACAATGGTCTTACCCACCATCCTCTAATTCCTCAACCTTTCTCACCCTACTCAACTGTGTAAAATCATCAAAACTCAATAGTTCAAAAAAAAAAAAATAAAAAAATAAAAACACGATTCCTTGAAAACTTTACAAGAATGCCACAATTTCCTCAAAAGTGAATTAAACCAAGCTGTGGTGAATCTTAAGCAACTAAAAAAACATTTTAGAAACAATTTTTAACTCAGAATAAACAACAGTGGTTCCAGCAACACAACTGTAAGGACAACACTGGTCAAAATGGAGTCACTGACAGAGAGTGCAGGGCAGCCAAGAAAACTTCTTCAACACGAATACAATTTGCTCCTTTTCTTCAATCCAAGAAAAGCTTAACTTCCGGAAGTAACTAAAACACTCAGGGCATACTACTAAGGGTAGCCAAGATAACATCCCATATGGGCACCATTTTATGATCCAGTTGCTCCACTTACACCCATTTCCGTGCCTGTGACGTGGGAAAGCAATAGTGGACGGCCCAAAGCCTTGAGGCACCATATGTAACTTCTACAGGCAGCTCCTGGCTCCTGATTTCCAATCGGTAAAGTTCCAGCCATTGTGGCCATGTGGGAAGTGAACCAGTAGATGGAAGATCTTCCTCTCTTTTCTCTCTCTCTCTTTTTTTTTTTTAAGATTTATTTATTTTGGGCTTGGCGGCGTGGCCTAGTGGCTAAGGTCCTCGCCTTGATCCCATGTGGCCGCTGGTTCTAATCCCGGCGCTCCACTTCCTCTCTGTCTCTCCTCCTCTCGGTATATCTGACTTTGTAATAAAAATAAAATAAATCTTTAAAAAAAAAAAAAAAAGATTTATTTATTTTTATTACAAAGTCAAATGTACAGAGAGCAGGAGAGACAGAGAAGAAGATCTTCCATCCAATGATTCACTCCCCAAGTGAGCACAACGGCCGGTGCTGCGCCAATCCATGAACGGCACCCCTGCATGGGGCCTCTGTCCTGTGTCTAACCTCTATTTCTAATCCACTTCATACGTTCTACTCTTATTTCTTATGATTCCACAAACTCCTAGTTTTTATAAATGAACAATGACAGGAGTACTAAGGAAATGCATTTATAAACAATGTTGAGTTCTTATAACGTTCTTTTTTGTTGCTGTTGCTATTGGAAAATCAGATATACAGAGAGGAGAAAAGATAGAGAGGAAGAGCCTCTGTCTGCTGGTTCACTCCCCCAGTGACCACCATGGCTGCAGCTGAGCCAATCGGAAGCCACAAGCCACAAGAGTCTCTTCCGGATCTCCCACATGGTGCAGGTCCCCAGCTTATGGACCAGCTTCCATCGCTTTCCCAGGTGCTCTAAACGGGAGCTGGACAGGAAGTGGGGCCACCAGGATTAGAATTGGTGCCTATGGGCCCGGCACGGTAGCCTAGTGGCTAAAGACCTCACCTTGAATGTGCTAGGATGCCATATGCACAACGGTTCTAATCCTGGCTGCTCCACTTCCCAACCAGCTCCCTGCTTGTGGCCTGGGAAAGCAATCAAGGATGGCCCAAGGCTTGGGGACCCTGCACCCGCGTGGAAAACCGGGAAGAGGTTCCTGGCTCCTGGCTCTGGATCGGCACAGCACCGCCTGTTGCCGTCATTTAGGGAGTAAACCATAGGACAGAAGATCTTCGTCTGTCTTTCCTCTTCTCTGTATATTTGACTTTCCAATAAAAATAAAATGAATCTTAAAAAAAAAAAAATTTAGTGCCCAGATGCAATCCCAAGACATGCAAGGTGAGGATTTTACCCACAAGGCCAATGTGCTGGGCCCTCTTACAACATTCTTTCACTGCAATATGTATTTAGATAAAAAAAATTGCAATTACGATTGGTGCCCCTGCACACACGTGGACGATCAGGATGGATCTCTTGCTCAGCGCAGCCCCGACCTGTCTGTTGTGACAATTTGTGGAGCACACAGTAGATGGAAACTCTCTTTCAAATGAATGAATGAATTTTTAAAAATTCTTAGAAGATTTACATGCTTAATTTGAACAACAGTCTGGAGGACAGGAGGAGAAAAATCTGATTCTTCACTCGAAATGGCCACTAGAGCCAGAGCGGGGCCAGACGGAAGGAGCCGGGAGGCTGCTTCCACGTGTCCCCCGCGGCTGGCATTTGGGCCCTCCTCTGCTGGCGCCCAGGCACATTCTCAGAGAGCTGGACTACAAGTGGAACAGCCAGGACTTGAATGCGGGCCCACAGGTGATGCTGCCATTACAGGCTGTGGCTTTACCGGCTTTGCCATGGCATACACCCCCCAAAAATAAATCAAAAAAAAAAAAAAAAAAAGGAAAGAAAGAAAGAAAGAAATGTCAAGAAACTATAGTTTCTCCAGACAGTGGTGAACTACGAACAGCATTTTCTTTCTTTGTCCACATGTATAAATGCATTAAAAATAATTTACCTCTTAGTCGGGTGAAAAGGTATACGTTTAAATATAAAAGCAATTACCACATTTCAACTTTGAAACTGAATATAACTAGGGTAATTCCAATGAAAACTGGATAAAACCCTGAGACCTTTACTTCAATAAAATGACAAGAATATTCCAAATCCAGCATTAAATAGAACACTTGACTCAATCAAGTCCAGCGTCAAGGATTCAACGGAAAAAAATGGTAAAAGGAAAGTGACTGTGGACGGCCAGGGGAAGCCACTGCAACACAGGCATCCCATCTCAGAGCACCATTCAAGTCCCAGCAGCTCTGCTTCCAACCCAACTCCATGCCAATATTTCTAGAAACGCAGAAGATAAGTCACCCGCGTTTCTGGCAACTGACACTTATGTGGCAGTCCTGCCTGGAGTTCAAGCTTCCCAACTTTGCAGCAACCAACGGAGCAGCACACTACTAAACAGGAAAATCCCTGTGCATCGAGTCCTCTGTGACACCCGGTGTACTGGCTACACTGGCTAATCCTCTGCCTGCAAGTGCCAGCATCACACATGGGTATTAGATCGTGTCCCAGCTGCTCCACTTCTCATCCAGCTCCCTGCTTGTGGCCTAGGAAAGCAGTGGATGATGGCACAAAGCCTTGGGAACCTGCACCCCATGGGAGAGACTCCAAGGGGGCTCCTTGTTCCTGGTGTGAGCTCTGGCTGTGGCAGCCATTTGGAGCATTAACCAGTGGAAAGAAGATCTTTCTTCCTCTTGCCATGTAAATCTGCCTTTTTTTTATCTACTATTTTTTAAAGATTTATTTTTTTTTTTAAAGATTTATTTATTTTTTTTGGAAAGGCAGATATACAGAGAGGAGGAGAGACAGAGAGAAAGATCTTCCGTCCAATGATTCACTCTCCAAGAGGCTGTAACGGTTGGAGCTGAGCCAATCTGAAGCCAGGAGCAGGCTCTTCCTGGTCTCCCATGTGGGTGCAGGGTCCCAAGGCTTTGGGCCATCCTCAGCTGCTTTCCCAGGGCACAGGCAGGGAGGTGGATGGGAAGTGGAGCAGCCAGGATACGAACCAGTGCCCATATGGGATCCCAGCACATGAAAGGTGAGGAGTTTAGCCATTAGGCTACTGCAATAGGCCCTTAAATTTGCCTTTTCAATAAAAATAAATCTTTAAAAAAGGAGGGGCTGCCACCTTGTGTAACTAACCCCATCCAACCACATCATCTTATCAAGTGCTTACTGGTTCTTTTTTTTTTTTTTAAAGATTTATTTATTTTTTACAGAGTCAGATATACAGAGAGGAGGAGACACAGAGAGAAGATCTTCCATCTGATGATTCACTCCCTAAGTGAGCCGCAACGGCCGGTACGTGCGGATCCGAAGCAGGGAACCAGGAACCTCTTCCGGGTCTCCCACACAGGTGCAGGGTCCCAAAGCCCAAAGCCTTGGGCCATCCTCGACTGCTTTCCCAGGCCACAAGCAGGGAGCTGGATGGGAAGTGGAGCTGCTGGGACTAGAACCGGCGCCCATATGGGATCCCGGGGCATTCAAGGCGAGGACTTTAGCCGCTAGGCCATGCCGCTGGGCCCATGCTCACTGGTTCTAAGCAAACTTCCATGAGTAACTTTCTCATCAAGCGAGGTAAGACTGCTTTCCATTATATGCAAAAGTCTAGGTCTCTAAATTCAGTCACTGGCGAAACAAATCAGACTGCCCCTGTCCAATAACACAGTTAACCAATTTTGGAAAATGAACAGTCTTCTAAAAATACACATTATTCATACCAAACAGTACAAGAACCACTCTTGTGGTTACACTGACAAACACGGACACAATGGCCACACTTACTGTGGTGGGCCTCTGCACCATGTTTTCCAGCCTGGTATGGCTGAACTCAAGGCTGATGACATTATACAGTTTCTCCCGCTCCTCTTCTGGGGTCTCATAGTAGCGAGTCCACTGGGCCATGGTCATCTCAATGCCTTTCTGTGTGTTCACATCCATGACGTCCACCATGCGGCGACTCCCTGCCCGGAGAGACAAACTAATTAATTATACGGAGCCATTACTACTTTGAAAACACTGAGATAAAAATATGAAGCACCATAGAAGGAAACTGTCCATTCTTCTGCAGGGTATCAGTAATAGAAAAGAAATATCGCTTCAGATGGATAATCATAATCAAACCTCAGAATGTGTAAGGAGGCAGCTCTTTTTTTTTTTTAAAGATTTATTTATTTTATTACAGTCAGATATACACAGAGGAGGAGAGACAGAGAGGAAGATCTTCAGTCCGATGATTCACTCCCCAAGTGAGCCACAACGGCTGGTGCTGCACCGATCCGATGCAGGGAACCAGGAACCTCTTCCGGGTCTCCCACACAGGTGCAGGGTCCCAAAGCATTGGGCCGTCCTCGACTGCTTTCCCAGGCCACAAGCAGGGAGCTGGATGGGAAGTGGAGCTGCCAGGATTAGAACCGTTGTGCATATGGGATCCCGGGTCTTTGAAGTCGAGGACTTTAGCCGCTAGGCCACACCACCAGGCCCAGCTCTTTTTTTTAAAACAATTTATTGCAAACTCAGAATTACATAAATATGAAGGTGCAATCTTGGGGAAGGAAAAGGGGGCGGGAGATAGATGCACAGATAGATAGCCAGAGAGAGAGAGAGAGAGAGAGAGAGAAATATATCTTCTATTGGGCCTGATGTGAGGGCGCAATTAGATGATCCTATCCTTGAAAGCACTAGGATCCACATGGGTGCCTTTTTGTGACTCAGCTGCCCCACTTCCCATCCAGCTTCCTGCCTGTGGCCTGGGAAAGCAGTCGAGGACGGCCTAAACTCCTGGGACCCTGCACCTACGTGGGAGACTCAGAGGAGGCTCCTGTCTTTGGACTGACTCAGCTCTGGCCACTGCAGCCATCTGGAGACAGATTTATCTCTATTCTGCTTCTCCTCCTCTCTGTAAATCTGATCTGTCTTTCCAATAAAAGTTAAAAACAAACAAACAAAAAAACCTTCCACTGGCTGCCTTCCTGAGATGGCCAAAACAGACAGGGCTATGCCAAGCTGATGCCAGCTTTATCCAGGTCTTCATGTGGGTGGCAGGGGCCCCAAGTACTTTCCCCATATTTTGGTGCCTATCCCAAGCCATTGGCAGGGAACTGAATTGGAAATAAGAGTACCCATGTGGAATGCTGTTGCTACACCACCCATGGAATCTTATTTAATCTCACTAAAGCTTGAAAATTCTCATGTTCAGTACTAATTTTCATTATGCATATGAAAGGTACCTTGTAGGACAGGAATCTGGGCACCTAACTGTCCGGTCAAAGCTCTCGCGCTGTAGCCCAAGCCCGGGGGAACTGCAGCTCTCCATCCCGCGGTCCCCCATGTGCATCTGTCTGCCACCACCACACGGAGTACACGTAACCTTGTGTACTCAGGACATGCGAGCTCTACCAAGCTTTCTCTGGGTCCTTTGTGAGGCCAAAATAATTTTTATATGGGTTTTTCTATTTTTGAAAATAAATAAAATAAATAAATAAGTAGTGCGTGGAGTGGAAGCCTAGAGGCTAAATCCTTGCCTTGCAACAACTGGGATCCCATATGGGTGCCAGTTCTAATTCAGGCTACTCTGCTTTCCATCCAGATCCCTGCTTCTGGCCTGGGAAAAAGCGGTTGAGGATGGCCCAAAACCTGTGTGGGAGACCCAGGAGAAATTCCTGGCTCTTGGCTTTGGATTGGCTCAGCTCCAGCTGCTGTGGCCACTTGGCAAGTAAACCAGTGGATGGAAGATTTTTTTTTCTGTCCTCTCTGAATCGGACTTTGTAATAAAATAAATAAACAAATAAATAAATAACAGATACATATATAAATAACAGATATATACATAAATAACATATTTTTTTATTTTAAGGAAGGGGTGACATGCACACCACTTTCAATCTGTTAGTACCTTCCCAAATCAATGGGCTCCAATTACCAGGATGGGGACAGGGGAACCTGGGAGCTTGCAGCTCCATTCGGGGTGCACACATGGGGAAAGAGGCATACAGTACAATCACTGGACCCTGCAGCTGCTGCCTCCAGGGAAGCTGGATCAGAAGTGCAGCCGGTTTGGGACACAGTGGGTAAAGCTGCTAGTAGCAATGTTGGCATCCAATATGGATGCCAGGTTGTGTCCCGGTTCTAATCCCCTCCCTGGAAAGGTAGTGAAAGATAGCCTGAAGCCCTGCACCCACATGGGAGACCTTGAACAAGCTCCTGGCTTCAGGCCGGTCAAGTCCAGCCATAGCGGCCGTTGGGGCAGTGCATCAGCAGCTGAAGGTCTTCTCTGATTTCCTTCTCTGAGGAATCCTTATCAACAACAACAAAGTAGCACGTAGCTTACAACACCCGCCTCTGCCCCATGGCCTTCCACAGGGACTGTAAAGTGCTCCAGGTGATCATGACATCTTAGCAACACTACCACATCATGCACAAGGATCTAGTTATTCACCTTTAATTTGTTTTCTCCAAGCACTGCAATTTTCATAATACTTTAGTTGCCATTGCTCAGATACTAATGAAGTAGTTTATTCTCCTTGTATGTAACTGTAAAGGGAACTATCTGTAACTTTTTTTTTGTATTACTACATGTTAGTACAAATGAAATTTGTTTTTGAGTACCAGGTGTTACTATTTTTGCTGAGTTTATGCTTTTTCAACAACTGTGAAATCCCGGCACTAGGCCGAGGGTGGGCTGTCCTCCGTCCCCTGTGACTCCCTGATGTCCCACAGGCCTGTGTCCTCCCTCTTGTTGTCAGTGTGTGTGACTCTCAATTTCCCTTTAAGGAGTGCTTCTGCTACATTCAGGTAGGCTATTTTTGTAGTCACTTATCTTTAAATACTTTCTCTTGAGACTTTTTCAATTCATTGGTTTGAAGAGATTTATTCCCAAAATTGTCAACTTTCAAATTGAATTTCCTTATTGATATCTAATTTGATTCCATGATGCTTAATAAGACATTTTTATTTATTTATGTTGAAGACCCCTGAGAAAACACTTTGATGTCATTCATTTAAATCTGACGTGACTTGGGGGCCAGTTCTGTAGTGTAGCTGCAACACCGGCTTCCCAGTGTGCACGCTGGTGTCCTGCTGTCCACTCTGATCCAGCTCTGGGCCAATGGCCTCGGGAAGCAGCAGAGGACGCCGAGTACCTGGGCCCAGCACACCCTCATGGGAGACAGGGATGGAGCTGCAGCTCCTCCTGACACACCTTGGGCTTTGGCATCCATCTGCTGAGTGAAAAAACATGCAAGATGTTTCTGTCTGCCCTACAACTGACTTTAAATTAACAAAGCTTCGGGGAGAAAAAAACCACCCCACGAGAGAAGTGACGGAACCCTAGGCTGCAGCTTAGCTCAGTGCTTCCTGGCTGTACTGACCACCCTCATGACGTCAGCAGACGAAAGACCTTCCCATCTCTGTAACTCCACATCTCAAAATAAATAATTTTAAAAACACATATTCATTCCCTCAATATCCCCCTTTATTACCTCAAATACAAGAAGGAAACAAAATGGAAATAATAGTCTTACCCACTTTCCTATAGACCTTGAACCTTTTTACCCTAGTTTGGTATGCAAAGATTCTCAAAAATAAAAAAAAAATTAAAAAAAAGGAAAAAGTTAAATTTGTATATATTCACTTTTGTAACAAAAGGGGAAAAATCTGGCAGGAGGTGGGAGTTTTGGGGGGAATCCCAGCCTATACAAAAATGCGCCACATGATTCAAAATTCAAAATAAAAATATATTTTAAAAAAGAAGAAGAAAAATGGACATATATTTATTTACAGGGCCCAGGGTGATAGTGTAATGGTTAAGGTCCTCATCTTGAATGCCCCGGGATCCCATATGGGCGTCAGTTCTAATCCCGGCAGCTCCACTTCCCATCCAGCTCCCTGCTTGTGGCCTGGGAAAGCAGTTGAGGACAGCCCAAAGGCTTGGGACCCTGCACCTGTGTGGGAGACGTGGGAAAAGCTCCTGGCTCCTGGCTTTGGATTGACTCAGCTCCAACCATTGTAGTCACTTCGGAAGTGAATCATCAGACAGAAGATCTTCCTCTCTCTCTCTCCCTTCTCTCTATACATATCTGACTTTGCAATAAAAATAAATAAATCTTGAAAATATGATTTATTCCTTTTTATTGGAAAGTCAGATTGACAGAGAGGGAGAAACACACAGAAGCATCTCCTGTTGCCAACTCACTCTATGTGGCAGCAACGGCAGGAGCTGAGCTCATCTGAAGCCAGGAGCCAGGAGCTTCCTCTGCATCTGCTGCGTGGGTGCAGGGTCCCAAGGCTTTGGGCCGTCCTCTGCGGCTTTCTCAGACCACAAGCAGGGAGCTGGATGGGAAGTGGAGTGGCCGGGACACGAGTTAGCCACTGAGTTATTGTGACAGGCCTGTCACTGGGTCTCCTACAGAAAGCACACACTCATGGATCCTAATTTTTGAATTCCTCACTTCAGGCTGCCACAGAGCTTCGGACTGGCACTAGCAGTCCATGTGGTGGATCCAGCTACGTGTTCATAGTCCCTGGGCCCTTGTGCCCACGTGGAATGGAATGCCCAGTAGAAGCTCCTGGACCAGCTTAGCTCCGCCCTTGGTGCCAATCGGAGGTGTAAATCAGTGGATGGAAGATCTTTCTACCTCTACTTCTCTAACTCGCTTCCCAATAAAAATAAATAAATCTATGTCATTTTACCATTTTCCCCCTCATTTCCTTACTAGCATATTTTATGTATAAATATTCTAATTTCATAATGAAAATAATACATTTTTCCTTCACTTCCAATTTTACATAACTCTTTCCTTTTTGAGTTACCATGGGATTCTATTTTAAATTAATACCCTTTTCTGTTTGATAACATACAAAACTCCGGTCCTTCAGTTCTTGCGCCTACCCTTGTGGCTGACTGATGATGTAAAATAAAGAAAACCTTCACCTTACTTATTTTGCATTCATAAACACAAAATTTTGTCAATGCATAAGCATAATATACAGAGGTACATCAAAAATGTGAATGATACTAGCTTTTATTTGATGACTGTCCTTTTAAAAAATTGTTTTTTGGGGGCCCGGCACAGTAGCCTAATGGCTAAGTACTGGCCTTGCATGCTGTCTAGGATCCCATATGGGCACTGGTTCTAATCCCGGCAGCCCCACTTCCCATTCACCTCCCTGTCTGTGCCCTAGGAAACCAGTTGAGGACAGCCCAAAGCCTTGGGACCCTGCACCTGCGTGGGAGACCCAGAGAATCTCCTGGCTCCTGGCTTTAGATCAACTCAGCTCCAGTCGTTGCAGTCACTTGGGGAGTGAACCATTGGTGGGAATATCTTCCTCTCTGTCCTCCTCTCTGTGTATCTACCTTTCCAACCTAAATAAATAAATCCTAACAAAATAGAGAGATAAGGACTGGGGTCTGGCAGGGTAGCTAATACCTATAGTCTAGCCCCACACACCCAGAATCTTAAATGGGCGTCAGTTTGTATTCTAAATGCTCCCTTCCCAACCAACTCCCTGCTTGTGACCTGGGAAAACAGTGAAATATGCCCAAAGCCTTGGGATCATGCACCCCCACAGGAGATCCCGAGGAAGCTCCTGGCTCCTGGCTCCGGATTGGCTCAGCACCGACCGTTGGGGATACTTGAGGAGTGAACCAGGAGATGAAAGACCTTTCTCTGTTTCTCTTTAAATCTGTTTGTCTGACGTTCTGATTAAAAAAGAGAGATAAGGCCTAAGTAGAAAGTAAGGAGGTTACCAGGAGCAGTGGCCTCAGAGCAGGCCTGATTTTCTCACACTTTTGTCCTTGACATGGACAGCCTCCCCAGGGCCTGAATGGACAGATGTCCAGTCTGGGACTCTCAGCCTCCAAAGCTGAAAGCTAAGTATGCAGCTTCTCGCTATAGCAATACAATAAAAGCTAATACACTGCTTATAATCTTACTAACGATCTACTTACGTAATGAGAAACTTCTCCAATGCTTTGAAGAGTCTCCTTGCCTTGGAAAGTCTGACCGTAACATGTTTCGGGTACGGTTTCTGAGTTATATAGAGTTTCTTGAGTTTTTCAAATGTTCACTCCATGCCTTTAATCAAATCTGGGAATGTGCTTCAAATATTCCGTCTCTTCTTCTGGTACTTGTAAAATACATATTGTAGTCTGCTAATTGGTGTCCCACACATCCCCTCACGCATTCCTACTGTGATGCGTAGTGCGAATTGACAGAATAGCTCAAGAGCCACTGAAAATGGACAGAAATTTCGTATAGATCTGATGGGTGGGAAACCCTCTACCAAGCAGCAGGCATCTGGCCAGGGCCATTTATTGTGTCATCACACAACAGAAGCAGAGCAAGGCCGACCTTGCCCTGTCAAGAAAGGGAAGCAATCACTCCAACAAGGTGGGAGCGCTGAGCCCAACACCTATCAAAAACTCTTATTTATTTTAAGATTTGTTATTATTGTAGAGACAGATCAGATTTACAGACAGGAAGGAGAGGCAAAGAATTTCCAGCTGCTGGTTTACACCCTAAATGGTCCCAACAGCTGGGCTGAGCTGAACCAAAGCCAGGAGCAGGAGCCTCTTCCAGGTATCCCACACGGGTACAATGCGCAACGCCTTGGCCGTCCTCTACTACTTTCTGCATCCACAAGCAGGGAGCTGGATGGAAAGTGGAGCAGTCAGAACTTGAACCAGTGCCGTATGGGATCCTGGCACTTACAAGATCCCAAGACTCCACTGTGCTTCTGGGATCTAAGTCAATGCTAAACATTCCCTATGGCAGTAACTCTTCCTTTGAAGACCTTGTAATCACATAACAATGCTGAGCGGTGAACACCAGTCCATGCAAAAGCTAAGGATGGGGGCTTGTCCAGCAGGATATCCTTTTACCTGCAAGGATGATGGATCAGGAGACTGGTCACATTAGGCAGGGCCATAACATTAAGCAGCACTCGAGAACCATATCCGGTGGTAGATTCTGTGTGGGATGTGTGGGCCACACCCTGTGATAATTCTAGCCCCACTGGTAAGCCCAAGAGTTTGGGTGGTTTTGGATTAAGGTAGGTGTGAGCAACGAGTCTGCCATCAATCACAGGTAAAGGAACCGACAACAGTCTGGACTGGTCAAGGCAGCGGCACCTGAATAGGGTGTGGGGTGGGCCAGGCTGTAACGTTCACCAGCTCATACAAGGCCAAATGGAAGGCCAGACTGCGCCAGGAACTGGCCTAAAACCCATTAGCGTATATGAGAACTGAGTCTGGGAGTGGGTCAAGTGGAGGAACTTGGGAAACTCGCCTGGCGAGTCATAGCTTCTGCTAGTGAACATGTAGTCCAGACCTGGGGGTCAGACATGCTGGGCAAAGTAGCTCCAATGGCTGGCCAATGTGTGAATTGATAATGGAACGGGATGTACTGGGCAGGACTGAGCAAACCTTAGCCCACAAGCAAAACTAGAAACCAGGATGGAGCAAAGGTCATGCTGAGCTAGGCTCTTGCACCTAATGGTCTGCGTGAGTCAAGGACGCTAAGCCACAGTGTCTAAGGCAGAGGCCAGTACAAGTGAGGGACTAAGCCAAGCTGAGTCAGAGCAGCCACTGGCATGAGCATGATCTATGGCTGGGAACAGGCCTGGTTGGGGAGGTAAGGGGGACACCCTAGCTGCGTGGAGGTTCCCACCAATGGGTGCGTGGGCTGGAATGGGGGCTGCGTTCTATCTAGGAAACAGTTATAATCTCCAGTGGCACTAGTGTGGACTGGGATTGGATGCACCAGGCCAGCCCAGACCCCAACACCGTCTGGTGTCATGGAGAACCAGGATGGATGTGGGACTGACTAGGCTAGGTCTCATCCCCTACTGAGCCATGTGTGAGCTGTATGTGGGTATGGACAAGCTGTGGCTGGGCTGAAACATCCAACAATAAGAACCAGAATGGGGTGAAAGCCAGCCAAGAAAAGCCACTATTCCTGCTAGGACAGGAGGTGAACTGAGTAGGGCTGGCTCATGGACCCCCTGGTATATGAGCAAAATCTGGCATTGGGAGGGGTTCTGATGGAGGAGCCTGGGCGACTCCTCTGGCACAACACAGACCCTGCAGGAAAGCACAAGAAGCATGATAGGAAACAGCCCAGAATAGGCCATGGAAAGTTTCCCACTGGCAAACATTTGGCATGGGTTGAGGGCAGACCAGGCTGAATCAGTACATGTCATGCATCCACTGGCGAATCCAAGCACCAGAACAAAGTGTGGGTCGAGCCAGGTTTGGTCGCAACAAAACCCAGTGCACAATACGGAATGCCAGGGTGAGGTTGCCTGTACTGGATGTGACCGCAGCGCCCAACCAGCATGCGTGAGAACCAGGAAGGGAGGGGGCAGAGCCAGCAGGGAGAATGTGGGGGATTAAGGGGGTGGTCCCCTCGCCGGACAGCTACTCCCACTGGAGAGCATGGGCTGGGATGAGGACAGACCAGACTAAGCAGGGCTACAACACCTGTGTGCCACATGTGGACTAGATCAGGGAAAAGCCAGGCTGGGCTGATTATTCCTACTGGTGCAAGCATAAATTAGAGTGGGTGAGGGATGTTTGGCTTAGCTGCAGCATCTGCTGGCAGAAGCTGACACTGGGGGCTAATTCTGACAAGTCAAACCACAGAACCACCTGAAGAGTGCATAAACCGGGATTGGGAGAGACCTGGGAGGGAATTAGTGGGTTCCTCCCTCTTGGGTTACTACTCCCACGGGAGGGCATGAAAACTAGGACAGGGGCTGGGGTGGCTAGACAGAGAGGCTCCCAACAACATCCGTGAGGGCTGGATAGTTGAGTTGGTTAGATGGAACTAAGCTTTAATACCCATTGACAAGTACAAGAGCCAAATGGGATGGGGACAGACTGGTCTACTGCTACACATACTGGCAAACCAGGGTAGGGGGCGGGCCTGGTGGGGGTTATTGTGGGTCGCCACGACTAGGCTGCAGCTTCAATTGGCTGATGTAAGGGCCGAGTACGTGCTGGGCAGAACCAGGCTGGACTGCAACACCCATTGGTTCCAGTGCAACTCGGGACTGAAACCAGAACCAACCCAGCAATTGCAACCACCAGTTGATCGTGGAGATGGACTGTGCTGGAGCCCTGTGCTTGCTAGAACATACCAGAATCTGGTCTGGGAATACCTCAAAGTTTCTGTGGGGATCTCCCCAATCAAAATGCTGGACTCAGAACCCTAGCCAAGAAAAGACAGAAGACAGAACAAGTCAATCAACCACCACAGCTATATGTTGCCAGCGAAATACTGGGAAAATGAAGACTCTATCAATCAGGTGATTCTTCAACGACCTCACTGAGCTGGGAGTGACGAAAATGGCAGCGATTCATAACTGGAGAACTATTAAAACCACTTGAGCAAGGATTTCAGCACATGCCCCACATCCGGGACTTGGGGAGGGTGGGAAACTGGGTGGGGCTTCTCCCTCAATATCCCCCTTTACCTCAGATACAAGAAGGAATCAATATGGACATAATAGTCTTACCCACTCCCTATAGCCCCTGAACCTTTTTACTGTAATTAACTATGTAAAGATTGTCAACAATATAATTAAAAAATAATTAAAAAAAAACTATTAGAAAGGCAGAGTGTATGTGTGTGTAGGAGAGAATGAGAGAAAGAATGATCTTCCAACTGTTGGTTCACTTTTCAAATGGTCACTAGCTGGAAGCTTCTGATGAGTCCCCCACTTCGTCACAGGGCCCCAAGTCCTTGGGCCATCTTGCACAGTTCTTCCAGGCACGGTAGAAGGGAACTCTATCCACCATTGGTTCTTTCAGCTGGTTTCCGCCCTCTGAACAGGCCTTCTGTCTTATTCCATCACATGCCATTGATTTCCTGGTGAATACTGGGTATCTGCACCTACAGCCAGCCTCTCCCTCCTTGTCTGGGCTGGCCATATGTCGTTACTGCTTGTTTCATTTTGTCTTGCTTTGCCTTCATTTTCATAGCTGCAGGTTGTCTGTGTATCAAGCATCAGCTTCAAGTATGAATGAGAAGTTTTCTCAGCTCTTTCAGATCCCTTCTGGGGGCATACCGGTCACTTTCTAATGGCCTCTCCCACACACACAGCTTCTCATGAAGAGAAGAAAAATGTGACAGGGCACTAGTCCTTCAAACCACCTGGGAATCACTCTCGCCAGAGAAAAGGGCAGGAAACAGGCCACCTGGGATCATGGCACTGCTCCCCAGTACCTGGAGGACTGGGTCCGTTCTGCCCAGACTACCTTCCAAAGAGCTCTGTCCCAGAACAAATGTGGAGCTGCCTGCCCAAAGCCTCGCTGGGGGACATGGAGCAATACGAAGACAGGGAGATAGCTAGCCCTCAGCACACTGACACCTGGCGTTGTCTGGATTAATTTCTGGACCAGGCCTTCATCTGGAACTTGCCGGCTCTCACTAGACCCCAGGGCACTAAGAACAGCTCCATCTGCGAGATTCTGCCAGGTAACTGCTGTGCAGGGGGGAAGTTATGTTCTTGGAGCTTCCCACTCAGCCATCTCCCGACAATGTGCTGCAGGAAGCTCCACTGTCAGTGACAATCAAAGAGGGTTCTGCTGGGGGCTGGCGCCATGGTGTAGCAGGCTGTGTCCACCTGGGCTGCTGACACCCTACACAGGCACTGGGATTGGACCCCAGCTGTACAACTTCCAGTGCTGTGAACAAACCAACGCAAGATCTCCCCCTCTGTCCTTGGTTCTATACCTGTCCCTCTCAAATAAAAAAATTGGAAGAAAACAAAAACCAAGGGTTCTGAGGCAGGTCACTTACAGACCGTAAACTGAACGGATGCCTAACCAAGAGTGAGCAGGTGTGGCGACCTGCTGCCATAGGGATCCTGGGAGTTCCTGTGCACAAAGTCCTTGAAGAAAAAGTCAAGGGGTCGGCACCATGGCTGAAGGGGCTAATCCTCCGCCCGGAAGTGCTAGCATCCCATACTGACGCTGCTTCATGTCCCGGCTAGCCCACTTCCCTTCCAGCTTCCTGCTTGAGGGTGTCAGGGATGACCCAAGCCTTGGGACCCTGCATCAACGCGGCAGACACAGAAGAAGCTCCTGGCTCCTGGCTTCAGATCGGCTCAGCTCTTTCTGTTGTGGCCACTTTGGGAACGAACCAGCAGACGGAAGATTTTTCTTTCCCTCCTTCTCTCTGTAAATCTGCCTTTCCCATAAAGATAAATAAAAATCTTAAAAGAAAAAGTCAAGTGATGGATTCTAAGTAGTCAAGTAGTTATACTAAGACTTAGGTAGGTCAGCATTTTAATCACTGAACAGACTTGCTACACATCTACTATATCCTAGGGACCGTGGCAAGTCTAAGGGAGCACTCAGTGACGGGCAGATGGCTAGACTCTAATAGGGGAACGGAGATGAACAACAGGAGTTAAAGACTGGTTCAGGGCTCTCTGCAGTGCTCACCTCTTGGATAGAGAGTTCACCCAGAGACTTGACAGGGGCCCTCACGTGGCCAACAGCCAGCACTGCAAGACACAGTTCCTGTGTATTGGGAGCCTTCTTTAGTTCAGCTTCATTCTTTAGTAAAGCGCTCTGCTTCATGCTTCAAAAGGCTGTCCTGAGCTGAAGTCCACCTATGCGCCCCGAAGCCTGGGGGCAATGAACACCAAGCAGAGACGACCACGCCAGAGCTTCACTAACCACAGGGAGCAGTCTTCTTTACTAGATCCTTCTAGTTTCAGCTCTTTTCAAAAATGCCGAGTAAAATCAAATGTAATTCATAATAAAATAATGGGCCTGGTGCAGTAGCCTAGCGGTTAAAGCCCTGGCTTTGCACACGCCAGCATTCCAGTAGCCCCCACTTTCCATCCAGCTCCCTGCTTGTGGCCTGGGAGGGTAGTCAAGGATGGCCCATGAACTTGGATCCTGCACCTGTGTGGGAGACCAGGAAGAGGCTCCAGGCTTCTAGATTCAGATCGCCCAACTCCAGCCGTTGCAACCATTTGGGGAGTAGTAAATCAACGAACAGAAGATCCTTCTCTCTGTATATCTGACTTTCCAATAAAAACAATCCAAACTTTAAAAAATACTGAATTTAGTCACGGACTAAAGAGAAATTTTAATATATCTATTTCGCAACGTTAGGAAATTCAAGCCTTAGACAAGTTACCAAATGGAGCCCTGGCAAGGATTCCCTGGGGATTTCCTACCACCCTTAACGTACTGAAAAATAAAGTTTCACGGCTTAGAGATACAAGTCTTAGTTTCATGGGCAGATTTCCCCACAAGCCACATTCCTCACAGAGATATGGACAGATATGCAATGATAAAAATGGCAGACAACAAAACAGGTAGAGATTGAAATGTCCTAGTGAATATCCCATCAGGCACCCCTCAGGTTCTCGTCAGTCTGTGTCGCCGCTCTGAGCCTCAGAGGGCGCGGCGGGCAGCACTTACCCACACACATTTTGACATCATTCACAGTGAAGTCCGGATCTGGCATCCTAGAAAATAAAGACCACTAAGTAGAAGCAGAAAGTGCAATTTCTTCAATCAAAGTAGTTCCTGAAGGTTCTGAGAAACCCGCAATCACATCCAAACGTCACTCCGGTTTAGAATTATTTTCTAAGAATAATTTGTCATACGTTAACATACATAACAGGAAAATAAAATACAACAAAACGGTTACAATAATTATCTGAGAAAGGTGGATAAAAGGAGACTTGAGCTATTCTGTTTTTCAGTTCATCTATATTGTCCCATTTACCTGGAACACAAATCATTTGTATAACAACAGCAAGAAACTCCTATATTGTCTAAATACAGGGGGAACTGTTTTCAGTTACCTACTGGCTTGTGTCAGACTATAACAGTCACTCTGCAGCTACATCCAGCCAGGCCAAGAACACTTACTTTATTCCAAGTCCATCGGAATTCTTGAAAATTAGAGGGTCTCTCAAGCCACCACGCTGGATATACTCTACATTAAAATCTGTAGCCACAAAAAAACAGTTATTAGAAGGACATGAGGTATTTCTGGGAAAAAGACACAAAAACCAGAAAAGGGACTCTAAGCAATGAGTTAATAAAATGTTTTAATTCTGCGTCTACAGCTGTGTTCTGCCAATCAAGGCATGCTTGCTACTTCAACGCATGCAGTAGGCAGAGCAAGCGTAGAGGCTGGGCTGTAGGGAGTCTGCGAAGGCGGAAACGCACAGCTTCAACTACAGGAAGTAGCGCCATATAAAATCTAAGAAGAAATTATTATTATTACCTTGTTTTAGCAGACAAAAACATTAATTCTGATCATAACACATGCTACATCCTTGTTAGTTTGGGAAGGATCAAGGGAAAATGGCACACACCAACTTGAACCTTGTTAAGGGTGGGTGGGTAGATCATGTGCTTTTTTTGGTTAACTATTTTTAACTACACCCAAACCCAGCGATGGGAGAAAGGATAGGCCGTCAGGGGAAAACAACGTCAAATTCCCATCTTAACAAAAGCGTGCTTCTAATCCAGCCAAGAGGTCGCAGGAAGGACAGTGCCGCCTGCACAGTGCGCTCATAGGCAGCCCCAACAGGGACACTGCCCACACGACAGGCCCACGGGTGCCAGAATCTAGGACTTCAAATCTGAACCAAAACTATACTTACCTTTGCCTTCCATAAAAGTAACAAAATTGGCGTTGTATTTGTTGGTATGGAGCTTTTCTTCCAAGTCAAAAGTTCTTTTCCCTTCAATTTCATCATCTGAGATGCCATCGTCTTCGTAGCGCCGTCTCATGGTCCCACGCTGCGGAAGAGGGACACGTGGGTAGGGCCTCCCCGAGCCACCTGGGTAGGGGGGCTTCCTGAGCGCACAAAGGGCTGCCACTTATCAGCTGCCCCTGTCCTACATGACAAACCTTTTCTTCCTTCCAACTGCAACTCCTGACAGTCTCAGGTGAATACAAAAAATACAGCAAAGTTCTAATAAACCATGTGTCCCCCACTTGCGGATTTGACTTTTCTTAGATCTTACATCCTAGAGACAAAATCAGAATAAATATGTCTGAACGGGGTTCACTAAATATTTCATGTATCTATTTTAGCTTGGCTTTAAAGACATTTTGAGCAAGGATACAAAACAAAAGGGTGCTTTAAAAAGTTCATTTTGGTGTAAAATTTTTTGAAATCCAAACATGGCTTTTATATGATCCAAGGGCATCAGAACAACAGCCAGGAGCCCTGAGCAGTCCACAGAAACAGAAGAACAGTAAACCTCCTTCAGGACTAGGGAGGGGAGCTCTCTCTGGTCCTCGCTTGGTTCCAACTTTGGGTCCACCCACTCTCTAGCAATGACCATCAGGATCGCTCCGGAAACCCCTCAAATCAAACAAATAATGAAACAAACAAACAAAAAATCTAGAGTAGATAGAGAACAACAACAAGGAGAGCCTAGCATCAGACAGGAAGCGGTCAGCGTGGACTCAGTTATAGCTCACTGGGTGGGACACAAAGATCAGCTACTCCCCACTAGGACAATGAAGATTTCTCTGCACACCCCTCCATAAAACTGTTCTGCACCTAAACTGTTGACATATGTCTTGTTAGTTATAAGCCAGTCTAGACGTCCCAAAAAAAAAAAAAAAAAAAAAAAAAAAAGCCAGGTTCACCAAAACTATGCTTTGACGCTATAAAAAGCTAAATACTACACTGAAAATAGACACGAGACAACTAAGTAATAATCTATAGCCATTTTATGGTGTATAGGACCCGGGTGTATATAAACTAAAATCGGATTGTCAATGAAGTCACAGGATGTGGTTAAGAACTTGCTTTTTTTTTTTTAACATATTGGTTACTCAATACTATGTCCACTAATTCCATAACGTTATAAATTGTTGCTGGTGTTATGTGGGGGCTTGTGATTGATCGGGATGATACTCGGCCGGCTCTACCTTCAGACCAGAGATGGTCTCCCCAAAAAGCCATTGAACTTATCTAGACAATAAGATGCTGGACTCTATGCTTGGTATATGCTTACAATGAAAGAATCTCATGTGAGCTTGAACTGTGGTAACGCAACAAGGTGGAGGAATCCACCATGGGGTGGGATTTGGAGAGGGGTGGGGGGAATCCTAGTACCTATAAAACTGTGTCACATAATGCAATGTAATAAAAAAAAGTTCATTTTGGTGTAAAATTTCTTGAAACCCAAACATGGCTTTTATACGACGCTTTAAAGATCACTCAGCAAGGATTTCAAAAAATTTGAAATGAAAATGAACTGACCCTCTGAGCCCCATTCCACACGTGCCCAGGACACCGGCACGTGCCTTGCGTAACTCCTTTGTTTTTTCATGGGGGAGACATGAATGTAGCACGAGCTTTTGTCAGACAGCCTCAGGAATACACTACAAGGGCTTGGCAGCATGGCCTAGTGGCTAAGGTCCTCGCCTTGATCCCATATGGCCGCTGGTTCTAGTCCCGGCAGTTCCACTTCCTCTCTATCTCTCCTCCTCTCAGTGTATCTGACTTTGTAATAAAAAAAAATAAAATAAAATAAATCTTTAAAAAAAAAAGGAATACACTACAACATGAACTGCTAGACACAAACACCTCCGTCTCAGCAAAAGGCAGAACAATAATCTACACAACAGCATTCCAGAGCCGACAATCCCGAGTCAGCTTTAAAGATGACATACCTTTTCAAGATGGACAAATGACCAGTGAGCACCTGCAAAGATGCCCCATGTCCCCGCTGCCTGCTGGGGAAAGGCACACGTCCCAAGCGCCGGCTGAGTGTGCAGAACCCGGAAACCGTGTTCATATGCTGCCGGTGGTGATGCTAAACAGGGGCCACCTGGCAAAGAATCCTGAAACTCCCGAAAAATCCAATGACCCAGCTGACTCACTCCTAAGTACAGATTGAGAAACAGGAACCACATGCCCTGGATTGTAACCCTGACTGCACAGACACAAGTTCACATTAGCATTATCCTAACAGCCCAGAGGTACCAACCACCCCAACGACAGCCAACTGGTGAAGCAATTCACAAAGCGTGACGGAAGTATCTAACAGACACAGATCACACAAGGAATGAGGGCCTGAAACACAGTGCCCAGTGAGAGACAAGCACAAATCACGGGCTAGGGCCCAGCGTGGTAGCCTAACGGCTAAAGTCCTCGCCTTGAATGCACTGGGGTCCCATATGGGCACCAGTTCCAATTCCGGCAACCCCACTTCCCATCCAGCTCCCTGCCTGTGGCCTGTGAAAACAGCCGAGGATGGCCCAATGCTTTGGGACCCTGCATCCGTGTGGGAGACCTGAAGGCAGTTCTTGGCTCCTGGCTTCGGATCAGTGCCTCACCAGCTGTTGTTGCGCTCACTTGGGGAGTGAATCATTGGACGAAGATCTTCCTCTCTGTCTCTCCTCCTCTCGATGTATCTCACTTTCCAATAAAAATAAATAAATCTTAAATCACAGACTGTAGGATTTCACTTACACAAAGTGCCCAGGAAAGCCCCAGTCCATCCAGGCAGCAGACGGGCAGTGGAGGGCAGTACAAGGGAGTGGCGACAAGGGCTGAGAACGGCACAGATTCCATTCAGAAGTAGAATCTAGCACCTCACAGTGTCAATGTGCGCACAACTCCGTGGACACACTAAAAAAGAAAATCCCACGGAACTGCATATTTTTTTTAAGATCATTTATTTTCATTGGAAAGTCAGTTACAGAGGAGAGAGGAAGATCTTCCATCTGATGATTCACCCCCCCAAGCAGCCGCAACAACCGGAGCTGCGCTGATCTGAAGCCAGGAGGCAGGAGCCCTCCCGGACCCCCACGTGGGCACAGGGTCCTGAGGCTTTGAGCGGTCCTTGGCTGCTTTCCCGGCCACAAGCAGGGAGCTGGAGAGGAAGAGGGGCCGCTGGGACTAGAACTGGGGCCCACATGGGATCCTGGCGTGTGCAAGGACAAGACAAGGACTCCAGCCGCTGGGCTACCGCGCCAGGCCCTGAATTACACATTTTTAACCAGCAAATTTTACAATGAATTCTATCTCATAAACTATTTTAAAATTTCTCTTATGCAGCCAATTTACTGTCATAATGTAATCTACATTGTTAAGATTTGCTTATATAGCTTTAATATGTAGGCAATGGACAACTGGGAACAGGCAGGGGTGAAGCAGCTCTACCACTTCCAATCCAGAACCTGCTACCAGCCTAGGAAAGCAGCAGCAAGCCTTGGCTCCCTGCACCCAGGTGGGAAGCCCGAAGCAGCTCCTGGCTCCTGGCTTTGGACCAGTCCAGCTCTGGCTGTCACGATCATTTGGCAAGTGACCAGCAGACGGAAGAGCCTCTAACTCTCCTTCTGTATTGTAACTGTGCCTTTCAAATTAAATAAATCTTTTCTTTTTTAAAGTAGCCCTACCTTCGTATATGCCAGAAAATAAATCCCAGAATTTAAAGTTCGGTATTAGTTATTCAGAGCTGCTACTGTAAACACCTAGTGAGATATCAGAGACTGTTCTCTCAGAAAGTGAAGGCCTGTACAGTAACTAGAAAAATAAAAAATCAGGAGCCTGCGTTGTGGTGTAGTGGGCTATGCTTCTTCCTACGATGCCAACATACCATATGGGCGCCAACTCATGTTCCAGCTATTCCACTTCCTGTCCAACTCCCTGCTATTAGTCCAGGACAGCAGTACAAGAGGCCCAAGCATCTGAGCGTCTATCACTCGTGGCGGAGACCAGGATGATGCTCCTGGCTCCTGGCTGTGGTCTTCGGTTAAGCCCAGGACTGGCCATTGTGGTCTTCCGGGAACTAAACCAGTGGACAGAAGACTCTCTTCTCTCTCTTCCTGTTAGCTCCGTGGACAAGGAACAGCAGGCTAGGCTGCCCCTGCAGTGCTACCCCCCACTTGTGCTCCTGCTGCCCAGGAACGCTGAGGATGGCCACGGCGCACAGGGGCCGGGACCTGGGGTCACACTGGGGAGCCCACCAGGCAGAGGCTGGCCCAGGACCAGCTGCCAGTCATGGGACGTGACCCAGTGGATACATGAGGTCTGCCCACCAAATGACTCTCTTCCAAAACTTCCCTGTGTGTGTTTACACTTCCCTATTTAAAAATCTATTAAAAAGCTAGAATAATGAAGAAAATGTGGTACTAGCATAGAGACATAAATGAATGGAATAAATATAAACCCTTAGTTGGATTTTCAAACTAGGCCAAGAAAATTCCATGGAAGTCTTTAAGAAATAGTATCCCCGGGCTTGGCAGCGTGGCATAGTGGCTAGGGTCCTCGCCTTGATCCCATGTGGCCGCTGGTTCTAATCCCGGCAGCTCCACTTCCCATCTAGCTCCCTGCTTGTGGCCTGGGAAGGCAGTTGAGGACAGCCCAAAGCCTTGGGACCCTGCACCCTCATGGGAGACCTGGTGGAGGCTCCTGGCTCCTGGCTGCAGATCAGCGCATTTCTGGCCACTGCAGTCACTCTGGGAGTGAATTAGTGGACAGAAGATCTTCCTCTCTGTCTTTCCTCCTCTGTATATCTGACTTTCCAATAAAAATAAATATTAAAAAAAGGGAAAATTTTGTTTTGTATATTTATAATTTAAAAAATAATACACCAAAAGATATCCTTTGAGAACCACTGCATAATTTCTTCATTTTAACATATAGTTTCTCATAGGTAAGTTAATCACCGTATGAGAATGAGGAGGTATAATGGAATTTTTTTAATAAATGAAGAAACAGAAAAGTAAAATTGATCTAAGCATTAGCCTTATGAAATAAACAACAAAAAAGCAGAAGGGCCAAAGGAGAGACCTTCCCAGGTATCAGACGTACTCCCGCACAGCCGTGAGTGGTGAGCAGCTGACAAGCCAGTTAACCTGTCTAAATTCCAACTTCACTCTGGGATAACTACCCTAAGTCCCTCTGTGCTATAAAATAGAACCCTCCCTAACCTGATGCTAACCCAGACCTTCTAGTCCTGCTCCGTTTACATTCCAGCATACAACAATCCGCTCCGGTCTCCTCCCCACGCACAGGTCCATTTTAATCCCACTCAGCCTCTGGCACAACCAGGAAAGAGACCAGGTAGTGGGCTGACAGGTGGCTCTTCTAGACACTTCCATATCTTCCTCCCATCCTCCCACAACACTCCCCACCCCAACAACAGCAAAGCTACATGTCCATGCACCACAAGTTTGAGTCAAGCAGCTATTCAGAGCAGTCCTTTCTGGGGAGCCAAGGCCACCTGCTGCCGCTGTATGAGGGCAACTCTCCCTAGGTGCCCGGGCCGTCCCGTGTGTACACCGTGGCAACTACCTAACACATTCATTCACACAAGCACACATACTTACAAAGGACTGACACAACAGAACAGTCTCTTCTAAAACAAGTTTTTTTGCTGTTTTGTTTTTTAATTTACTTTATTGGAAAGACAGATTCACAGAGAAAGATCCTCTGTGTGCTGGTTCACTCCCCAAGTGGTCACAAAAGCCGAAGCTGAGCTGATTCACAGCCAGGAGCCAGGAGCCGCCTCTGGGTCTCCCACGCTGGCACAGGGTCCCAAGGTTTTGGACCATCCTCCACTGCCTACCCAAGCCACAGGCAGGGAGCCGGATGGGAAGTGGAGCAGCTAGGACACAAGTCGGTGCCCACACAGGATCACAATGTTTGCAAGGAACCACTGCGCCATCACACTGAGCCCCATCTGGAACAAGTTAGACCAACTTCCAGTGAGGTAAACAGTGCAAAGAACACTTTCCATTTAGGAAAAACACTACCAGGGGCAGCAGGTGGCAGAGCTGCATAAGATGATGCCTACAGGACGCCATGCATTGGCTTAGTGGCCGAATCCTCACTCTGTATGCACCGGGATACCATATGGACACCAGCGTGGGAGACCCGGAGGAAACTACTGGCTTCTGGCTTCAGATCGGCTTAGATCCAGCTGTTGTGGAATCTTGGAGTGAAGCAGCAAAGGAAAGACTTTTGAATCTGTCTCTTTCTCTCTGTAAATCTACCTTTCCTATAAAAATAAATAAATCTGGAAGGAAGGAAGGAAGGAAAGAAGGAAGGAAGGAAGGAAGGAAGGAAGGAAGGAAGGAAGGAAGGAAGGAAGGAAGGAAACTTCCTGCAACACTAGCATCCCACATCAGAGCACTGGTTCAAGTCCTGACTGCTCCACTTCGATCCAGCAGCCTGCTGATGCACCTGGGAAAGCAGCCACAGGGCCTGGGCCCACGCCACCCACATGAGAGACCAGATGGAGTTCCAGGCTCCTGCTTTGGGCTGGTTCAGCTTTGGCTTTTGCTGCCTTTTGGGGGAGGGAACTCATGGATGGAAGATCACTCACTGTCTCTCCTGCTATATATAATTCTGCCTTTCATATAAATAATATGACCACCTCCCCGACACACAAACACTGGAAGATCACAGGAATTCCAACAAGACAGCTTTGTCTTTATAGACAGTATCTATAGCCATCTCTATAGCTATCACCAAGAAGATGACGGAATGCTTGAGAGAAAATGACTACTTAAGCAAAACTAAAGCAAAGAAAAACAACAAAACCCTTCCCCAGAAGCTCCCTATGAGGCTGAGCAACTGGACTTCTCAGTCACCACATCAGGGTACCTAGACTTGTCTGAGTGCCATCTCCCGATTCCAGTTTCCTGTTAACGTACACCCCAGAAAACAGGAGTAAGAGATGGGGTTGGAGCAGAACTGACCAGGCAGCTGCATCCGCTGCTATGTTCACTGGATGTGCAGGCGAGGGAACAGACTTGACCCGCACTGCTGGCGCACACAAGTCAGGTCACACAAGGAGCAGCTTCTTGGAGGATTCCCTAATCACACTGTTGAACCCAAACTCCAGCCACAGGGAACAACACAACATATGTGGGCTGACCTAGGAGTGCATGTATCGGGACTGGGCCTCCTCAGCTGCACATGAGAGCCAGCTCATCAAGGCCAGCAGGGGACGCCGACTACCACATCAGAGGATGAATAGTAGGACAGGTTGAACAATTCTCCTGGACAAGCTTTGCAGCACATTCTTGGGTATGTAGATGAATTAAGGTGGACTTGGTCAGCTAACAGATCCTGGAAAGATTTTTATCAATCCTGGAGCAACAATGTCAACAACTGTTCAGAACTATCAAAACCAGAGTCTTGACGGCTCGGGACCCCCTTGGATGTTCTCAGCCCGGCAGCCATGGCAGGTCCAGTCCAGGCCGCTAGGCCCTGGACCTGATCCAGACTTTGCCACATGTGAGCCTGGCCAACTTAAAGCCCAATCCCAGCTCCAGGAAGCCAGCGCATGGGTCCACAGGTCAGAGAAGAGGTAGAAAATGTGGCAGGGGCCATAAAGGAGAACAGTAGAGGGAAACTCGGCCCCTACTGGGCTTTGAGAGGGACTGTTTTACATCCCAAAGTACAGGTTTAACGAAGGACACAGCTTCAGACGCCAGTGTTGGCCTCTGAGTCTCAAGAAACTGCAATATCTTTAGATTTGGGACAAGTAGACCCTATACAACTTACTGACTTAACACAGCTTATCAATGGGAGAGGTGTGACCATCCGGCCACTTAAAAGGGATTATGCTGTCCAGCTAGTAGAGGAGGGTGTCAATATCTTCAAGAGAAAAGTAAATATTGAAGTGCAGATGGCTTCAGAACTGGCCATTGCTGCAATTGATAAAAACAGAGGTGTTGCCACGACAGCCTTCTGACCCGAGGAGGCTGGAAATCCTCTGCAAGCCTCTTCCATTCTGTCTGCGTGGACAACCCATTCCCAAGCAGATGCTTCCACCCGAAGCACTGGTGCCTTACTACACAGATGCCAACAACCATGGTTACCCTGCGGATCCTGCCAAATTCCCTGAAGCAAGACTTGAACTCACCAGGAAGTATGGCTATATTTTACCTGATATCACTAAAGATGAACTCTTCAAGATGCTCAGTACTTGGGCCCAGCGTGGTGGCCGAGCAGCTAAAGTCCTCCCCTTGAAAGCACCCGGATCCCTTACGGGCACCGGTTCTAATCCCGGCAGGTATTAAAGCTCATGAATTTCCTTCTGAGAACGCAGAGTGTGGAGGAAGTATCAAAAAGAGACTAAACCATGGAGATCTCATTATACTTTCCTGATGTACAATTTTTGATGTCATTTTTCAGTGCAATCATCTCTTTTTGCTTCTCATGTAAAATTAAAATAAAGCTCCAGGAAAAAAAATAAAACACTCAAGTAACACCCTGGGAACACTCTTCCCCACACTGGGTTCTCTATGGTGTCATCAAAGGACCGTCCCCTATCCTTGGGTGCTGATGTAGTTGTACAACAAGGAGTAACCTCTCCCATCACTCTCCTCCTCCCCGCTCAAGCAGACACAGCACCCACCTTCCTCCGTATCTGACCATCCCTACCTGGCTGTGGCTGGGGCTACCTGTGCTGGTCCAGGCTTCCTGCTGGGGATCCTAGCTCTCCATCCATCTCTGCTAGGCAGGGGGAGGGTCCTGAGCTTACACTTGGCCAGAGTGAGCTCCAGAGTCTGAATTATTGCCTAGGGACATCCATGGATAAGGCCACAGTACACGCAGATGAGGAATGAATCCTGAGGGACACTCAACAATAGGGCCATTGTAGTTGCAGGTACGTGAGGGGACTGAGACCTGGTAGTCTGGAGGGAGGAGACTATAAGATGTGTGTTGGTCAAACTCGAGCATCAGCCCACGTGGAAATCTGGAGTTGTGCTTACTGAACATTACTGACCACCACACACTAGTCTACGCGAAAACTAGAGCTGGGGGCCTGGTTAGCAGGACTAGATCTCAGCACCTAACTGAATGTTGGAACAGTGTATGGATCACATTAGGCAGGGCCATGACACTAACCAGCGCACAAGAGAACCAGGTCCGGGGGTAGATTCTGTGGGAAATCTGTGGGCCAAACCCTGTGGAAATACAAGTCCCACTGGTTGGGGCAGTGATGTGCTGAGCTAGGCATGACCATGGAACCTGCCAACACTCACAGGTACAGGGACCAAGAATAGTCTGGGAGGTCCAAGCTGCAGCACCCACACGTGCATCGTAAAACAGGGTGGGAAGCAGGCCAGGAAGCAACCTTCACCAGTTCATACAAGGCCAAGAGGGAGGAGTAGACTATGCCGGGCAAAGATATAGCATGCGCGAGATCTGGGTCTGGGAGTGGGTCTAACGGGGGAACTTGGGAAACTCCCCTGGTGGGCCACAGCTCCTGCTGGTGAGCACGTGGCCCAGGCCTGGATGTTGGGCAGCCTGGGCAAGGTAGCTCCAAGTGATGCCAAATACGTGGGTTGGTGTTGAAAGGGGGCAGAACAGGCAGGGTTGGGCAAAGCTTAGTCCACTGGCAAGTGCAGAAACCAGACTGGAGCACAATCTTGCTGGGCTAGGCTGTCACACGTAACGGTAGGACAGAGCTAGGGATGGGAGCAGACTGAGCAAGGCCGGGTGGCAGCACCCAGCAGTGGGAGTTGGGACTGGGGGCCGGCTGAGTCAGGCCAGGCTACAGCACCCAAAGGCAAAGGCCAAGACAGTGGAGGGGCTATGCCAAGCTGGGTCAGAGCAACCACTGCCACACACAAGATCTATGGCAGGGAACAGGCCTGGCTGGAGAGCAAAAAAATGTCCTGTCTGGGTTGTGGTTCCCACTGGTGAGTGTAAAGGCCAGGGTGGGGGCTGTTGTGTAGTCTGCACATGGCTGCAGGGTGCCTTGGCACAAGTGTGGACTGTATCTGGGGTACACTAGACTGGGCTAGACTCCAGCACCCACTGGTGCTCAAAAGAACCAAGGTAGGTATAGGACAGGCTAGGCTAGGTCTCTGCCCCTTCTGAGCCACGTGTGAGCTGTGTCTGGATGTGAACCAGGCTTGGCTGGGCTGTAACACCCAAAAGTAAAAGCCAAAATGGGTGAAGGCCAGTCAGGAAAGGCCACTGTTCCTTATAGGGCAAGAGGGGGACTAACCAGGGCTGGTCCATGGACCCACCACTGTGTGCGAGACCTGGCAATGGGAGAGCTTCTGATGGAGGAGCTTGGGGAACTCTTCTGTGAGCACACAGTCCCTCTAGGTGAGTGATAGAATCACGACATGGAGCAACCCAGACCAGGCCAGGGAATGGTACCCAGCGGCATACATTTGGCCGAAGTCGGGGCGAACCAGGCTGGGCCAGTTCCTATCACCTACGGATGATTCCGAGCACCACAATGGAGTGTGGGTCAGGCCGGGTTGGATCACAACATAAGCCAGTTCACATGAGGGCCAGGACTGGGGGCTAGATGGGCTGAGCTAGGCTTTAGCCCTCACCAGCATGAGTTGGAACTGGGGGTGGGTCGGGCCCACCCAGGCTACAGCACCAACTGGCATATACCAAGGAGAGACAGGCCATGCTGCAGTACCCAACCAGTACACGTGAGACCTGGGGGTGGGGGTGAGAGGGGAGAGGGGAGAGGCTAGTAGCGGGGATGTGGATTGCCAGACCACAATACCCACTGGAAAGCATGAGCCAGGATGGGGGCAGACCAGACAAAGTAGGGCTACAACACCTGTGGGCCACATGTGGCCTGGATCAGGGAAAAGCCAGGCTGGGTTGACTATTCCTACTGGTGCAAGCATAAATCAGAGTGGGTGAGGGTTGGTGGGGCTTTGCTACAGCATCAGGTGGCAGATGCTGGCATGGGGAGGCTAATTCTGTCAAGTTAAACTGCAGAACCACCTAGAGAGTCCAAGACCTAGAAGTGGGAGTAGGCCCATTAGAGAAACAGTGGGCACACCAGTTGGCTGGTTGGGCTGAACTAGGCTTCAATGCCCACTGACATGTATGAGAGCTAAATGGGATGTCGGATAGACTGGACCAGTCTGCTGTACATACTAGCAAGCAAGAGAACCAGTGCGGGGGATGGGGCTAGGGAGGATTATTGTGGGTCGCTGAGCTAGGCTGCAGCTCCCGCTGGTTTGTGTGAAGGCCGGGTGTGTGGTAGGCAGGATCAGGTTGCACTCCAACACCCATTGGTACATGTAGAAGACAGGGCTGGAAACAGAACTAACCCAGCAATGGCAACCACCAGCATATGCATAAGCTGATTGAGGAAATGGACTGTGTCAGACCTTGTATTAGCATGCACACACAAGAATCAGGTCTGGGATCAACTCAGATGAAGTTTCTATGGTAATCCACCCAACCAAACCACTGGACTCAGAACCGCAACCATGGAGAGAATTGCAGGTTCCCTGGTCTGACCATAGAGTACATGTGTCAGAGTTGGGACTCCTCAATGGCTCAGCCGGAGCAGTGGAGAGCATATCCAGGTGCATGTGGAGTATATGGCAGTCCACTTAAACCTGCAGAAGACATCTGTCACCATAACAGAGGACGGAGGACAGAACAAATTGATCAACTAATCCAACCACATGTCGGCAGTGAAAATCTGGGCAAATAGAGACTTTAAAGTGGACTATCTCAACCAGTGGATTCTGGAGAGATTTTATCGTGCTTGGGAGTGTCAAGATTGGCAGTAATTCAGAACTGCTGAACGATCGAAACATCATGAGCAGGACCCTCAAAGCATGCCCCACACTGGAGACCCTGGGGTGGTGTCAGTTGGCTACTGTCCATCCCAAAGCGCAGAGCATTTGGGAGGCTGGGTGTGGTTTCTCCTCTTATTTCTCTCCTTCCCCCAGATACAAGAAGGAAAAGCCTGTAGCCTTTGATCCTGATCACCCTACTCAACTATGTAAAAATCATCGAAAATTAAAATAATTAATAATAAAAAAAGAAAATAAGAATAACCTTAAGGGCCCGAAGGCGTGGCCTAGCGGCTAAAGTCCTCGACTTGAAAGACCCGGGATCCCATATGGGCGCCGGGTCTAATCCCGGCAGCTCCACTTCCCATCCAGCTCCCTGCTTGTGGCCTGGGAAAGCAGTCGAGGATGGCCCAAAGCCTTGGGACCCTGCACCCGCGTGGGAGACCCAGAAGGGGTTCCTGGTTCTCGGCTTCGGATCGGCGCGCAGCAGCCGTTGCGGTCACTTGGGGAGTGAAATATCAGATGGAAGACCTTCCTCTCTGTCTCTCCTTCTCTCTGTACATCAGACTTTGTAATGAAAATAAATAAATCTTAAAAAAAAAAAAATAACCTTAAAAAAAAAGATTTTTAAAAGTTTATTTCAGGGTCCAGCATGGTAGCGGACCCTGGAAGAAGCTCCAGGCTCCTGGCCTAAGACAGGCACAGCTCCGGCTGTTGCGGTCATTTGGGAAATGAATCGATGGGAGATCTTCCTCTCTCTTTCCTCCTCTCTGTATATCTGACTTTCCAATAAAAATAAAGGATTTTTTTTTTTAAAGTGTATATCAAAGGCAAAATTACAGGGGTAGGGAGAAACAGAATCTTTCACCTTCTGGTTTACTCCCCAGACGGCCACCATGGCCAGGCTCCATGAAGCCTCTGTGGGGCTCCTTGTGGGTACCCATCTTCTGCTGCTCTCACAGACACCCGAACAGAGGCAGCTCCACTCGTGACTCTGTACTGTCACTTATCTGGTTCCCCCATCGGCTGCCAAGGCCAAGGCTGCAGCATACACAACCAGTCATCTGCAGACAAAGCTAAGCACTGTGACACTGTGTCTACAGGAAGATTTTAGACAGATACAATTTCTGTAATAGAAGAAGATCAAAGTTCACCTTACTGTGGTAACATACTGCTAACATAGTTGTCCCCACTCTAAGTCTTTTCTAGCAACACAGCGGAAGTAGGAAGAAAACCAAGCTCCATCCGCCATCAGGGCAGTCCTTCCCTCTCCACAGAGTGTCTCGGGAGGACTGAGGACACAGGTACCCCAAATGCTAGTGCCCAGGAAACAGCACAGCCTTGCTGCCAATTCAGCTCCTTGTCATTGAAGGCTCAGTACCCGGGTTGCTACCAGACACGGGAGACCTTGACGGAGACCTCTACCACAGCCGCGTGTTGGCAGTGACAATCTGGGCAAACGGAGACTCTGAAGTGGACTATGTCAACCAGTGGATTCTGGAGAGAGTTCATCGTGCTTGAAATGGCGAGACTGGCAGCAATTCAGAACTGCTGAACTATCAAACCCACTTGAGCAGGGCCCTCGGAGCATGCTCCACATTGGGGACCTGGGATGCGTGGGAAGCCGGGTGGGGCTTCTCCCTGCATCTCCTCCCTCTACCCCAGACACAGATTAAAAAAGAGATAGAGAGAATGTGGAAACAATTGTCTAAGCCACTTTCCTGCAGCTCTTGACCCTTTGTGCCCTAATCAACTATGAAGATTCTCAAAATAAAATAATCAACAAAAATACAAAATACATGTAGTTACATGTGACAACAGAAACTAAGTGAAGAAGTAATTAGCAACCTCAATGAAGGAACTGAAAGTGATTTACACAAAAAAGAAGAGATCCCAGAGAAACGACAGCAAGAAAAACATCCACCTAATTCACAAAACTGAAAATGCAAAGAATAAAATGCTATAAGCAAAGGGATCTAAAAGATGTTTGCTCAAACTTGTGGCATTGTGAAGTGGGCTAAACTGTATCAGCAACAGCAGCACCTTACATGGTCACCAGCTCATGTCCCAGCTGTTTCACTTCCCATCCTGCTCCCTGTCGATGGCCCGAGGAAGCAAGAGGGTGGCCTGAGTTGTTGGGGCCGCTCCACCCACGCAGGAGACCCAAAAGAAATTCCTGCCTTCGGCCTAGTCCAGCCCAAGCCACCACAGCCATCTGGGGAGAAAAACAGCACATAGGGTCTCTCCTTCAAAATCTGCCCCATAGTATATACACACATATTTTTTCCTCATTATTTTTATTGGAAACACATATCAAATTTTACACAGAGAAGAGTCAGAGAGAAAAGTCTTCCATCTGCTAGTTTACTCCCCAAATGGTCACGGCACGAGAGATCTGAACTGATCCAAAACCAGGAGCCAGGAGCTTCTTTCGGGTCTCCCACACAGCTACAGGGTCCCAAGGCTTTGGGCCATCCTCAACTGCTTTCCCAGCCCACAAGTAGATGGATGGGAAGTGGAGCAGCCAGGACATGAGCCTGCACCATATGGGACCCTGGCATTTGCAAGGTGAGGAATTATCTATTGAGCCAGACCCTCTCAAAAGCTTTTTAATAAAGAAATAAAATAACAGATTCAATATTCCTAACATTTTAAATTATGGTGTCTGGGGCCTGGCGAGATGGCATAGTGGCTAAAGTCCTCGCCTTGAACACACCAGGATCCCATATGGGTGCTGGTTCTAGTCCCGGCAGCTCCACTTCCCATCCAGCTCCCTGCCTGTGCCACTGTGCCCCAACAATGTTAACTTTTTAAAATCTTAATAGAAAGGTCCAGTGCGGTGGCTCAGTGACTAAATTCTCCCTTTGCAAATACCAGAATTCCATACAGGCACCCCTCTGTGTCCGAACTTCTCCACTTCCCATGTGGGAGACCCAGAAGAAGCTACCGCTCCTGGCATCAGATCGGCTCAGCTCCAGCCACTGCAGCTGCTTATGGAGTAAACCAGTAGATGGAAGATCTTGCTCTCTGCCTCTCTCTGCAAATCTACCTTTCCAAAAAGCCAGGAGCCAGGAACTTCTTCCAGGTCTCCCACATGGGTGCAGGGCCCCAAAGCCTGGGACCATCCTCAACTGCTTTCTCAGGCCATAAGCAGGGAGCTGGATGGAAGCTGTATAGGCAGGACACAAACTGGCACTCATATTGGATCCTGGCCACTGGAGGTGGAAGATTAGCCAACTGAGCCATCATGCCAGGCCCATAAATAAATAAATCCAAAAACTAAACAAACAAAAGAAATGTAATGGCCAAAAAAACCCACCATGACACACACACACATTAAAGAGAGAAACATGAGGCTGGTGTTACGGTGCGAGGCATGAGGCCTGTGGTACTGACAGCCCACATGGGAGCCGGTTAGTGTCCTGGCTGCTCCACTCCCACCCAGCTCCCTGACAATGCATCTGGGGAACGAGACCCTGCACCTGTATGGGCAGAAGCGCCTGCTTTGGATCAGCTTTGGCCATTGCAACCATCTGGCAGTGAACCAGAAGAGCTCTCAGCTCGCTCTCTCTGACTCTCTTTCCGACTCTGTAAATATGCCTTTCAGATAAAAATAAATAAATCTTTTTTAAAAAGAAGAGAAAAGAGCAACTTGTCCATGGCAATACAAATCAGACAAGGCTGGAAAGAACATGAACTGTAAGGCGGCACCAGGGAACTTTGGGCAGGGATGAAAAATGTCCTTTTTGCTGACTTCATTTTAAGTTGTGATCAAAGTAAAAATTCCTCCCACTGAGCACTCAGGGTCTGCACACTTAACTGTTTCATATGTTCCATTCTGTAAAATGACATTGTGGGTATGCAACTTACAAAATCCAGAAAGTTTGAAATTATACATGGCAAATGACCAGATTTTTTTCTTAAGCAAAAAAGGAGTGAATTTACAAGTTAACTGGGTTTCACACATCAATCAAACATTTCTAAAAATAGAAAGGTGGGGAAATTTCAGCAATGGACACTAGGAAAATGTATCTCGTTTTACTGTAACAATTTCACTGTACTTTTAAAAATGTCATTATGTTCAAAATCAAGAAAAACGTACTTCTAAGGGCAGCAGCCGTCTCCACCGGGGAAGAGCCAAGAGCCAGGACTGAGTTGGGAGGGTCAGGAGGCGGCTTCGGAGGCAGTGCCCCCACCACACCCCGACTGAACAGCAGCCCCACAGGCCTTTGCTGGACTATTCCCTGATACACACCTGGTCTGTGCACCCTCCTGTGTGAGCACTACTCCACCAAGAGTACGTCTTCAGAAGCCAAAAGGTAACAACGCCACACCTAAGACACGACTCCTACTGCTGCCAAGACTTCATCACTTCGCTCTGTAATAAACAATTTCCCTTCAAGTACACATTATCAGCTTGCCATTCTATTCCCTCTAGTTCTATCAAAAATCAACAAATCTTGGGCCCAGTGCTGTTGGGGTGCTGGCTCTGTCCCTCTGTCCTGACCACAATTATTCCCAACCACCGTTCTGCTAATGACATGGGAAAAGCAGAAGCTGCCCCAGCACCCAGGCCCCCGGCACCCACAGGAGACTCCTGGTTCTGGCTTCCATTAGGTCCAGTCAATTCGAAGCCAGGAGCGGAGTTCCCTCCAAGTCTCCCATGTGGCTGTAGGGGCCCAAGGTCCAGGGCCATTTTCTCCACCACGCAGGCTATAGCAGGGAGCTAACAGAAGCAGAGCAGCCAGGATGTAAACAGGTACCCACAGGGGAGGCTGGCACTGCAAGCAGATTATCCTGTTATGTCACCATGTTGGGTCCAATGTCTTTCTAATACCGCAATACATTCTTACCTTTTTTTTTTTTAGATTTACTTTATTTTGGGTCCGGTGCGACAGTGTAATGATTAAGGTCCTCGCCTTGAATGCTCCAGGATCCCAAATGGGCACCGATTCTAATCCCAGCAGCCCCACTTCCCATCCAGCTCCCTGCTTGTGGCCTGGGAAAGCAGGAGAGGACGGCCGAAAGCCTTGGGACCCTGCACCCCCATGGAAGACCAGAAAGAAGTTCCTGGTTCCCTGCTTCGGATCGGTGCAGCACCGGCCATTGCGGTCACTTGGGGAGTGAATCATCAGACGGAAGATTTTCTTCTCTGTCTCTCCTCCTCTCTGTATATCTTCAAAAAAAAAAAAAAAAACAAATCTTAAAAAAAAAACAAAAACAAAGATTTATTTTTACTAGAAAGGTAGACCAGATTTCATAGGGAAGGAGAGACAAAGATCTTTCAACCGCTAGTTAACCATCCGAATGACAACAGCCAGAGCTGAACCGATCCAAAGCCAGCAGCCAGGTTTCCATCAGTAAAGTACGCGATTCCTGCTCGAGGAAGTAAAGCATACACACCCTCCGTGTACTGGAATGAGACAGATGCCTACTGCCAACAGAACTCCACGGAATAGCAGGCAGCTAAATACGTTTATCTGCTGTGAAAAAAAGAAAAACAAAACCAACCCCTACTTTTTTGAAAGACTTACTTATTTTTATTGAAAAAACAGATACACAGAGAAAAGGGGATACAAAGAGATCTTCCATCTGCGCATTCACTCCTCAAATGGCTGCAACAGCTAGAGCAGAACCCATCCGAAGCCAGAAGCCAGGAGCCTCTTCCAGGTCTCCCCCGCGGGTCCAGGGTCCCAAGGATCTGGGCCGTCCTCGGCTACTTTCCCAGAACACAAGGAGGGAGCTGGATGGGAAGTGGAGCAACTGGGACACGAATAGGGACCCACATGAGATCCAGCAGATGCAAGGTGAGGACATCTGCCACTAGGCTATGGTGCCGGGTCCCTACCCCTACTTTTGGACACTCTGGGTTCACCTGTACTGTACCTTCCCTTAGCCACTCAAGATGGGAAAGTGTCCACTAACAGAAAGGACTTGCACACGCACACACACCCCGACAGTTCTGTCTTGTGCACTGCAGCAGAAGGTGAAGCTGCCAGCGAGGACAACAGCATCCAACCAGCTGCTGCTCCCTGCTGAGTCCTGAGAGAAGTCACTGAACACAACTCAGACTCCTGGACCCCTGTCAGCCATGTGAGAGCCAGAAGAGGCTCTGTCCTGGCCTTGGCCTGTCCCAGACCCTTACTATGGCCACCTGAGGCGTCAACCACAGGATGGAAGGTCTGTCTCTCCCTCTCTCTCTGCAACATTTAAATAAACAAGCAATGAGGGAGGGAGCTTCGGGAAACAGGCACTTGGAGCACACCCGCAATGCTGTTCTCCACACAGGAGCAGTGGGGGTTCACACCCCAGGTATGCCAGTTGTCAACTCCCAAGGACCAGCAGTGACAGCTCAGTCAGGCAGAAGCTCGGGGCCTCACCTTGACCACACTGCACCTACGACGGGAATCTAAGGCATGAACAACTGGATGGGAGCTTCCTCGACCAGCTCCTCTTCCTTCCTTGCATCACAAAATGAAAACAAAACACAGGAAAAAAATCAAACCAAGCAGCAGCACTGCTGAACAGCTTCTGAAACCACTACCCTCAATTGAAGACAGCCCTGTCCAAGACCATCTGCATACTCATAATGGCGTTCACAGGCAATGCGTAACTATAAATTTCAAAACTTACCTGTTACACATTCATTGAACTTCAAGTCCCTCCCACAGTTGTGGCAGGACTAGGTCAGATGATTCTGCGGGCCTTATTTGGCTCCCAGGAGAAACATCCCCACCCTTACTATCATCAAAATTTTCAAAAATTGTCGGGCCCAGCGCCATGGCCAGACTCTAAAGTCCTCGCCTTGAAAGGCCCAGGATCCCATATGGGCACCGGTTCTAATCCCGGCAGCTCCACTTCCCATCCAGCTCCCTGCTTGTGGCCTGGGAAAGCAGTCGAAGACAACCCAAAGCCTTGGGACTCTGCACCGTGTGGGAGACCTAGAAAAGCTCCTGGTTCCCAGCTTCAGATCGGCGCAGCGCTGGCCGTTGTGTTCACTTGGGGAGTGAATCATCGGACGGAAGATCTTCCTCTCTGTCTCTCCTCTGTATATCTGCTTTGCAATAAAAATAAAATAATTTTTTACAAAAAAATTGTCAGCAAATTCATCTAGGATTAAGAAACATAAAAGAAATGTTGGATACTGGCCACCAACGTGCAGGTCCTAGTAACTAAATCCCACCCAGTACAACAGCTCAACTGACTGATCCATCCTTAAATTCCACTTTTTTTTTTTAAAGATTTATTTTTATTACAAAGTCAGATATACAGAGAGAGGAGGAGAGACAGAGAGGAAGATCCTTCGTCCGATGATACACTTCCCAAGTGAGCCGCAACGGGCCGATGCGCGCCGATCCGAAGCAGGGAACCTGGAACCTCTTCCGGGTCTCCCACGCAGGTGCAGTGTCCCAATGCATTGGGCCGTCCTCGACTGCCTTCTCAGGCCACAAGCAGGGAGCTGGATGGGAAGTGGAGCTGCCGGGATTAGAACCGGTGCCCATATCGGATCCCGGGGCGTTCAAGTCAAGGACTTTAGCCGCTAGGCCACGCCGCCGGGCCCTAAATACCACTTTCAATCCTGCTCCCTGCTTGTGGCCTGGGAAAGTAGTTGAAGATGGCCCCAAGCTCCTGTGCCCAGCGTGGTAGCCTAGCAGTTAAAAGTCCTCACTTTGCACACACCAGGATCCCAGTGGGTGCTGGTTCTAATCCCAGCAGCCCCGATTCCCATCCACCTCCCTGTTTGCAGCCTGGAAAGACAACTGATAATGGCCCAAAGCCTTGGGACCCTGCACTCATACAGGAGACCCAGAAGAGGCTCTGGGCTCATGGCTTCAGATCCTCGCAGCTCCGGCCATTGCACCCACTTGGGGAGCGAATCAACAGGCAGAAGAGTTTCCTCTTTGTCTGTCCTACTCTCTGTTTATCTGACTTTCTAATAAAAATAAAATAGATCTTTGAAACAAAAAAAAGGAGCAGTGGCAGCAGCTCCTGGCTCCTGGCTTCAGACTGGCTCAGCTCCAGCCACTGCAGCCACCTGGAGTGAACCCTATAGGCTCCTGGCTTCAGACTGGCTCAGCTCCAGCCACTGCAGCCACCTGGAGTGAACCCTACAGGCTCCTGGCTCCAGACTGGCTCAGCTCCAGCCACTGCAGCCACCTGGAGTGAACCCTCCTAGCTCCTGGCTTCAGAGTGGCTCAGCTCCAGCCACTGCAGCCACCTGGAGTGAACCAGAAAGGAAGATCTTTCTGTCTCCTCTGTGTAAATCTGTCTTTCCATGCATTCTGGTTCAAGTCCTGGCTGCCCCACTTCTGATCCAGTTCCCTACTAATGTGCCTGGGAAAGCCACAGAAGCTGGTACAAGCCTGCTTCCACATGGGAAATGCAGAAAAAGCTCCCAACTTCAGTGTGACTTGGCCCTAGCAGCGCTGCAACCACTTGGGCAGTGAACCAGCAGATGGAAGATCACTCTCCCTTTCTTTGTAACTGAGACTCTCAAATAAGTAAAATGAATGCTGAAAAAACAGGGCCCTGCGCGATGGCGTAGTGGTTAAAGTACTAGGCTTGAACGCGCTGGTATCCCATGTGCGCTGGTTCTGATCCCGGCGGCTCCACTTCCCATCCAGCTCCCTGCTTGTGGCCTGGGAAAGCAGTCGAGGACGACCCAAAGCCTTGGGACACTGCACCCGCATGGGAGACCTGGGGGAAGCTCCTGGCTCCATCTCCTGGCTTCGGGTCGACTCAACTCTGGTTACTGCGATCACTTGGGGAGTGAACCAGCAGACAGATCTTCCTCTCTGTCTCTCCTCTTTGTAAATCATTCCAATAAAATAATCTTTAAAAATGTTTAACCTATTAGCTTGGTTACATCTTCAACATCTTAAAAAAAACAACAACCCTCAAAATAGAAAGATCTGACCAAAAGAAATACTTTCCTGGAAAAAAGCTCTGAGGTAAGGCATGACGCCTGCCTCAGCACACCATACGCCATGTCTAAATCCCCTTCCTGGAAACAGAGGGCCCTAAACAGGAAGTCTATTAAAGATTGATTCATTGATTGATTGACTGAATTTTTATTGGAAAGGTGGATTTACAGAGAGTAGGACAAACAGAAGATCTTCTGTCCGGTGGGTCACTCCCCAAGTGACCGCAACGGCTGGAGCTGAGCCAATCCGAAGACAGGAGCCAGGAGCCTTCCCCAGGTCTCCCACACGGGTGCAGGGTCCCAAGGCTTTGGGCCGTCCTCCACTACTTTCCCAGGCCACAGGCAGGGAGCTGGATGGGAATCAGGGCCACCGGGATTAGAACCAGCGCCCACATGGGATCCCGGAGCATGCAAGGCGAGGACTTTAGCCACTACACCATGGCGCTGTATATACCATTAACGCTAGTGGCATGGCTCCGTCTCCTAGAGTCCAAAGGCGGGTTCCGCGTAGGCCAGCACTTGGCTCTGCAAGGCAAAGGAGCTGTCTGCACAAAGTCACCCTGACTATGACTGCTTAAGACCATGACCTTGCAAACAGTTTAGGAAATCCAGCTCAGTACGCCAGCAGCTTGGGGAGCACAGCATGAAAGCAAGCGGAGCCACAGTCATGGGACGGCAGCCTGTCCCCTGCTTTCCCTGACGCTCAGGACACACGGGGTGGCCCGATAGGACCACTTCCTGTTCCTCAGCCCACCTCCTCTGGACCCAGTGCAGACCACCATTTGAATCTGGGAATGCACTGCATACTTCATTGCATTCTTTGTTTTCAGAAGACCAGGCAAAAATGCACTGCTGCCCTCCAGGGAGAGCACCGCCCTGACGGCAAGCTACCCTCCAGAAATGTAACGACCTTGTTCCCAGTGTGCTATCTGCAGAGCTAGGGAGAGAACACCAGATTCAGCTTAGAGGTTTCCTTCAACACCCAGTACTGCAAAGGGGCTCTGGAGGGCAAGAGGGAGGGGGAGCACAGGGGGACAGCACCTCCCATTTGGAAAAACCAGCAGGCTAAGGGTTAAGAAACGCAAGGCAGTAGCCTAGTGGCTATGTCTTTGCACTGCATGTGCAGGTGTCCATATGGACCCTGGTTCAAGCCCCAGCTGCTCCACGTGCCATCCAGCTCCCTGCCCGTGGCCTGAGAAAGCAAAGACGGTCCAAAGCCTTGGGACCCTGTACCTGGGTGGGAGAGACCTGGAATTAGCTCCTGGCTCCTGGCTTCGGAGCTGCTCTGCTCCAGCCATTGAGGCTACTTGTATCTCCTCTCTGTAAAATCTGCCTTCCCAATAAAAAATAAATGTTTTTTAAAAATTCAAGTAAAAATCCCGCGGGAGGGCATGAAAACTAGGACAGGGGCTGGGGTGGCTAGACAGAGAGACACTCAACAACATCCGTGAGGGCTGGATGTTTGAGTTGGTTAGATAGAACTAAGCTTTAATACCCATTGACAAGTACAAGAGCCAAATGGGATGGGGGACAGACTGGTCTACTGCTACACATACTGGCAAACCAGGGTAGGACATGGGCCTGGTGGGGGTTATTGTGGGTTGCTCTGACTAGGCTGCAGCTCCCACTGGCTGATGTAAGGGCTGAGTATGTGCTGGGCAGAACCAGACTGGACTGCAGCACCCATTGGTTCCAGTGCAACTCGGGACTGAAAACAGAACCAACCCAGCAATTGCAACCAGCAGTTGATCGTGGAGATGGACTGTGCTGGGGCCCTGTGCTTGCTAGAACATACAAGAATCTGGTCTGGGAATACCTCAAGGTTTCTTTGGAGATCTCCCCAATCGAACTGCTGAACTCAGAACTCTAACCAAGAAAAGACAGAAGACAGAACAGGTCAATACTTGATCTCAGCTGTATGTTGCCAGCGAAATATGGAGCAAACGGAGACTTTATGATGGACGATATCAATCAGTGGACGACCTCATCGAGTGAAAACTGGCAGCGATCCATAACTGGAGAACTATTAAAACCACTTGAGCAAATATCTCAGAGCATGCCCCACATCCGGGACTTGGGGTGGGCTTCTCCCTCAGTATCCCCCTTTACCTCAGATACACGATGGAAACAATATGGACATAATAGTATTACCCACTTCCCTATACCCCCTGAACCTTTTTTTTTTAACCGCAATTAACTATGTAAAGATTGTCAACAACAATACAATAAAATTAAAAAAAATTCAAGTAAAATGAAATCAAAAGGTAACTTTATTTTAAAAGGACTAAGAAATGCGGCCATTGGAGAAGTAAGCCGACGGATCAAAGATCTGTCTGTCTCTCCTAGTCTTCAAATCTTTCAAAAAGAAAAAGAAAAAGAGCGCCCTGCGCGATAGCATAATGGTTATGGTCCTTGCCTCGCATGCCCCGGGATCCCATATGGGCGCCGGTTCTAATCCCAGCAGCTCCACTTCCCATCCAGCTCCCTGCCTGTGGCCTGGGAAAGCAGTCGAGGACGGCCCAAACCCTTGGAACCTTGCACCCGCGTGGGAGACCTGGAAGAGCTCCTGGCTCCTGGCTTCGGATTGGCTGAGCTCCAGCTGTTGCAGCTGCTTGGGGAGTGAATCATTGGATGGAAGATCTTCCTCTCTCTCTTCCTCTCTGTATATCTGACTTTGTAACAAAAATAAATAAATCTTTAATCAATAAATAAATAAGTCTTTAAAAAAAGAAAACAAGCTTATAAATCAACTGAGGTCTCTACCAGCCAACAAGCTTGTTCCTACAATGGAAAAAAAAACATTAAAATTAACCAAACACTTATACACTATTTCCAAAAGGTCAATTTCACTTTTACTGTTCATCACGGTTAATCTATCCAAATATCACAGAATTTCCAGCTGACATCAGAGCCAGGAGTCACAGAGCCCAGTGTTTGTCCCACATCACCACTGACTTTACCGAGTGGGAAAATGATCCCAGGCAGGGACGGAGGGCTGGACATGCAGGACAGTAAGTCATGAAAAGACACACCCTCCTCCCTACAATAACCCAGGGTCCATGGCAGTGAACTACAAGGAGAAGGATAGGAGAGATTTAAAATTAAGTCTGAGTTAAATCTGGATTAAATGTGGGGGATAACACAGAGCAGGGAGTCTCTAATAATATCATTAAGCGGGGCCAATGCCATGGTGTAGTAAGCTAAGCCTCACTCAGCCCCTGGCACCAGGATCCCCGTAAGTGCCATTTCCTGCCCTGGCTGCTCCACTTCTAATCCAGCTGTCTCTCCTCCTCTCTGCATTATCTGCCTTTGCAATAAAAATAAGTCTTTAAATAAAAAGGACACAAACTAAGGTGCAGCGCTGCTGCCGCTAGGACGGCTGCCCTGCGACGCCCACAGCCCAGCCCTGGCTGCTCTGGCCATCTGGGGGTGAACCCGCATATGGAGATGGATCTCTTTCTGTGTAACTCTTTTCAAATAAACACGAATACATAATGGGGCACCAGTGGCAGTGGTGCAATAGGTTAAACTGGCACTCCTTTTTCTTTTTAAGATTTATTTGCTTTTATAGGGAAAGTCAGATTTACGGAGAGAGGGAGAGACAGACAGAAAGCTCCTCTGTCCACCGGCTCACTGCCCAAGCGGCTGCAGTGGCCGGAGCTGAGTTAAACCAATCTGAAGCCAGGAGCCTCCCCCAGCTCTCACATGTGTGTGCAGGGTCCCAAAACCATAGCAGGGAGCTGGAAGGGAATGAAGCAGCAGGGACACGAACCAAAACCACATGGAATCCCGGCACACACAAGGTGAGGACTTTAGCCATGAGGCTACTGTGCCCGCTGGGCCCGGCTGCTCCTCTTCTGAGCCAGCTCCCTGCTTGTGGCCTGGGAAAGCAGTGGAGGACGGCCCAAGGCTTTGGGTCCCAGTACCCACATGGGAGACCCAGAAAAGGCTCCTGACTTCTGGCTCCAGATCTGCCATTTCAGGAATGAACCAGCAGATTCAAGATCTCTTTATCTCTCCTTTTCTCCGTAAAATCTGCCTCTCCAATCTTTTTTTTTTTTTTAGATTTATTTATTTCTATTGGAATGTCAGATATACAGAGGAAGAGAGAGAGGAAGATTTTCACAAGCAGAGAACTGGATAGGAAGTGGGGTCTCTGGGATTAAAAATCTTTTTTAAAAAATTAAAAATACAGGGCCCTGTATCAAATCTTTTTTAAAAAAAACCTGAGGGGGCCCGGCGGCGTGGCCTAGCGGCTAAAGTCCTCGCCTTGAAAGCCCCGGGATCCCATATGGGCGCCGGTTCTAATCCCGGCAGCTCCACTTCCCATCCAGCTCCCTGCTTGTGGCCTGGGAAAGCAGTTGAGGACGGCCCAATGCTTTGGGACACTGCACCCGCGTGGGAGACCCGGAAGAGGTTCCAGGTTCCCGGCATCGGATCGGCGCACATCGGCCCGTTGCAGCTCACTTGGGGAGTGAATCATCGGATGGAAGATCTTCCTCTCTGTCTCTCCTCCTCTGTGTATATCTGGCTGTAATAAAATGAATAAATCTTAAAAAAAAAAAAAAAAAAAAAAAAACCTGAGGGCCCAGCGCGGTGACCTAGCATCTAAAGCCCTTGCTTTGTATGTGCCGGTATGCCATATGGGCACCAGTTCTAATCCCGGCAGCTCCACTTCCCATCCAGCTCCCTGCTCGTGGCCTGGGAAAGCAGTCAAGGACAGACCAAGGCCTTTAAAAAAATTTTTTTCAATATTGACTGGAAGCTGTATTTCTCCAACTGTCCACGCGGGCGCAGGATCCCAAGGCTTTAGGCTGCCCTGGACTGCTTTCCCAGGCCACAAGCAGGGAGCTGAATAGGAAGTGGGGCTGCTGGGATTAGAACAGGAGCAAATATGGGATCCCAGCAAGTACAAGGTGAGGGCCTCAACTGCTAGGCTACCGCAGAGGGCCCTCCTTTACTCTTGGCACATTCAATGAACCAAGTCCCATGTTTCTATTTCCTAGTTTTCAAACTATTTCCCCTGTGACTCTGTCAACATACCACAATGTATCTTACCTAAACTGCTGCAGAAGGTTCTTCCCAATCCTTCCTCCTCACTCAGCCACAAACAACAGCAGAAATGGATCACTCCTCTGCTGAACTGCTGAACTCTACAACCCACAAGGTAATACCGCTTCACAGGTCCCCTGACCACCTTTGTCCTCCACTCTCATCCCTCCACACTGTTCTCGGTGTTCTGTGGGGTTGTTGACTGCAGCAGTGTGGGCTTCAGCTGAGCTAACAGTTACTCCTTTGCCTGATTACCTGACTCACCTGCAGGGCCTCGCTCCGCAAGTGTTCACAGACGCCTCAGCCCGCTTCTGAGGTCCAGATGAGCTCACACTATGATGCTCTCACTGCACCCTGTATTCACGGCCGGAGCTCTGCACCAACTGTAATTCCCATTACTGCCGTAGGAACTAGCTTCGCGTCTGACCTTGCCCCTACCCAAGTGCTGTGACAGGACCACTGAGCTACCTCCCTCATTCCTCTGGGCTGAGAGCTTCCTGAGGCCGGGGATGGAAGAGCACCTTCTCAGTTCCCCTCACTTCACTTCCGCCACTTTTCCCACCTCGAGAGTTCTCCTGATCCAGATCTGGGCCCCTTGAACACAAGGTTGGCTGCTCACCCCCTTGTTTTCTCGGGAGATCTTTGATCCGTGCCCAGAGTCTCAAGGAGTAATCGCCATTCTGCAAGCATCACACTTGGAACCTCAAGCCCTTCAGTGTTCTCTGAAACTACAGTTATCTCAAAGTTCTAAAACAACAATCATTAAGTAAATTGCTGGGCCTAATTCATCAGCTATACATTTTTAAAAACTGTGCCAACAGATCAGAGGAAGTACAGTTTAACACGCCTGGAAACCCAAATCCCAGCTCCATCCCTTCTTAGCTGGATCATCTGGAGCAAGTTATGAACTATACTAGGCCTGTTTCCAAGCCTGTAAAATGGGAATCACAGAGCCTACCTCAAATTGCAGTTGAGAGTCAAGCTAGCACATACAGCTATGACCACTTCCAAGCACGGCCAACTTCTGAGAACGGTGCTGCCGGGCAGTTCTGTTGCTATGCCAGCATCACGGAACTTACTTCCACACACTGAGAGGGCTCAGCCTGCTCTACAGCTAACCCACACAGGGCACACTGCATGGGCACTCTGCGGTAGTCATGCACTGTGTAGGCCTCAACATACACTGCAGACACGTGGTTTGCACAGTCTTCATGTGCAGCTGGCTGACCGCAGGCCAGCACCCCCAGACACGGCTGACGGTGCACTCAATGAACGTGGGTTACTTCTCATGCTTTTCTCCCGAGTTCCTCTGATGTCCTCGACCCCTGGGCCATGGGCCACCACCATGGACTGTGTGCTGCAGGACCAGGGGGAACCTTTCACAGATCGACACACACCAGGGCCATGTTCTGGAACTGTTTAATACAATAGCACTGTTCAACTTCTCACAACGCCGAGAGTTATGATGAACATAAAACTAAGACAATAAAAACCAGAGGCGACACTGGAAGTACACCGGGAACAGGACACCACACAATACTACATTTACAACTACTTTCTCTGAAGCTCACGGTCAGGGCGACAGAGCGCGCTAGCTATATGACATCTGTGACTCAGGGATTTAAGAGGCGGATGGGGGCTGGGTGACGCTGATGTCTCCCCTAAGTGCCCCAGACACTGCCTCATAGCAGCATTCCACACATATGGCACTTCACAATGCTTCAGTATTTACTCACATTAACACCACAGCTTTTATCTCAATAAATAACTTATTTTTATTTCCAATTAAAATAAATAGCTTATTTATTATTTATTTTATAAATAGCTTATTTATTTATTTTTATTGGAAAGGCAGATTTACAAAGAAGGAAAGACAGAAAAAGAAATATCTTCCATTCACTGGTTCACTCCCCAAATGACTGTGATGGCCAGAGCTGAGCTGATCTGAAGCCAGAAGCCAAGAGCCTCCTCTGGGTCTCCCATTTGGGTACAGAGTTCCAAGGCTTTGGGCCATCTTTTGCGACTTTTTCCTGGACCACAAGCAGGAAGCTGGATGGAAAGTGGAACAGCCAGGGCTTGAACTGGCACTTGGGACACTGGTGCTTACAGGGAAAGGATTAACCAACTGAGCCATTATACCAGTCCTTATCTAGGAGTGATATAGAAAGAAATCCCTTGCTCCTATTTAGTTATCAGTAAGACACTGCATGCAGGGCCAGCAGGTTAAGCTGATATCTGGGATGCCAGCTTCCCCATATGGACATGGCTTACATCCTGGCAGCTCCACGTTGAACCCAGCTTCCAGATGCTGTACCTGGGAAAGCAAGGGCAAACAGGCCAAGCGCATGGGCCCCTGCACCCACAGCGGAGATCAGGAAGATGCTCCTGGCTTTAGCCTGGCCTAGTCTTGGCTGTTATGGTCACTGGGGAGTGAACCAGCAAACAGAAAGAAGTTCTTCCTCTCTTTTCCTCTCCCCTAACTCTGCCTTTCCAATAAACAATTTTTTTTAAAGATACTCAGTGCTTAGATTACTGAAGTAGGCTGACCCTCAGCTATGTTAAAAGGAGTAACAAGAAAATCTGCAATCAGGTTAAGGATTTCCATGACCATAAAGTTTGTTTGGGGAAAATTCAACCAACACACACTTCATATTTCCTTTAGGCAAAGTCTCAGACAGCTTCCATGGGATTTTGGTTTAGGTCTAAAGCTGTAACAAGACATCAAATAAGCAGGACAGAAATGCAGACACAACCTCTCCTAGATGTCTTTATCTCCGACGTTTGGGTCCAGCTAACTCTTTGGGGGCAGGGGCATGGAGTTCTGTGCCTGACAGGACACTGTCGGCATCCCTACCAGGTACCAGGGCCATCTCCCACAGTCAGTCAGAAATGTTTCTGTGTCTAGGAACTCTGCTAACGCCTCTAAATGTCAAAAACCCTGCGCCCTCTCCCTTTCTCGTCCCCCTTCCAACCCTCTCCTCTGGTGTCCCAGGTGAGCCAGATGGCCCTTACTGCACTGCCTGTCTAAAGGCCTCACAAGGCACTCGGTCCAGTTCCCCGTCCTGTCCCCGTCCACAACCACAGCTGCTAGCGTGGCCGATACAGGACTCACGGCTTAGTCCCCGCGTTAAGCCTTCTTTTACACCAGAACAGGCTAGTATCCATTACAGCCATCAGCTGGTGCCCCTTCTTTGCTCTCAACACGACTGGCTCTATCTCTTCCTTTCTGCTTGGTTCTATCTGCACCTCGGAGCAGTGGCTCTCACTTGCTCGCAGACTTCAGAGTCAGGCTTATTCCAACACGGAGGCTGGGCCCCAACTCCAGAGTTCCCAACTCGGCAGGCTGGAGAAGGGCCCTTCCAGCATGTCCGCAGAGGTGCAGGCAATGGCGATGCGCCTGCCAAGAGCAGCACCGCTGGAGAACCAACTCCCAGTACCTCAGAAGGTGACCCATTCCTTCTGGACACCTCCCTGACAGGAGCCTGCCACAATTACTCCTCCAACAGGACACTCCTGTGTTGTTCAGAACGCATTTCCGGCATTATCCAGCGCGCCTCCTGCACAGACCTTCCGCTCTGGCCGGGCGCCTGCAGGACAGGCCGAGGTGCCACTGCGGCTTGCTCTACACCAGAAAGGCCACCCTCATCCCTCCTCCTCGCTACCTACCTGAAGGAGGCCTTCACCACTGTATCTGGCAAACCATTCGTGTGGTCACTACTGGCTGCCTTTTATCTTTAGGGTTTAACTTTTTACCAAGTACTCAGAGACAGAGAAAACCCCCAAAGAACCTAAAATTTAAAACAGAAAACAGGAAAATGAATGACATGAAAGAATAAAAGACTGGATATACACATGAACTGCACAATTCTGCTGCCTGACAGATCTAGTGCAATAAGCTCCAAGTCTGCCAATTTTTTATAACACTAGCTATCAAATGCATGAGGCTATCTCATTGAGGGTGTGAAGAAAAAAAATTTTCAAGTAGTCTCAAAAAAGAGAAAGTATTTAGTCTCCAACTTACCACAGTTAACAGTGGTGTAATTTGTCTTTTGTAGGAAATACACTGAAGACGACGTGCTGGTCTGAAGGGAAACAACTGGGAAACCTGGGCCTAAGGATCGCTGCTACCCCTGCCAACTCTGCCTTCTTGGCCAAGCGCTAAGGGATGGCCCATCCCCAAGACTTGATCCCCACAATCAAAGAAATCAAGGGTCTGTAAAACTCTACTACCTGGACAGGCCCTTGGTGGAGTGATTAAACACCTCTTACAAGGTTCACACTGTATACCTGAGAATCAGCTCCCTGGCTCACGCTGGGGGGCAGCAGAGAGCTCAGGTTCCTGGGTCCCCACTGTCCAAGAGGGGCCTGGACTATCGCTCCCGGGCTCCAGCCTTGGCCTGGCACGGCCACTCAGGGAGCAAACCAGCAGAAGATCTCCAACTCTTCCCCTCACCCTCTGTCATTCTGCCTTTCAAATGAATTAATTAAAAAAAAAAATCCCCAAACCCAGACACTTATGCTCAACCCATATCCCACACTCTTCTCCATCCAGTGGCCTATCCCTAGTGCTCAAGAAACTGGTGACAGGAGTATCTGAAGGTTCAACAGAAACAAGTATTTCCTGAGTGTGCTGTGTGTGGACACTGCTGGAAGCACCTAACAGCCCAAGCGGGTAAAGGCCCACCTCCTTGGAAGCGTACATCCTAGCCGGAAGCTATACACAAAGCCCGGGTATGGTAGCAGAAAAGGGCTGGGCAAAGCACCAGAGAAAGCCCAGGGCTGCAGTGTGGTGTCCAAAGGTGTCCTACTGCAGAAGGATGGCAAGCCGACTCCCTCCCACTGCACTGTGGAGCACCCAACAAGGCACTCGGGAGAGGGCACGCCCCCAACACCTGCGGGCGCAGATGACATCGCCAGCCAGCATCTTGCTAGTCCTTAAACAAATACCGCACTGTTGCGCAGGAGGGACACAGCTCAGGCAGTCACCTTCCCTCATCCATCCCTGGCTGCAGACCTGAGTGTGACCAAACCAGGAATGCCTTGGAATGTTGTACTTGGCAGATGATATTGAATTTGGGGCGACAATTTCAAGAGTAACCCAAGAAAAACTTGGCATTTGACCAGCATGTCAGGGCCCCAGCACCTTATAACACACAGATAATTCAGGTACTTTATAGATGATCATAAGTAAGGCATGTTAGCAGGATTTAATGTGTGACAAGGGAAAATCTCTCAATCTCATCATCAAGACTGACAAGCAAACTTAATTTCAAATAAATCAGCATCTCCCTCTTCAGATAAAGACCACCAGGCTGAGTGAACTTCAGAGAAAAAAAAAAAAACACCCGGACAACATAACTGCTTGTACCGAAATACAGTGTCTTCACTTTTACACTGATTTGAGTGTTGCCTTTGGTAGAAGCCAGGAAGGTTTTTCCAGACTAAACGAAATTACATGTGCTACAATTCACTATATAAAAATATACAACAAAGCTGATCTTTTCCAATAAAAATTTTAAAAGTTCCAAGTTAAAACAAGTCAACATTTTACACACTACACAAAACAGAACTCCTAATTTACACACTTACTTTAGAAATGTATTTTCCCTTTCACTTTTTAGGCAATAATTATGCAGAATTACTGGAGTTTCAAAACACAGAATTCACCAATTACAAATGATACCTATCTACTACATCAGAATTAAAAACTGGGAATGCTGATCCTTCTCTGTACATGAATTCTTAAATCCACAGACAGTGAAAAAGACCCACACCACCGCAACTGCACAAACAAAAAAGTTCCATTCCTAGTATCTGCCGGTGTTCCTCGCCCAGACCCTACAAGTGAATCCTTCCAACAACACTGAACTGAACCTCCACATCAGGACAACAAAGCCACTGCACACCCTCCGGCATGTCGCCTCCTGAGGCACACACACTGAGCCGGAGACAACTGCTCTGGGAATCCATACATAAAGGACTCCAGTTTTCACCAGGAAAAAATCACAGTCTTAAGAGAAGCCAAACATTGTTCATTCACTCTGATCATGTTTTAGCACCAACTGCAGCGCTGCAAAGTACTCCAACTCCAAAAGGGGCGGCACGGGCCCAAATCCATCCACACACACACACACACACACACACCCCACAGGTGCAACTCTTTCCCATGTGTCATAGGCCAGCAACAAAGCCAGGCAAAAGACAAGACAACATTTTCAATTAGGTATTTCTGATTTCTAAAAAAAATGACTTGTAGGGCCTGGTGCAGTAGCCTAGTAGCTTAAGTCCTGGCCTTGCATGCCTGGGATCCTATGTGGACGCCAGTTCATATCCCGGCTGCTCCGCTTCCCATCTAGCTCCCTGCTTTTAGCATGGGAAAGAAGTGGAATATGACCCAAAGCCTTGGGACCCCTGTGGGAAACCTGGAAGAAGCTCCTGACTCCTGGCTTCAGATTGGTTCAGCACTGGCCATTGTGGCTACTTGGAGAGTGAACCAGCGGATGAAAGATCTTTCTCTCCTTTTCTCTTTCACTCTATCAATCTAACTTTCCAACAAAAATAAAATAAATCTTAAAAAAAAAAAAAAAACTTATTGGGCCTGGCATGATAGCATAGTGGGTACGGTCCTCGCCTTGAATGCACCGGGATCCCATATGGGCGCCACTTCCCATCCAGCTCCCTGACTGTGGCCTGGGAAAGCAGTCGAGGACGGCCCAAAGCTTTGGGACCCTGCACCCATGTGGGAGACCTGGAAGAGGTTCCTGGCTCCTGGCTTCGGATCAGCACAGAATCGGCCACTGCGCTCACTTGGGGAGTGAATCATTGGACGGAAGATCTTCCTCTCTGTCTCTCCTCCTTTCTGTGTATCTGACTTTGTAATAAAAATAAATAAGCCTTTAAAAAAAGATTTGCTTCACCAAACTCAGTTATGCACTTAACAAAGTTACATCACTAAAACAAAGGTTCTCACAGGGATCCATGCAAACGTCAATTCTCACTACTGTTATGTCTTCTAGGATCAGTACTGGATCCTGGGTCATTTTTGCCCCAAAGGAATTTAGACTTGACTTTGAGCTGGAACTGCTCTCCCTCCACATTATCCAGAGCTACGTGACGGGGAGAGGCCACTGACTTCACGGTGGCCCTTCCTGCACGGCAGGAAGCAGTAACACCATCACATGCCATGTTAGACTACCCTACACAGACATCCTGCAGGACCCACACACATGGGAATCATGAGGCCAAATTAAACTGTCACTTTGTTTATCTTTCAAACTGTATGTTCCACAACCAATTACTTGAAAACAAAGGTAAGTTCTATCCCTTAAAAAAAACACACATCTATACATGGTTAACAACTATAAAAGATGAGTATTTACTCTGTAGACAAGGAAAAACAAAGTTTCTCAGTACTTTCATTTAGTGTCAGTTCTTCATCCTGTGTGTCAGTCTCACAATTCCTATCTAAATCATTCAAGAACTCTAACACGAGCGCTCCCCACCTGAAGCTTCAGCAGGCAGACTGCCGCGGAAATAAGCTGCCAACACACTCTCATTCAAGTTATGCTATGTAAGGGAATCACACTCGAGGTGAAATTGTCAACTACCTTAGGAAGCACCAGCCACCCCTTCACTGTGAGAGCACTGTTCAACACAGAGACGCATCAGGTGCCCGGGCTCGTGGTAACACTGCTGCCATAGGGTAACCACATAAAACACACAGGACGAGGAAGGGGCTGCAGTGTGCAACAGGTAGCCATCACCTTGAACTGAAGAACACAACCGACCAGGACAGGAGTCATAGCCTCGATGCCTCACAACCGCACCTACCTTGCTTGCCGAGAGGCTCTTCTGGGCTGGACCCCAGGATTCCAGGGGTCCAGCAGGATCCTGTAGGATCTTTCGGGTCTACCTAACAATTCAACAACTCTGTAACCTTGACCTGACAAGAACAGATTCCCTATAGGACAAACCACTAGTGAGTTGCACAGCATCCTTATTTTTTCTGTTTCCAAAGAAAGCACACTTCAAGAAACATCAAAACAGACATAAGCCTTATATGGGCAAATTTCCACTATTGAGACTCTTAATTTCTTAAGTTAGAGGTAAAGAATCAGAACTGTGACAACACGGATGGCTCAGAGAGGAGCCCAGGCTCGGTGCGCACGTGCCTGGGGGGCACACTTGCCTCAGTGAGGCCAGAGCGGCTCCTCAGCTCCGTCAAGAGGTGGCAAGGGGGGTCTCCGAGAGTAGCGAACCTCAGAAAATGGCTTAGAGTACCAAATCTCTTTCCCTCCAAATTCAGTCTAAATTACAGAGCCAAATAAAACCATCATAAATTCCTTCAGCAATCTTGCAGGCCTTTCAGTTGAGCACATTTCACATACTCCATCCTCACACCCTACCATGCAAACACAACCTCAACTGTTGGACACGAATAAATGCTAACAGCACTGATAATGGTCTCTGGCAGCTCTTGGGTCTCAGCAGTACCCGGCCACGGCAGCTCCACGCGTGAATCAAAGCCTTTCAACAGGGTCCGGCTAAGCCGGCCCCCTCCCCATATACAGACTTTGGTCAGCACGGGTATTCTACCTGTCCTCACTCAACACTCCAACAAACCTCCCACGTTGCCAAAGTGCTCATTTTCAAACCAAAACAATCCGGGCTTCTCTCCACCTCAGAGTCCCAAACCCAACGCAGCTATCTTGAGAAGTTACCCCGGAGCCTTCCTCTCTGTTCTGCCACAGAATTCCATAGCAGTCAGTCTAACTGCTGACAGTCCCAGCACTGAACACGCAGGACATTGGTCACACTGCAATCCACCAATCCCTCAGGTGTGCAAGGGCTCCTATCGAGGCTAAATGCTGCTTACAACTCCATTTCCACACAGGACAGACACCAAGGCTCTGACGGCAGGACAAAAAAATAAAATAAAAATAACAACAACAAAAAAATCAGATGAATGTGCCTTCCCCTCTCTCCTGTGATGTGCAAAAAAAAAAAAAAAGCCACTTGAAAAGTTCTAATTTAGCATAGGTTCAAATGGAAACATATTAGTGGTCCTGGGCGCTGCGGGCACAGCTCTCACTCACCAGTCTCTGGCTGTAGCGGACGCGCTCCTCCTCCGGTTCCATCTCTCACTCTGCTGTTGAAATCCCCGCCACTCCAGGGCTGCCTTCCTCTTCCTCCTGGGCGACCAGGGCAGCGGGGCGGTGAGGGCCCCTCCTCCCACCGGCCAGGCCTCCCCCAGCCCGGCCCGCACGCAGGGTGCCCGGTCCAGGTCGGCAGGGCCTAGGCAGAACCAGCAGGACGAGGCTGCGGGGTTGCAGTTCCCGGGACCTCCCCCACCTCAGGACTACACCTCGCCAGGCGCCTCTTCAAGGCGGCAGCACCACACCAGCCAGATGCCCACCGCGGGAATTACACGAGGGCAGAGGCGAGGCTGGTACAGAAACAGGACCGCAAAGCAAGGGGGCACAAAGAGCTCCCCCCAGCGCACGACCCTCCGGGACCCGCGGGGGCGAGGGCCGGACGTCCACCCCACAAGTCGCCGCCTCCAAAGCCAGCCCCAACTCCGTGCCCCAACTCGGAAACCAGCCCCCGAGAGTGGCGAGCTGGGGACAGAAACGCCACCCCTCTCCTTAGGATCAAGTCTTTCTAGAAAGGATTACGATCTAAAGGCATGAGTCAATTACACCTTTCCCCTCCCCACCCCCCAAAATTAAAGACCAGCTGGCGCGCCGGCCAGTCTCCAGCACCCAGAAAGCGCTTTCATTTTTTGTCTGTAGACCTGGATGACGGCAACTACTACACTTCAAATGTTCCTCGCATCCACTCCAAAGTGCCGGGGACACCCGAGGACCCCACGACACAGTTTGCAGGCGCACGTCGCGCCGGGAGGAGGCCCCGGACCGGAGTTCGGGAGCAGCCAGGCCCGGGGACCCCGCCAAAGTTACCCCAGCCCCCAAAGACTGCAAGCAATCCCCCCACCCACCACCCCGGGAAAGGCCAGCTCCAGGATTCACCCCGACGCAAACAAAAAAAAATAAAAGAAACTTAGTCTTCGGCTAGCCCAGGGACCCAAACTTCCCGAGGAGGGGGGGAGGCTCACCGGGGATTTTGCTCTTGAGTTCTTGTCCAAGTGAGAAGATTCCAAAAACTACGAGGGAAAAAATTAAATCCCACACGTCGTCTTCGGGTTTTTTTTTTTTCTCCCGTAGATCAAACCCAGTATCCAGAGAGGGTCAGAACGACCCGGAGGAAAAAAAAAAAGAGAGAGGAAATAGTTGCTGAAATCCAACCTCCTCTTCGGGCGTTGGAGAGCGGCGGTCGGAGGCGTCAGGACAGGGGAGCAGGACCCCCGGCGCCCCGGCCGCCCCCGGGCCGGCGCTCAGCGCACTTGAGTCCGAGTCCCCGGCTCGTCCCCGCCGAGCACCCTCCTCGCCGAGCTGTCGGCCGGCAGCAGCCCCCGGGAGCCCCCCGGGAAGCGGCGGCCCGATCAGCTGAGAGCGGCCGGGCCGAGGCTCCCCGCGCCGCCCCGGGCCCCCCGGAACGCCCCGGGGGCGGAGAGGGCGAGCCGCGGCCGGGCTGGGGGGAAGCCCGGGCTCCCCTGGCGTCGCCCCCTCAGCCGGGGGGCTCCGCGCTGCGGGACGAGCACCCCGGGCTACTCCCCCAGTCGCAGAGGAGGGGATTCCGGAGGATGGGCCCCCTTGGCGTGGCCCCCCGTTCCTCCCGGAGCGCCCCCTGCCCAGGAGAGATGAGAGCGGCGACGGGCCTAGCCGCTAGGAAGGTGCTCTGAGAGCCGCCGCCGCCGCCGCCGCCGCCGCTGCCGGGGAGGGGTGTTGTTTCCCTCACACAGGAGGAGCCGCCGAAGCAGCCGCCGCCATTTTGAACCCGTCAGACTCTCACATACACACAGCTCCGGGGCGGCGCACTGCGCAGGCGCCGCCGCCGCACTCCCCACCCCCACCCCCTCCCGGCCTCCCTCAGCTGCTGTACCGCTCTCTCTCCCCGGGCGCGCACGGGAACGCGCACGCGTCACTCCCCGCCCCCCGCCCCCGAACGCGGACCCACCGCCGACGCGCGCACGCGCGGACGCGTCGGCCTCGAATCGCCCGCGCCCCGCGACGCCGACGCGTCAGCCCTCCCGCCCTCCCGCCGGCCTCCTGGCAAGGGCTCGGGCCGGGCCGGCGCCTCGCGCCTGCGCGCTGCGCACGATCCTCCTCCTCCTCCTCCTCCTCCGCGCGCCCTTCCCCCTCCGCAGCCTGCCCAGCGCGCCGCACGCGCGCGCGCACACGCACACGCACACACACACACACACACTCGCAGCCTGGCTCCGACACAAGCCACTTTGCCTCGGTGACCCCGCCCCGCGCCGGCCAGCTGCTCCGGGCGCCCTCCCCCACCTCTCCTGGGAGGGTGCTGACACCCTCCCCGCCCGCTCCCGTACCCCCCCACAAACAAAAGCAAAACCACCACCCACGTACGCACACCCCCAACACGCGAGCAGGAAGGGAAAAGCGCCCCATTCCCCTTTCAACCGTCCTGGGCCCCAGGCGGCCCGTCAGCCCGAGGGCCATGGCGGCCTGGATCAGGACAGCCGTTGCCCACCTCAGCGCCGGGGGGCCTCTTCCTCCTCGTCCTCCTCGTCCTCCTCCCCCGCTGAGGTCACGCCGCTGGGCCAGGCCGGCCTGACCTGGGCACCCCATTCGCGTGTGCCCCCTTGGCGAGGGGACGCGGAGGAAGGGCGCATTGCCGCCGGCTGCCCGCCCCTCGCGCGCCGGCCGGTGGGCCGAGGCCCGCATGCCCGCCATCCCCCGGGCAGGCCCGGGTGCCCCTGCCGCGGGAGGGCTCGGCCGCCCTCGGTTCCAGGGCGGGGGGAGCCCCTCGGTGCAGCGGCCTGGCCCCCGCCTCACCCGCTCCTCGCCGCTCCGAAGGGGCAGGACTCGGGAGAAGCATGTCTGGTCGTGGGCTCGGCTCCCCCTGGGAGGGGGGCAAGCTGCAGGCGCTGGACCAGGGCGTCCACAGGTAGCAAGCACGCCAGTGGTCTTCGCGACGGCCTCCGGGGAGGCGGGGGGCGGCGGCGGCAGCCAGCGCGCCCCACAGCGAGCCGGAGGCGCCCAGTGAGGTGGCCCAGGAAGCCCCCCGTTCCTCGGCCATGCTCAGGTTTCCGCAGCGCCGGTGCCCCCGGCGGGCCCGGGTGGGACGTGACCCCGCCCCCGGCGAGTCGGGGCGCCCCCCACGGAGGGGTGCGCAGGGCCGGCGCCCCTCTTCTTCACCCCAGGCCGACCCTGCCGCCCTGGCCTGTGGGCTGGCGCGGGAGGCCCGGCCGGGAAAGATGTCTCCTCTTGGTGCGCGCAGCTTCGCGCGAGGGTCAGCGACCGGGCAGCAAGCGGCCCGAGGCGCGCCAGCCCTGCCCACGGACGGCTCCCGGGGCTCGATCGCTGCCCGACGGGGTCAGCAGGCTGCGGACGTCGACGGAGCCCGGCCGGAGGTCTCAGCATTGCCATGCGTGGAGCCCAGCCGCGATCCGGGCATTTCCCCCAGCCAATCTCGTGCTTTGGGGCCCGTTTAAATTCCAAGACCCGGTAAAGGACCGTGGCTTGGGCGTTACACAACGGGATTGGCGAGTTGGGCTTGCCGGCGCGATTACTTGGTTTTCTCCCAGCCTTGGTTTCCCGCACTCCTGAGCCTCGCTCTAAGTCCTGGGAGCCAGAAATGCAGGGGGAGAGGAAAGGCAAGGACGCAGTCCCAGAACTTGGCACCCAGAGCCTACCGTTCTGACGAACACGTCAAGGAATGCCAACCTGCAATACCTTCTGTCCAGGGTTGAACTCGAATGGGTCGAGTCGTAAGCCCAAGGTATTATCACTTATTGTCAGCTAAGGCTTTTTTTCTACCTGCGAATCTCGGGAGTTTGTAACCTACATTCTCTGCTTTGTTTCACAGCATCCTCCCGAGACCAGCTGAAGTGCTTGCATGGTTCTACTCATGGCCAAGGATAGGTGATTCAAGTATCAAGTTGAGCAGCTTCTGTCATTACTCCGATAGAGAGGCATCCAGGGTGCTGCCTAAAATACCTTAGCAACAGCAACAAAAGCTGCTAAGAGGGGTTTGCCATCTTGTATTCAAGTCACTGGGAAATAGCCTGAATTCTGATACCAGTTTCATTCGAACTTGGAAGATATTCAGAGCAAGGAGACAAAAAAAAAAAAAAAAAATACCATCAATCTTCAAACTCTAGATAGATGTAGGCCGCGGTCAGCTTTCCAGTTGGCATTGCCAGCTAGGGTCCCCTGGTCGGCAGGCTGTTGTGTTCCTAAGTGCTAAAGATCTTTGTGGATGTTGGATGCAATGTGCGGCCTCCTTACTATTGACACAATAAACAGCTTTAGTTTCTTCCCACTCATCCTAAAAATACAAGGAACTACTTGTGGGGAAGAGAGGGGATGCAGAGAGAGAGAGAGACTGTGGGCAAGGAGCTTAACTTGGTTTTGTCCTTTTTTCTAAGGTCCCAAGATTAACTAAGTCTGCGCTGGGAGCAAGGGACATTGAGAGAGACCCGTAGTGCTGGCTACACAGGCAGGCTTTGTTAGCATTCCAAAGCAGATGTGCGGGCTGAGATAAGAGGCACATGGCTGGTGATGCCCCTTCTGCGGATACGATGGTTTCCACTGGCAGGGCCGATCTGCAGTGGGGAGAACCTGGATAAGTCATTGTCAAGGAGAATTGGCTGGGGATGTGGGGGGTCTTGAAGACCACCAAGATTATGCCGCATGGCTGTAACTGTGGGGTGAGGAAAGAATAGATGATGAAGAGGAAGTTTCTTCTGGAAGCGTTGACGTCAAGCTCTCTGGCTGAATAAGCAGGTGCCAGAACAAGACAGAAACAAATGAATACCTGCTTGGGCTAAACTCAGACCCAACCAACGTTGGAAGTCATACAAATCCAGATCTCTCACTTCTTTTTGGCTCACGTTGAGGGAAGAAAAAAAAAAGAACTCGGTAGCCTGGTTAGCCAAGTTTCACTGTTTGAGTAAGTTAAGGAGGAAGTAAGGGTGTCCCCAGTGAGCATAGGTCTAAGCCCAGTCAACATCGTCCATACCATGAGTGCCAAAACACACCTGACTCTTGGGATGAAACGGATCGTGTCTTAGAACACCTTGTCCCAGCACATTGTCACCCATGTTCTGTCGTTTCGGGTCTCTAAGGAAAGTTTGAAGTTAAGTACTTAGATTTAAAAAACAAGTGTTTATTTATTTGTAAGGCAGAGCTGCAGAGAACAAGAGAAGAAAAATATCTTGTATCTGCTGGTTCACTCCTCCAGTGACTACAACAGCTGGGCCTCAGCCAGGCGGAAGCCAGCAGCTGCAGCTGGGTCTCCCATGCTGGAGAAGCAGCAAGGCTCAAGCACTCAGACCCGTCCTCTGGTGCCTCAGGAAGGACCTGAATCTCAAGTGGAACAGTGGGGACTCGAACCAATGCTCAGGTCGGGATCTAGACAGCAGCTTAACCCTCTGTACCACAATGCTGCTCCCAATATTTAAGCAAACGAAAGTTTTCCTAGGGGGACCCAGCACAGTAACCTAGCAGCTTAAGTCCTCACCTTGCACATGCTGGAATCCCATGTGGGCACCAGTTCTGGTCCATGTGACCCTGCTTCCCATCCAGCTCCCTGCTTGTGGCCTGGGAAAGCAGTCGAGGACGGCCCAAAGCCTTGGGACCCTGCACCCGCGTGGGAGACCCGGAAGAAGCTCCTGGCTCCTGCTTCAGTTTAGCTCAACTCCAACCACTGCGGCCATTTGGGGAAGGAACCAACAAATGGAAGATCTTTCTATCTCTCCTCTCTGTACATCTGCCTTGCCGATAAAATAAATAAAAATAAAAGAAGAATTTCTCAAATCAAATTTTTATACTTTTGAAAATCAAACTCACATACCTCCAGAGACTCAAAAAGGAGGCATTGCATGTGGTTGTTATAAGCATTTGGGGGTTTGGGCACTTTTCCTTTCTTTGTGTGCTTGTTCCTCAGTCTGTGAGTAGAACTGATTGGAAAATAAATGAAACGGGAACAGTCCCGCCAGTTTAGGCCATACACAAGCATCTTGCAAAGGGCACGCCCATCCCTTACTTAGACCCACAACCCTCACTGCCTGGGCGTCTCTCGCTGCCACCCTTCCTGGAGGAGACTGGTGCAGGCCCGCTCCCCCGAGCTCTGTGTGAGGCCAGCAGCGGCAGCATCTGGGGCCCACCTGTTCCTTCAGCCACCGCAGCTTCGCCTTTGGGGCGGGCACCCTCACTTCTCATTTCTAAAAAGGGTCGGGACTTCCTGCCCTGCCATGGAGTGGGACCGAAAGCGACCAAGCCCTTATGCCTCTCCTATACCTGTGCTTCCTGGAGGGGGGGGAGGATTTCTGACACCCTGGGGCCTAAGGCGTGGAGCGGTGCAATCCTGTGCCTTATTTGCCAGCGGGGCTGGTGGTAATGTCCGAGCCATCTGCATCCAAATTCCCCAAGAGCCCAAGCCCTTGAACCTGTTCCCTCCTCAAGAATGCCCATTCCCCTCTGTCATCGTCTGCTAAGGCTAGCCTTCTTTCTGCTGCTTTGACAGGGGTGCTGACCACCTGTGCCTTATTAGCCCTGGCGCTTCGTTGGTGAAAAACTCCCTTCTCAGGCCTGGCACAATGGCTCCATTGGCTAATGCTCCCCTCACAAGCGCAGCATTCTATATGGGCACCGATTCATGTCCTGACTGTTCCACTTCCCATCCAGCGCTCTGCTTGTGCCTGGGAAAGTAATTGAGGATGACCCAAAGCCTTGGGACCCTGCACCCACGTGGGAGACCTAGAAAAGGCTCCTGGCTTCTGGCTTTGGATAGGTTAAGCTCTGGCCGTTGTGACCACTTGGGGAGTGAATTAGCAGATGGAAGATTTTTCTGTCTCTCCTCTGTGGAAATCTGCCTTTCCAATGAGAATAAATAAATCTTTAAAAAAGAAAAGAAACTCTGCTTTGGGGCCTGATACGGTGGCCTAGTTACTAAAATCCTCACCTTGAACGCGCCAGGATCCCATATGGGCACCAGTTCTAATCCCGGCAGCTCCACTTCCCATCCAGCTCCCTGCTTGTGGCCTGGGAAAGCAGTCAAGGACGGCCCAAAGCCTTGGGTTCCAGCACTCATGTGGGAGACCTGGAGGATGTTCCTGGCTCCTAACTTCGGATGGGCATAGCACCGGCCATTGCGGTCACTTAGGGAGTGAATCATCACACAAAAGATCTTCCTCTCTGTCTTTCCTCCTCTCTGTACATCTGCCTTTTAAGTAAATGAAACACATGTTAAAGGAATGAATGGCTTGGCTGGAGAAAAGAAATTTGAAGAGTTAGAAGACTCAGCATTTACCCTTGACACCTTCAAATCCCGGAGAAGACACGATGAGGACGGGACATGCTCAGAGAGGATGGTCACACAGTGAACAATGCAGACCGTACAACAGTACAATGGCATGCAGAACTCCACGGGGAGGCACTTCACCCGGGGAATCTGTCCCTGACCTGAGCTGGCCTGCGGCAGAGGGCAGAACAGCTAAAGCCCCGACCGCGGACCTCGCGAGGAGTGAACCTGTAAGTCCGGGGCCCCTTTTATACTTGCCTCTCATTCCGCTTTCTCCTGTGATCTGTTTCTACTCCATCTGTCTCTGCTGCCTCCAATTCCAGGATGTTGACTTATTGAGGTTTTTAAGGTTTATTTACTTGAAAGGTAGAGAGCTTTCCTCTGCTGGTTCCCTCCCCAGATGACTACAACAGCCAATGCTGCACCAGGAAGAAGCCAGGAACCATGGGTCTCCAATGTGGGTGGTGGGAACATGTGGATTTCGGTCTTCACTTGATGGCTGTCCATCAGTTGGAAGCTGGACAGGAAGTAAGGAGGCAAATGAATGTACACACTGCCAAGTGGGAAGCAGGAGCCCCAGCAGTGGCTTAACCTGCTATACCAACAATACCTGCCTCAAGCTGTTGTCTTTAGAAAACAGTTTTGATGTCTCATCAAAACCTTCTTGTCTCCAATTTTTTTAGAGATTTTATTTTTATTGGAAAGGCAGATATATAGAAAGGAGGAGACGCAGAGAGGAAGATCTTCCGTCCATTGACTCACTCCCCAAGTGGCTGCATCGGCCTGAGTTGAGCTGATTGAAGCCAGGAACCAGGAACCTCTTCCAGGTCTCCCACACGAATGCAGGGTCCCAAGGCTTTGGGCTGTCCTCGACTGCACAGACCACAAGCAGGGAGCTGGATGGGAAGTGGGGCTTCCTGGATTAGAACTGGTGCCGATATGGGATCCCAGTCTGTGCAAGGTGAGAACTTTAGCTGTTAGGCTATCACACCCTCCAAATTTTTTTTAGTAAATACTTATTTATTTATTGGAAAGGCAGATTTACAGAGAGAAGGAGACAGAGAAAGATCTTCCAGCTGTTCGTTCATTCCCCCACATGGGCATAATAGGTGGAGTTGGACCGCCTTGAAACTGGGAGCCTGGAGCTTCTTCCGGGTTTCCAGGATGGGTATGGTAGCCCAGACACTGAGGACAGCCCCCACTGTGTTCCCAGGCCACAAGCACAGAGCTAGATCAGAAGTGGGACAGCTGAGAGTTGAAGCAGCACCCATATGGGATGCTAAAGATACAGGTGGAGGCTTAGTCAACTATTACGCCATCGCACAAGTCTCCAATCTTTTTCAGAAAGCATCACTAGTTATGCTATTCATTGTATTTGAAGTATGTAATTTTAAAAGGTCTGATTTTTTGTCTTCCTTTCCTCTCCCCACCCCATCAAAAAATTCTTGGTAAATACGTGAAATGGAATATTTTCTGACTTTGATTACTTTCAGGCCCTATCTATTTTTTTTTTTTTTAAGATGTATTTATTTTAGGGCCCGGCGGCGTGGCCTAGCGGCTAAAAGTTCTCACCTTGAAAGCCCCGGGATCCCATATGGGCGCCGGTTCTAATCCCGGCAGCTCCACTTCCCATCCAGCTCTCTGCTTGTGGCCTGGGAAAGCAGTGGAGGACGGCCCAAAGCTTTGGGACCCTGCACCTGTGTGGGAGATCCTGAAGAGGTTCCTGGTTCCTGGCTCTGGATCGGCACAGCACCAGGCCATGGCGGCTCACTTGGCGAGTGAATCATTGGACGGAAGATCTTCCTCTCTGTCTCCTCCTCTCTGTATATCTGACTTTGTAATAAAATAAATACCGCAACAGGCTGGTGCGCGCGGATCCGATGCCGGGAACCAGGAACCTCTTCAGGATCTCCCACACAGGTGCAGGGTCCCAAAGCTTTGGGCCGTCCTCCACTGCTTTCCCAGGCCACAAGCAGGGAGCTGGATGGGAAGCGGAGCTGCCGGGATTAGAACTGGCACCCATATGGGATCCCGATACATTCAAGGCGAGGAATTTAGCTGCTAGGCCACGCCGCCGGGCCCCCTATCTATTTTTTGCAATACCAGAGTCTACAAGAAAATGGTAATGGAGGGCCTGGTGCAATAGCGCAGTGCTTAAAGTCCTTGCCTTGAACACGCCAGGATACCATATGGGCACTGGTTCTAATCCCGGCAGCCACATTTCCCATCCAGCTCCCTGTCTACGGCCTGGGAAATCAGTCAAGGACGGCCCAAAGCCTTGGGATCCTGCCCCCGCATGGGAGACCTGGAAGAGGTTCCTGGTTCCCGGCATCGGATCGGCACAGTACTGGCTGTTGTGCTCACTTGGGGAGTGACTCATCGGATGGAAGATCTTCCTCTCTCCTCCTCTCTGTATATCTGACATTGTAATAAAAAAAAAAAAGAAAGAAAGAAAGAAAGAAGAACTGGTTGGGGAGGCCAGCATTGTGGCATAGCAGGCTGGTTCCAATTCTGGCTGTTCCATTTCCAATCCCTGCAGCCTCCTGAGAAAGCAGGAGGTGATGGGAGCTCCTGGCTTCAGCCTGGCCCCAGCTCTGGCTCTGGCCACTGTTTGGGGAGTGACCCAGCAGGTGAAAGATCTCTCTCTCTCTCTTTTTCCTCCTCTGTAAGTCTTCGTTTCAAATAAACAAAAAACAAATACTTTTTTTTAAATTACAGAATAGGAGTGGGAATTTGGCCTTGTGGATAAAGACGATGGTTCCTACTCCCAAACGTGTGCCTGCACTTCCCGCTGAAGCTTCCTGTTGATCCCCTGGCAGACGTTAGCAAGGAGCTGGGTCTGAAACAGAGCAGCCAGAACTCGAACCAGTGCCCAGTTGGGATGCTGGCGCCATAGGCAGAGGCTTGGCCCATCTGCAGTGGGCTTTTTAGGCTTGGATGCAGAGAGCTGTCTGTGCAGCCGTCGGGCACAGCGAAGCCTTGGCAAGAATGAGATGGCCTGAGGAAAGTGTCCCGGGGCAGCTGTGGAGAGGGCACCTGGGCCCAGCCCACTGCAGCTGCCCGTTAGCTGTTCTTTTTCTTTTTTTTTTTAATTGAAAGGTGAAGTTACAGAGAAGGAGAGGCAAGTTCCTGCTGGCCCATCCCCCATGGCTACTCCAAGAGCCAGAAGCTTCGTCCAGGTCTCCCATGTGGGCAAGCACCCTCCACTGTTTCCCAGGTGCATTAACAGGGAGCTGGATGGGAAGTGGAGCAGCTGGGACTTGAACCAGCGCCCACGTGCGGCACTGGCTCTGAACCTCTTGTGCCACAACATAAGCTGTTGAAAGATGAATGGGGGTCAGGAGAGGCAGATGGTATGACAGTGGGTTAAGCCGCTGACTGGGACGCCTGCATTCGCTAGCAGAGGGCCGGGTTCTGTCTGTCCTGCTTCCTGCCTAGCTTCGCACCAGGCTGTCTGGGAGGCCGGCAGCACACCACGGCCCAAGCACTCAGGTTCCTGTCACCGGCACGGGGGCCCTGGAGGAAGCTCCTGGAGCAGCCCTGGCTGCTGGGCCATTTAGGAAGCGAAGCAGCAGCTGAAAAACAGCCCTATGCCTCTCTGCCACTTTTGCCTTTCACACAAATAGATTTTTGTTTAAAAAAAAAAAAAAACACACACTGAAACATTTGTCCTGTCCACCTCCCTCCTCATCTGTGTCTCCCCAGTCGAATTAGAGGTGCTCAAAGCCTGCACCCTGCTCAATTAGATAAACAATATTAAAAAAAGAAAATGAAAATTTCAAAAAAATTTTAAGGTTTATTTTTTATTGTGAGTCAGATACACAGAGAGGAGGAGAGACAGAGACGAAGATCTTCTGTCCAATGATTGATTCCCTGTCCAATGATTTATTCACTCCCCAAGTGGCCGGAACAGCTGGAGCTGAGCCAAGCTGAAGCCAGAAGCCTTTCCGGGTCTCCCATGTGGCGCAGGGTCCCAAGGCTTTGGGCCGTCCTCCACTGCTTTCCCAGGCCGCAGGCAGGGAGCTGGATGGGAAGCGGGACTGCTGGGATTAGAACAGAAACCCGTTTGGTATCCCGGCGTGTGCAAGGCGAGGACTTTAGTTGCTAGGCCTCTGTGCCAGGCCTGAAAATTTTTTAAATAAATTTAATTTTGCTTTGTAAAGAGCAGATGTACACAGTCGCCAGCAGAAGACACAAAGGAAGAAAAGCGACAGAGGCTCAGAGGAGAGGTCCAAGGGAACAGGGGGGCTAGACAGCACCCCTGGCCGGAAGCACTGTGATGTCATCAGCTGGGGAGGCCTGGAGCATCAGAACGTGGCAAACCAAGGAAGAATGGCAGGACGAAGATCGCACGTGGACACGTCAGTCAAGAAACTTGGCTATGAAGAGCAGAGAGAAGGCAGAGCTTGTACGATGGGGCTCGAGCGGTGTTGTAGCACGTTAAGCCTGTCCCTGTGCCGCTGGCATCCTGTATGCGCACAGGTTCGAATCCTGTCTGCTCCACTTCTAATCCACCTCCCTGCTAATGTATCTGGAAATCCAGTGAAGGATGGCCCAGTTCCTGGGCCCTAGCTGTTGTGGCTACCTGGAGAGTGAATCTGCACATGGAAGATTCTCTTTCTCTCTTTCTCCCTTTTTTTTTTTTTTTTTTTTTTTTTAATAAGGTTATCTCTTAATTCCTTTTTCCATAAGCTTTTTTTTTTTAGATTTATTTATTTATTTATTTTTTTATTACAAAGTCAGATATACTGAGAGGAGGAGAGATAGAGAGGAAGTAGAGCTGCCGGGATTAGAACCAGCGGCCATATGGGATCAAGGCAAGGACCTTTGCCACTAGGCCACACTGCTGAGCCCCTCTCTTTCTCCTTTGTGACTGCTTTTCAAATGGAAAAAAAAACCAAACAAACAAAACCTCAAAAACAGTAAGAAGTAAGAGGAAGCTGGGATCAACAGAGAGGACTTCAAGCTGGAAGCTGCACAGAATAGGGGCTGGAGCAGAGGCGCTGGGGCTGCAGGCCGGGAAGGGGCTGGCCCCAAACCGGCCTCAGCTCCCGGAGGCATGGCCGGGGTCCCTCACGGGAACTTCACCTGTCGAAAGATTGATGCTTTTCTTTAAGATGTAGACTCTCAGAGAGGGATGGTGTAGACAAAGGGAAATCTCCCAACCACTGCTTCAGTCTCCAGATTACCTGAATGGCTTGGGCTGCAGCAGGCAAAATGCCATCTGAGCTGCCACGTGGGTGGCGTGGACCCATGTACCTGAACTGTCATCAACAGCTGCCTGCCCAGGAGCCACGTGCCCCACGCCGCTGACCCCGGCCACCTCGCTTCCTCTCCCTCACTGTTGCCCTTGGACACTTGGCAGTCAGCTCTTCTCTCCCTCTTTCACAGTCACACACAATCAGATGTCACCTCCGTGGGCTCGGCTCCCACGGTGACATGACCTTGACCTTCCCCCCACTCCCTGGCTAGCCACTGCCTCACTTGGAGGAGCCCCTGGACTCCCTTGAGAGAAGGCAGCTGGCCCTGTGCCTGTTTCCTGCAGCTTGTCTGAAAACAGCCTGGAAAAGCCACTTCCTCACCCACCAGAGGCAAGCCAGCTGCCATGGCTGCACAGACCAAGAAAGTTCGCCTGGGGTGGGGCAAGGGTTGGGAAGAGGGAGACATGGAATTGGGGGTGGACATTGTGCTTCAGTGAGTTAAGCCACAAGCCTGGAGCGCCTGCATTCAAGTTTGAGTGTGGCTTTATGTCCAGGGTACTCCACTTCTATTTTTATTATTATTTTTTTTAAAAAAGATTTTTGAAGAATTTTATTCTTATTATTTTCATATTTATTTATTTTTACTGGAAATGTACATATACAGGGAGGAGGAGAGACAGAAAGGAAGATCTTCCGTCCGATGATTCACTCCCCAAGCTGCCGCAATGGCTAGAGCTGAGCCAATCCGAAGCCAGGAGCCAGGAGCCAGGAGCTTCTTCCGGGTCTTCCACTTGGGTGCAGGGTCCCAAAGCCTTGGGCCGTCCTTGACTGCTTTCTCAGTCAACAAGCAGGGAGCTTGGTGGGAAGTGGGGTTGCCAGGATTAGAACCGACACAATATGGGATCCTGGCGCGTTCAAGGCGAAGACTTTAACCACTATGCCATTGCGCTGGGCCCAAATTTTATTATCTTTATTGGAAAGGCAGATATGCAGAGAGGAAGAGAGATAGAGAGGAAGTTCTCTTGTCCAGTGGTTTACTCCCCAAGTGACCACAATGGCCAGAGCTGAGCTGATCCAAAGCAAGGAGCCAGGGACTTCCTCCAGGCTCCCAAGTGGATGCAGGGTCCCAAGGCTTTGGGCCATCCTCCACTGCTTTCCCAGGCCACAAGCAGGGAGCTGGATGAGAAGCAGGGCCACTGGGATTAGAACTGGCACCCATATGGGATCCCAGGGTGTTCAAGGTGAGAACTTTAGCTGCTAGGCTATCACACTGGGCCCTAAAAAAGATTTATTTATTTTTATTGGAAAGTCAGATATACAGAGAGAAGCAGATACTGAGATAAACATCTTCTGTCCACTGGTTTACTCCCGAAGTGGTCGCAATAGACGAAGCTGAGTCCATTTGAAGCTAGGAGCTTCTTCTGGATCTCCCATGCAGGTGCAGGGTCCCACGACGTTGGACCATCCTTGAATGCTTTCCCAGGCCCCAAGCAGGGAGTTGGAAGGGAAGTGGAGCAGCTGGGATATGAACCAGTGCCCATATGGGATCCCAGCGCATGCAAGGTGAGGACTTCAGTCATTAGTCTATAGTGCCAGGCCACTCCACTTTTGATCCAGTTTTCTGCTAACGTTTCTGGGAAGACAGTGTCATCATCCGGGAGTTTAGGTCCCTGCCACCCACGGGAGACATGGATGGAGTTCCTGGCTCCTGACTTTAGTTTCATCCAGTCCCAGCCCTAACTCTTTGTGGCCATTTAAAGGTTGAACCATTGGGTGAAAGATAGCTCGCTCTCTCTGTGTCAATCTGCTTTTCAGATAAAAATCTCAAGAAAGGAGCGGCCGCTTGTGGGTTTGTGCTGTAGTGTGCTGGATTAAGTCTGCCTGCAGGACCAACATCCCGTATGAATGCCAGTTCCAGTCTCAGCGGTTCTTTTTTTTTTTTTTTTTTTTTGAAATGAGTTCTTTATTTTTTTTTTAAGTTTTTCTTTTTTTTTTTAATTTATTTTATTGTATTGTTGTTGACAATCTTTACATAGTTCATTACGGTAAAAAAAAAAAAAAGGTTCAGGGGGTATAGGGAAGTGGGTAATACTATTACATCCATATTGTTTCCATCGTGTGTCTGAGGTAAAGGGGGATACTGAGGGAGAAGCCCCACCTGGTTTCCCCCCCACCCCAAGTCCCGGATGTGGGGCATACTCTGAGATATGTGCTCAAGTGGTTTTAATAGTTCTCCAGTTATGAATCGCTGCCAGCTTCGCTCGATGAGCTTGTCCACTGATTGATATCGTCCATCATAAAGTCTCCGTTTGCCCAGTATTTCACTGGTAACATATAGCTGAGATGAAGTATTGACCTGTTCTGTCTTCTGTCTTTTCTTGGTTAGAGTTCTGAGTCCAGCAGTTCGATTGGGGAGATCTCCAAAGAAACCTTGAGGTATTCCCAGACCAGATTCTTGTATGTTCTAGCAAGCACGGGGCCCCAGCACAGTCCATCTCCACGATCAACTGGTGGTTGCAATTGCTGGGTTGGTTCTGTTTTCGGTCCCGAGTTGCACTGGAACCAATGGGTGTTGCAGTCCAGTCTGGTTCTGCCCAGCACATACTCGGCCCTTACATCAGCCAGTGGGAGCTGCAGCCTAGTCAGAGCAACCCACAATAACCCCCACCAGGCCCATGTCCTACCCTGGTTTGCCAGTATGTGTAGCAGACTAGTCCAGTCTGTCCCCCATCCCATTTGGCTCTCGTACTTGTCAATGGGTATTAAAGCTTAGCTCCATCTAGCCAACTCAACCATCCAGCCCTCACGGATGTTGTTGAGTGTCTCTCTGTCTAGCCACCCCAGCCCCTGTCCTAGTTTTCATGCCCTCCCTCGGGACTAGTGACCCAAGAAGGGGGAACCCACTTTTTCCCTCCCAGGTCTCTCTCAGTCCCGGTTTATGCACTCTTTAGGTGGTTCTGTGGTTTGACTTGACAGAATTAGTCCCCAGTGCCAGCTTCTGCCAGCTGATGCTGTGGCTAAACCCAAACATCCCTCACCCACTCTAATTTATGCTTGCACCAGTAGGAATAATCAGCCCAGCCTGGCTTTTCCCTGATCTAGTCCACATGCGGCACACAGGTGTTGCAGCCTTGCTTAGTCTGGTCTGTCCCCATCCCAGCCCACGCTCTCCAGTGGGAGTAGCTGTCCGGCGAGGGGACCACCCCCTTAATCTCCCTGCCAGCTCTGTTTCTCCCTTCCTGGATCTCACGTGTGCTGATTGGGTGCTGCAGTCAAATCCAGTACAGGCAACCTCAGCCTTGCATTCCATAATGCGTACTGGTTTTGTCGCGACCAAACCCGGCTCAACCCACACTCTGTTCTGGTGTTTGGATTTGCCAGTGGATGACATGTACTGATTCAGCCTGGTCTGCCGCTGACCCATGTCGAATGTGTGCCAGTGGGAAACTTTCCATGGCCTATTCTGGGCTGTTTCCTATCATGCTTCTTGTGCTTACCTGCAGGGACTGTGTCCTGCCAGAGGAGTTGCCCAGGTACCTCCATCAGAACTCCTCCCAATGCCAGATTTTGCACATACCAGGGGGTCCTCGAGCCAACCCTACTCAGTTCACCTCCTGTCCTAGCAGGAACAGTGGCTTTTCTTGGCTGGCTTTCAACCCATTCTGGTTCTTGTTGTTGGATGTTTCAGCCCAGCCATGGCTCGTCCATACCCATATATAGCTCACACATGGCTTAGTAGGGGATTGAGGCCCATCCTAGTCAGTCCCACATCTACCCTGGTTCTCCATGACACCATTTGGTGTTGGGGTCTGAACTGGCCTGGTGCATCCAATCCCAGCCCACACTAGTGCCTCGGGTGACTACAACTGTTTCCTAGATAGAACACAGCCCCCATTCCAGCACACGCACCCATTAGTGGGAACCTCAATCCTGTTGGGGTATCCCCTTACCTCCCCAATTGGGCCTGTTCCTAGCCGCAAATCACGCACCTGCCCGTGGTTGCTCTGAGGACCAGTAGGTGCAAGAGCCTAGCCTGGCATGACCTGTGCTCCATGCTGGTTTCTAGTTTTGCTTGTAGGCTAAGGTTTGCTCAGTCCTGCCCAGTACATTCCGTTCCATTACCAATGTACACATTTTGGAGCTACTATGCCCTGCTTGTCCGACCCCCAGATCTGGACCACGTGTTCACCAGTGGGAGCTATGACTCACCAAAGGAGTTTCCCAAGTTCTTCCACTTGATCCACTCCCAGACCCAGTTCTCATACATGCCATTGGGTTTTAGGCCAGTGCCCAGCGTACTCTGGCCTTCCGTTTGGCCTTGTATGAGTTGGTGAATGTTGCAGCCCGGCCCACCCCACACCCTATTCAGGATGCACAGTTGGGTGCTGCTGCCTTGACCTACCCAGACTGTTTTTGGTTCCTTTACCTGTGATTGATGGCAGGCTCCTTGGTCACACCTAGCTTAGTCCATAACCACCCAAACTTTTAGGTTTACCAGTGGGGCTAAACTTTCTACAGGGTGTGGCCCACACATCTCACACAAAATCTACCCCAGGATAAGGTTCTAGAGTGCTAGTTAATATTATGGTCCTGCCTAATGTGACCAGTCTCCTGAACCATCATCATGTCAGGCAAAACAATATCCTGCTAGACAAGCCCTGAGCCTTATCTTTTGCATGATAGGTTCACAGCTCAGCATTATTAAGTGATTAGAAGTTCTTCAAAGCAAGAGTTATTGGCATTGGGGATCTTTAGGATTGACTCAGATCCTGGAAACAGTGGGATCAGCCTGGAGCTAATTCAGCAGCGATTCGGACAACCAATAACCCAGAGCTCCCCAGCCAGGCGGCCAGCAGGCACAGCCTGGCGCCAAATGGCGCCCGGGCCCAGCTCATCATGAGCACATTGTGGCTGGGAGCGGGATCCGAGCAAGACGCTCCCTCCTGCAGCCCCCCGGCTGTGGAAGTTTAAACCCGCAGGCCCAAGGTCGTGCCCATCCCAATTCTGTCCACTGCCCAATGAGGGCGGTGGGTGGGCCCTGGACCCACCCAGTCCCGAGACTACCCCCCTCGGCGTACTCACCCCGAAAGGAAGCAGTCCCCGAATCCAGGTAGGCCCGGACCCAGCTTATCATGAGCACATGGTGGCTGGGAGTGGGATCCGAGCAAGACGCTCCCTCCTGCAGCCCCCCTCAGCTGTTCTAATACAGTTTCCAGCTAGCTCACCTGGGAAAGCAGCAGAGGATGACCCTCGCATTTGTGCTCCTGCACCCACATGGGACACCTGCAAGAAGTTCTTGGCCCCTGGCACAATCCTGGATGTTTCAGCCATTTGAAGAGTGAATCAGCAGATGGAAAATTTCTCTCTGTATGTCTCTCCTCTCTGTAACTCTGATTTTCAAATAAAAATAAAATAAACGGAATTTGCATCTGTGCGGAGACTGGTGGGAGTGAAATGATGGGTGGGGTTGCTGTCCGAAAAGCCTAGGCAGGAGGTGGGCTTGGAGGAGCGGAGGGCAAGAAGAAGGGTACCTGGGAGAAGGAGCCTTCGGTGAGTGCAGAGCCTAGAGGTAGGCAGGCTCGAGAAAGCGCAGTGTGGCACGCTCTTGGCAGCAGATGGCAAAAGCAGTCTTGGCCGTAGCACTGGGCACCTGGCAGACAGCTGTGGTGCTGGCTGCCTGGAGAAGGAGGCGGGGATGGGCAGGCAGGACTGAAGGTCAAAGACACCCATGAAAGAGCGGGGCACAGAGTCCAAGTGGGGCAGAGGAGGCACAGCGCTTGGCCGAGGACCACAGCAAGGAAGCAGGAAGACCTGGACGGGCCTCAGCGCTGCCCTGCGGCCAGCAGACAGAGATGGAGAAACAGGAGGTGACTTGCAAAGCCTGGGGGCCTGCAGCCCGCTCAGGGAGGTTGTCCTTACACGGACACAGGTCTCTCTCTCTCTCTTCCCTGGGGGGCCTGCAGCTCACTAGTGAGACTTGAGCTTGACCAGCAGACCTTTGGAATGCTGCTGCCTGCAGATGGGGGAAGATGGAGGACCTGGCCACCTGCCTGTCTGCCTGCCTCCAAAGCTGTCTGGGCTGTGGACCACGGGGCTCCCTGGCTTCCGGCCTGTCCACGTCTGCTCTTCCAGCTCCAAGCAGTGTGAGGAGTGGCCTCCATCACCAGCACCCACACTCACCCACATACACACCCACACTCACAAGAAATCCATGAAGCACACAGGAGGCACATACACACATGTGTATACATACAACGAGCACAGATTCATGTACAGGTACACACTTGGGTGCATGCAGGCTTTCACAGCACACAGGCCCCTGGGCTCACATTCCCATGCAGACACACACTCACACACATGCACACGCAGGAACAGGCACCTCTGTAGCAGGTGTCAGACTGTCTTTCCGTTGCAGGAGTTTCCCATGGGCCACCTGCTACCTGCTGGGCACTGGCGCAAAGACAGACCAACATATCAGGCCTCAGGATCAACACATCTTGTGTAGCATCCATTCAGAAGCAAACAAGAGGTCAAGAAGCCAACTGTTTACTTGGGAAATGGTCCCAGGGACTGCCCACAGTGGAGTGGGAAGCCAGGAAGGCGTCACAGAGCAAGTCCACCAGCATGATCACTGCTGTGCACGCAGGTGCAGAGGTCTGGCAACACCACTGTGGAGAGCCAGGCCCAGGACCCCAGAAGGGGAAGAATGGGTGTTTTCTGCTTTTGTGATTCCTGCCTTAATGGCCTGGCTGGGGGCGGTGAGAACTCCAGGCCTCACAGTCTACGTGACACCTGGCAGGTCTCGTAGGCGGAGCACTCCCCAGGAAGGAGTCCCTGGTGTTTGATAAGACCCACTACCCCATAGGCCATTAGTTTGTACTTTTTGAAAGTTACTTGCTTCAAACCCACCAATAGAAGCCTGCCAACATGATCTTTTTGAAAGTTAACAGTGAAACTGACCAATCATGACTGCATAATTATATGGAATTGTCCTGAAATGTATAAGAACCCTGTGCTGTTGAACCCCGCTCCTTTTTCTGCCTTGTTATTCCCGCCGCATCCTCGGCTGCAGCCGCCCCTCCCCCCTCAGCCCTGCTGGGCTGGGAGACCTAGGTTAACCTGAATAAACTGACCTTCATGTGTTAACACTGACTTCAGACTAGATGATTTTCTGGGGATCTCAAAAGTCCGGCACAACAAGGGCAGGGGAGAGTCCCTGGGCTCCCGAAGAGAACCAGGACGGGGCACAGCGGGCACTGGACCAGAGCAGTGTGTGTCAGAAGCAGTGACGTCAGACTGACTGACCGGCACCTGCGCTCCGTCACGTTCCAGCCGGAAGGAGGCGGTCCCAGATAACAGCGTCTTCTGACCTTGCCCCGCCCCGGGGGCCCCATCCCATACCAGCCCGGTCTCCTCCGGCGGGAGCAAAGTCCACCTTTCTTTTTGTTTTGTGTTGATTGGAGAGGCGGGGACAGAGTTCCTATTCGGCTCCAAGGTTCACTGCCCAAAGGGAAACAGCCTCAGTGCACAGTGCTGGCAATTCAGGGATGGCTGTGAGTGCCAGGCTTGATGCCCACCCAGGGGTGTCCTCACGGTCACTCACAACCCACTCTGTCCCAAGCCCTTCGCACCGAATCCTTAAAGAAAAAAGTTGCAGAGACAGAGAGAGAAAGTACATTCATGTGCTGGTTCACCTGCTGCAATGACCACATGGCCAGAGTTAGGCCATGTGAAAGCCTGGAGCCAGGAACTTCCTCCAGGTCTCCCACACGGGTGCAGGGGCTAAATAAAGGCTTTGGGCCATCCTCGACTGCTTTCCCAGGCCACAGGCAGGGAGCTGGATGGGAAGTGGAGCATCCAGGACTAGAACCACCGTCCGTATGCAATGCAGGTGACCCACAGGCGGGGCCTTAATTCCTGCACCACTGCAGTGAGTTATCACCCTGAAAACTTGGCCCCCCAGGGAAGAACATTCAAAAGATTCCAAAGGACCTGAAATTCAGGCACACAGCGGCCAGGATTTGAACCCAGATGACAAAGCTCCAAGCCTGCTCCAGCTGCCCCAGAATTAATTTAAAAACGCAAAGATTGTGTTTCCACTCTGTTAACTCAGCTAAGGCCAAGTGTGTGTGAATAGTGTTAGTGGATTGTGTCTGGGGAAGTGTTGTATTTGTGTGATGTGGCGGGTGGGTAAGTGCACCTGTGTGGGAGGTGCTAGCTCTTTAGACTACAAAGGACGCCTCTGCAGGAAGGTGAACTTGAGAGAAAGAACACCGATTCACTTTTTTTTGGTTTTTTACATTTTATTTATTTGAAGGGTTGAGAGAAGGAAAGACAGAGAGATCTTCCATTCATAAAATGGCTGAAGCTGTGCCAGGCCAGTAGCCAGGAGCTTCTTCTGGGTCTCCCGTCCGTGTGCAGGGGCCCAAGGCCTTGGGCTGCCCCCGACTGCCTTCCCAGGCCACAGGCAGGGAACTGGATGAGAAGTGGGGCCGCTGGGATTAGAACGGGAGCCCATATGGGATCCTGACCAATGCAAGGTGAGGCCTTTAGCTACCAGGCTATCGCGCCAGGTCCTAAATAAAAATATATTTTGTAAAAGAGCATGTTTTGATCAGGCTGTTAGAAGCTCATTCCTCTTATCTTTGTTTTTGTTTGTTTTTTAAGAAATGTAGATTTACAGAGTGAGAGGGAGAGACACAGAGAAAGTCCCTGTGTGCACTGATTCACTCCCCAAATGGCCGCCGGAGTTGAGACACAGTCTGAAGCCAGGAGCTTCTTCTGGGTCTCCCACATGGGAGCAGAGTCCCAAGGCTGCGGGCCGTCCTCGACTGCTTTCCCAGGCCACAGCAGCGAGCTGGATGGGAAGTGGAGCAGTAGGGATGTGAACTGGTGGTGCCCATTGGGGATTCAGGCATGTGCAAGGTGAGGATCTAGGCACTGCGTCATTGCGCCAGGCCCAACTCTTTTCTTTGAAACAAAAGGTGTGTGTTGGGGGGAAGAGCTGGCAGGATCGCTCAATGGCTGAATCATTAGCTGGGCTCTGGCTTTTGCGGCCATTCGGTGAATGATCCAGTGGATGGAAGATCTTTCTCTCATCTCTCTGTGAAAAAGAATCTGATTTGTTTTTTCATTAAAAGCCAGGTTAGCTGCACAGTGCCAGAAATACACGTTTTTGTTTTGTTTTTTTGCTCTTTAACATGGCCCCAAGCCAGAGCCTTCCTGGCTGGGGCTGGACCTCCTCGTCTCTTTGGATACAGAGGTGGTACATGAGTCAAAGCAGCCACCCAGGGATTGTTCTTCGGTTCTCCACGGTGGGCACTGGGCAGGAGCACCCACCTGAGGTCCTGATGATTTCAGAGAGGGGCACCCCTGTCAGGGGCTGGGGTACCTGTGTGGATCTCCTGTGGCCACGCCCATGATGAGCCAAGGGGCAGCTCTGAGGGCTGGGCGGGGGAGAGGCGAAGCCTGGCTCCTGCTGCTTGGAGCCTGGGGCTTGGTGCTGGACCTGGACTAGTCTTGACCCAGGGTGTACAGTTCCGCGTCCTGCATCTGGATGGGCATCTACCTTTCTTCCTGTCCTTCCCTGGATTCCCGCCCTACTCTTCCCTGGGTCCAGCTGTGAAAATCCTTTAGTGTTCCTAATCCTGCCCTCATCCCTGCCACCCACAGCCCAACCCCTTGTCTGGGTGACCCTGTGCTCAGGTGACCTCGTGCCTGGGCGCTTGGACCAAAGGCATGGGACAGAATAGGATGTGGATCAGTGTCCCTTCTGGTCAGTGGGCAGCTCGACCTCGTGCCCTTATAGGTGCCCAGGTGTCCATCACATAGGCCGTAAGATCCCTGCCCTCATCCTGACCTGCTTTTTTTTTTTTAAAAGATTTTATTGTTATTGGAAAGCCGGATATACAGAGAGGAGGAGAGACAGAGAGGAAGATCTTCCATCCGATGTTTCACTCCCCAAGTGAGCACAACGGCCGGTGCTGTGCCGATCTGAAGCCGGGAACCTGGAACCTCTTCCAGGTCTCCCAAGCGGGTGCAGGGTCCCCAGGCTTTGTGCTGTCTTCAACTGCCCTCCCAGGCCACAAGCAGGGAGCTGGATGGGAAGTGGAGCGGGCAGGATTAGAACCGGTGCCCATATGGGATCCCAGGGCTTTCAAGGCGAGGACTTTAGCCGCTAGGCCACCCCGCCGGGCCCCCTGACCTGCTTTTAATGCTTGCTGCCATAATCTCCTTTGCTGACAGGCCGGTGACGAGGTGACCAGAGCTGCTGGGGAGCTTGGAACGGTGCTGAGAGACCCAAGAGGGTTGGCTGTGGCCCCCTGGCTGAAGGAGGGCCTGGGAAGCAAGTGATACCTCGGAGGAGTTCCCATCGGATTAGGGGCAATGTGGCGCACCTGTCGCCAGTGGAATCTGGGATGTGCCCAAGTCATTGGTCAACAGCACTGACCGGCGCTTACTGACTTCCCCCCAACCAAAGGACCCCAGAAGGAGAACACCCCAGCAAACCCATCAAGGCTGTTCACATTTCTGTGGTCTCCCACCCTGATCAGCCATGGGTGGCTATGGGTAGCCAGGGCATCCGGAATGAGAGTATCCCAGAAAGGTGTCCATTGCACCCATCCTGCCTGGCAGGACATTGGGCTAGCTCGGCCTGGCACAGCCAGCGTGCAGTGATGGGTTTCTGCCCTCAGCTGGAGGGCCCTGTGAGCAGGAGCCAGACAGCAGGAGCAGGAGGAGCCCATGGCAGGTGCAGCTCAGGCTCTGTTTTTCATTTATTTTGTGGAAAGAGTTGTTTTATTTGAAAGATTTACAGAGAGAAGAAAAGACAGAGAGGAAGATCTTTCATCTCCAATGACAGCCAGAGCTGAGCTGATCCTAAAAGCCAGGAGCCAAGAGCTTTTTCTGGATACCCCAGGCAGGTGCAGGGTAGGGACTTGGGCCGTCCTCTGCTGCTTTCCCATGCCACAAGCAGGGAACTGGAAGGGAAGTGGAGCAGCTGGGACATGAACTGGTACCCACATGGGATGCTGGTTCATGCAATAGCCAGTTGAGCCATTATTCCCACCCCCGTTAGAAACTCTTTTTTTTCTTAGATTTATGATTTATTTCAATTGGAAAGTCAGATATATAGAGAGGAGAGACAGAGAGGAAGATCTCTTCTGTCCATTGATTGATTCACTCCCCAAGCAGCTGTAATGGTTGGAGCTGTAACAATTCGAATCCAGGAGCACGCTGCCTACTCTGGGTCTCCCACACGGGTGCAGGGTCCCAAGGCTTTGGACCATCCTCCACTACTTTCCCAGGCCACAAGCAGGGAGCTGGATGGGAAGTAGGCCTGCCAGGACACGAACTGACGCCCATATGGGATCCCGGAGAGTGCAAGGTGAGGACTCTAGCCGCCACTGGGGCACAGGCTCCTGGGGATCACAAGGACTCATTTGCTTCTCACTGCAGCCCCCACCCTGTGTAAATCTCTCCCTTTTCTTCTGATTTTCTTTTCTGTCCTGACATCGTGGCCAGGGCGCCGCTCCTCTTGGTGGGGTCGGTGTCCCAGGCGCCTGGCAGGTAGCTGGTTTTATCCAATATGCCACAAGACTTGACAGACTTGTGACAGGAAGATGTGGGGCATCATCAGAATGGACGTAAATGTCTGGTTCGAGCCCCGGCCACTTCACTTCCCATCCAGCTCCCTGCTTGTGGCCCTGGAAAGCAGTCGAGGATGGCTCAAGTCTTTGGGTACCTGCACCTAGGTGGGAGACCCAGAGGTCGCTCTAGGCTCCTGGCTCTGGATCGGCTCAGTTCCAGTGTTGCCGTCATTTTTGAAGTCCTTGACACTTTGAGAAACTGATGGGACACATTGTAGAATGTTCCTTGGCTGAATTCATCGGAAGTTTTTTCTCCTGATGAACAGCTACAGAGGTAAAGTAGTTTAATTATCTAGTGATATAAAAAGAATCTCCAAAATGATGCATTTTCTCTCCCCTCACTCAAACCCCCCCTTTTTTTTTCTGGGAGGCAGCTGGCGATGGCCCAAGTGGTTCTCTGCCACACACACAGAGACCTGACTGAACCTCTGCTTCCCTGTGTTACAGACATATGAGGTCCGAGAGAGAGACCTTCCACCTGCTTGTTCACTCCTCAAATGGCTGCAACTGCCCCGCCGGTTCAGCTAGGAGCCAGGAGTCAGGGACTCCATCCTGGTTTCCCACAAGCTCTTGGGTCATCCTCCACTCCCCTCCCAGCTGCACTAATGGACACTTGGACAGAGGCGGATCAGCTGGAACCTGAACCAGCTTTCTGATAAGACATGTGGGTGCCTGCCGCAAGTGGTAGCTTAACCTGTTGCACCACAATGCCTGTCCCATTTGTGGTTTTGGTAAGTGGTTGTTGACACAAAAAGAAACCAGGTGGGGAACTGGTAGGGACTTGGAGTGCAATTTTTTTTTTTTAAAGATTTATTTTTTTTTCCACTGGAAAGGAAGATATAGAGAGAAGGAGACACAGAGAAAAGAGCCTCCATTTGCTGGTTAATTCCCAAAGTGGCCTCAGTGGTCAAAGCTGAGTCGATCTGAAGCCAGGAGCCAGGAGTTTCTTCTGGGTCTCCCACTCGAATGCAGGGTCCCAAGGCTTTGGGCCGTCCTCCACTGCTTTCTCAGGCCACAAGCAGGGAGCTGGATGGGAAGTGGAGCAGCCAGGACACAAACTGGTGACCATATGGGATCCCAACGCATGTAAGGTGAGGACTTTAGCCACTAGGCTACCATTCCAGGCCCTGGAGTGCCATTTTACGTATCTTATTTAAAGGTAAAACAATATTAAGGGGGCCCGGCGCAATAGCATAGTGGTTAAAGTCCTCGTCTTTCATGCCCGGGATCCCTTATGGGCACAGGTTCTAATCCCGGCAGCCTAGCTTTCCATCCAGCTCCCTGCTTGTGGCCTGGGAAAGCAGTGGAGGACAGCCCAAGGCCTTGGGACCCTGCACCCGCATGGCAGACCTGGGAGAGCTCCTGGCTCCTGGCTTCGGATTGGCTCAACTCCACCCTTTGCGACCGCTTGGGGAATGAAGCATCAGACAGAAGATCTTCATCTCTGTCTCTCCTCTCTGTATAACTGACTTTCCAATAAAAATAAATAATAAATCTTAAAAAAAAGATAACAAAGTAAAAAGCTTTTTTTTTTTACACATTATGCCTGAGTTATATAGAAAGTTTAGGCTGCACTATTAAAGAAAGCAAATTCAGAACTACATGGTGTTGTGATTACAAGTCTGCATGAGTTGTTTTCCTAGAAAAGGAGAAAAGATATAAATTATTAATAGTTGGTTTGAGAGACCATGAAACAGAGGATTTGCTTACTAAGTCATTTTTAATTTATCAAGTTTTACTTAACATGGAATATGCACCAATCAGAGCTCCTAAAAGTTTTGGAACATCAGAGGGGGGCTTGTGGGAAAGCGTTCTCCTGGCTCTGAGTCAGTGAGTGGGCTGGGGCGCAGGCCCCCCACGACCCTGGCTACCCACCACCAATGTGTCACTAAGGTGTCATTCACTATTTTGTGGCCTCATGGCTCTTTTCAACTTATTAAAACATTTCTTTTAGGTCTGGTGCAATGGACTAGCAGCTAAACTTCTCGCTTTACATGTGCTGGGATCCCATATGGTCACCAGTTTTAATCCTGGCAGCCCCATTTCCCACCCAGCTCCCTGCTTGTGGCCTGGGAAGGCAGTCGAGGATGGCCCAAAGCCTTGGGACCCTGCATTCGTGTGGGAGACCTGGAGGAAGTTCCTGGCTCCTGGCTTCAGATTGGCGCAGCACTGGCTGTTGAGATCACTTGGGGAAATGAATCAATGGATGAAAGATCTTCCTCTCTGTGTCAACTCTTTCTAGATATATATCTGACTTTGCAATAAAAATAAATAAAATCTTTAAAAAATAATTCTTTTGATGTAACCTAAAAGACACAGAGGTCTTCCATGTGATGGTTCAGCCCTCAGCTGGGCCAGGGGCAAGTCAGGAGCCCAAGTCCATTGAGAGCCCCCAATGCTGGCATGTGATCCAATGCTATCGGACCCTCCCAGGCTGCCCCGCAGCAGGAAACTGTGTCAGCAGCTGGGACTTCAAGCTGGCTCCCCCGCAAGGGAACGTGGCTCCTCCAGGGGTGACTGAAGCCACTGAACGCGCCTCCCTCCATTTCCTCATCTGTGAGATGGGACTGTACCCACCTGTCCAGGGGTGATGAGGGGCCAAAGAGGAGGGATGGTGAAGACTGGGAGGAAGGCAGCAGCCACACATGCCTTAAGCGCAGAAGCACAGGGAAAAGCAGACCCAGAGAAAGATTTTTCCTTCCGCTTGTTCACTCTCCAACGGCTCACAATGGCCAGAGCTGAGCCCACGTGGGCGGCTTTGGCCCATCTTCTGCTGCTTTCCCAGCAGAGGAACTGCATGGGAAGTGGAGCAGCAGGGACACCCGCACGGCAGAGTCAGGAGAGAATAAAGGCCTGGCTGCTGCTCCCACCTGTGGAGAGGGACGGCACAGCCTCCTGCAGAGGGACCAGGGAGGGGCCCCAGGTTGGGGAGGGAGGCTGTGGCTCAGTAACAGTGGGATGCCAGTAACAGTGGGATGCCGCAGACAGAGAGAGAGAGAAACAAAGACTGAGCAATCAAGATAAATACAATGACAATAGCCCAGGAATGGGGGACAGGAAGGGTGAGGTGGAGTGTCTGGAGGTCACACTGGGTGGCCAGTGGCCTGGCGGGAGGGCCCTGGGGGCAGAGCCGGCACCACCTAGGTGAGTGAAAGCTTGTTGGAGGCCAGGCCTGCTGGGAAGTATTTTCTTTTCTCCTTCTTTTAAGATGTGTTTATTTGCTTGAAAGACAGTTTTGGAGAGAAATTTTTTTCCCATTGTTTCACTTTCAAATGACTGACCACGCCGGCCAGGTGGAGGCCAGATACCGAAAGCTCCAACCATCCGCCCCTTCCTTCCCGGGGAGCAGCGCACGGATGGACAATGCAGTAGCTGGGACTGAAGCTGTGTCCTTACGGGACACCACTGCTGTTGCAGGTGGAAGCTACAACCGTTTCCCTTGGGCCCCCGCCGTTTTGCGGGATCTTCCGATTCCAGGGGAAGGAGATAGGGTGAAGATGCTTTAGCATTGGAAGATTTGGTGTGTCACCTCCCGGTAGGGTGCCACACCCTTATGTATGGAGAGCTGGTAGCTCAGCTGACCCTTCCTGGCACCCTGGCAGGGTCTGTCCTGGGATGGGTCCAGGTTACGTCTCCAGTAAGCCTCCCCCTGCCAGGGGCCGGTACCCACCCCTTCATCAGGGAGCTATCTGGTAATTTTGTTCGTCTCCCTGGAGTGTGCAGGAGCCTTTTCTAGGGCAGCACAGCTGTGACCCCGGAAGCCGACCCAGAGCCCAGGGCGCTCATTGTACGCCACCTGCATGGGCTCCGTCTCTCCCAAATCACGCACTAGCAGGTAAACTCAGTAAATGGTAAATTGAGCGCACTGGGTTTGCCACAGGCTCCCAAAAGCACTGGCATTATTCCTACTCAGACTCACTTAGTGGCTCAGTGGGTGGCAGCATTTTCAATAAAATGTGCCCCAGCAGGGACCTCTGCCTCTTCCGCGCAGCCCCAGCCCACAGTGGCAGGGAGCCACTGTGCGAGGGACCCTGGGCAAGGCTCCTGTGCTTGAGCTCTGCCGCCCTCTGCTGGTCGAGGTCCAACCGCACGGCCAGTTCCCCCACCAGGGACCCTGGCCGGGCTGGGACTGAGCCACTGGTTCTGACTGGTCTTGAATCTCCGTGCCCAGCTCAGCCACTCAATGCTTTCACTCCCACTCCTTTATCTATCTCCTTGAACCCCAGTTTCTTCATGTGTAACAGCTGGGGTGGGGGAGGCTGGGAACTGAACAAGACCGGAAGGACAATGTGGGATTACTTGGCCCGTTTCTGAGCAGGGGTGAGGTGGGCCGGTAGGGCCTCAGGCACACCAGCAGCCATGCCCGCAGTGGGAGCTGGCGTCTTTGAGATGCCAGGGAGGGGGTACAATGCTGCATACTCCCTTCTCTGAACTCTCAAAGGGCTCTGTCACCTTTGCTGCCCCATCACATCCTTCTTGGAGCTCAGTGGTTGTCAGAATCTGGAGCAGCTGGGACTAGAACTGGCGCCCCTGAAGGATGCTGGTGCTGCAAGCTGGAGGATTAGCATGCTGAGCCACCACTTTGGTCCTAGATTCCCCTTCTTTCTACAACCTGATGGATGGCTCAGAAGCATGGAGTGTGCAGACCAAGCCTCACCCATGAGAGGGGGGCTTGACCGTCCTCCCCGGATCTCAGGGCTCCCGCGCCAGCTGTTGGTTTTGTGTATTCTCAGGGAACTTCGAATGCTCATCCTCTCAAGGAATGGCGTGGAAGTGGGTCTGCAGGAGTGGGGCGGAGATGTACCAGCCGCCAGCCTCTCCCTGTGCCCAGACAAGGAGAGAAGGTGACTCAGGGTGTGTGCCCCACCCACCTGTCCTGGGCACACCTGGGTGTGGCCAGGACCCCAGCTCCTGCCTGCCTGGCAGAAAACTGCAGGCGGTACGGGGAAACGGACACCGTGACTTGCGGCTCTGCGCCCCCAGTGGCCTCTGACCAGGACTTCTAGCTCCCACTTGTCTTGCCTGGTCTACCAGACTGGATTGTGAGAAAGGGGGGACGTTGGTAGAGGAGGAGGTAGGGGAAGTGGAGGGGCAGGGATCCAGCCTCTCAGGGCGCTGCCTCTGCAGAGCCCGTGCGGGGCTGGCCAAGCTGGCCAGTGGGATGCATTCAGGAGGCCAGCGGCAGCGAGGCTAGCTGCCTTTGCTCTCTTGGCTTCTCCTGGGGGGACAGACTGTCTCTCCTTCACTCCTGCGGGTTGCAGGGGAGGCTGGGCTGGAAGGGCATGGCCACTGTGTGGAACAGCATCAAGCGGGCCAGTGCCCACCCCACCCCACCTCCCGGTGTGATTGCTGAATGTGGCCTGTCCCCCATGGGCCCCTTTAAATCTCCTCTGGGCAAGGGGCTGGGAAGGGAGAAAGTGACCCCCTGTTGTCCTGTTTGGCCGCAGGTGAGGAGGGTCTGATTAACCACTCTCACTCTTCTCCCCGCCCTCCCCAGTGGCTTCACACTGACCCCAGGCTAGGCCTTGTTTGAGACCAGGGAATTCGCACAAACCCCACCTGTGCTCTCTGGGCTGGCCTGCAGGGAAGGTTAGACAGGACAGGGGAGGGGCGGGGCAGCCAGGAGGGTAACTGCTCCCTGAGGCCATGAGCAAAGGGCTTTCAGGGAGTCCCCTCCCCTCACTCCTCTGCAGTCTTCAGCTTCCAGAACCCATCCTGCTTAACCTGGGGCCAAGTCTCCCTCCACCCCTTGACCTTGAACTCAGTATCACCAGTGAAGGGCAATGGTTCAGGGCTCTCTGTCCTACTGCCCAGTGTGCCAGGCCTAGGACTTTCAGTAGGCTACTTCACTGGCACGGGGCCAGTGTTAAGTGAATGTGAACTCATTAGAACAGGGGGTCTGCAGGGCAGCCCACCCAGGATCCACAGCTCACTCCCACCGCCAACACTTGGAATCTCGCAGGAGTGATGGGGGAGTCATGCCGAGGGTGCCTGAGTCCCTTCCTTCCTGACCACGCAGCTGGCCAGGCCACCAGGTCAGGGGGCCACAGATCACCACCTGCTTCGGCCTCACTGAAGAACTTTCACTGGGGGCTTGGCTGCAACCCGACACAAAACAGAGTTCAACCCATTGCCGCTTGCCCAGGCTTGGGGCTCAATGTGGAGCCATTTTCAGGGGTATGACCCTAAATACATCAATGAGTGGATACTATTTACAAATATTCTATAAAATATACATTTGTTTATAAGTTCTTTTTCATTTAAACAATTTTATAAACGATATTTATTTGGTTAAAATTTTTTTTTTTAGAAAGGCAGATGTACACAGAGAAGGAGGGACGGAGATCTCCCACCTGCTGGTTCACGCCCCAAGTGGCCACAACTGAGCCAGGAGCCAGGAGCTTCTTCCGGGTCTCCCACGCGGGTGCAGGGTCCCAAGGCTTTGGGCTGTCCTCTGCTGCTTTCCAGGGCACAAGCAGGGAGCTGGGACAGGAACCAGCACCCATATGGAATACCAGGCTTTACAGGTATAGGATTAGCCAGTTGAGGCATTGTGCTGGGCCCAAGATATATTTATTTGAAAAAAAAAGTGAGAGAAAGGCAGAGGGAGGGAGAGATGAAAGAAATCGGTGGCAGAGAGAGAGAGAGATCTTTAATCCACTGGTTCACTCCCCAAATGCCTTCAAGAGACAGGGTTAGCACAGGACGAAAGAGGACCCAGCACTTGGGGCATCACCTGCTCCTTTGCAGGTGTGTTAACAGAGAGTAGAGGCAGAACTCAGTCCCTGGTACCCAACGTTTCAAGCAGCATGTCCCAACGCCACCCGGCCGAGCCACAATGCTCCTCCCCCCCACCCCCGAGACAAGCATTTTCTTTTCTTTTCTTTTTTTTTCTTTTAAAGATTTATTTTATTACAAAGTCAGATATACAGAGAGGAGGAGAGACAGAGAGGAAGATCTTCCGTCCGATGATTCACTCCCCAAGTGAGCCGCAACGGGCCAGTGCGCGCCGATCCGAAGCCGGGAACCAGGAACCTCTTCCAGGTCTCCCACGCGGGTGCAGGGTCCCAATGCATTGGGCTGTCCTCTCCTGCTTTCCCAGGCCACAAGCAGGGAGCTGGATGGGAAGTGGAGCTGCCGGGATTAGAACCGGCGCCCATATGGGATCCCGGGGCTTTCAAGGCGAGGACTTTAGCCCCTAGGCCACGCCACCGGGCCCGAGACAAGCATTTTCTAACACTGCTGAACCAGAGGGCATCCGGGACATGAGATGACCCCTGGATCTGGATGGTGCCCTTTGGGGCTGATGCATGGGGCACACTGAACCGCCAGACCTACAGTCCCACCAGAAATGGCTGGGTGGCAGCAGTGGTGGGCGAAAAGGCCAAAGGCACCAAGTGGGAGGATGCAGCCAGCAGCAGGGAGTGGAGGAGTGATGGGTGGGCAGCTGGCAGAACCTCCGCCAGGAGCAGCTGCGCCCTCCTGTCTCTGTATGGCAACCTTGAGCCCCGCCCGGGCTCCCAGCCTGCCGCCCCGCACAATCCAGACTCGAGATGGCAGAACCAACTCACCTGCGTTTCCAGTGCCCCACAGGTGTCAGACTCGTTGGTCCTGCTATGCTCCATGGCTGGTGAGTCAGTCCCTTCTCCCCATCCTGCCTCCACGTTTACAGCCCCATCCCATGGCGGAAAGCTGACTAATACAGAGAAACACGCACTCTGGCGGACACCTGTCAGGTGCCAGGTACCTGCTGAACTCCACGGGAGCGTCACAACCCTCTTCCTTTCCCCAGTCTGTGACTGAACCCACTTCCCAGGTGAGGATGCTAGCTGAGGCCCAAGAGCTCGCCCCAGGTCCTGGACTCAAACAGGGTGGGATCCAAGCCCTCCTACCTCCCCAGCTTGCACAAGTTGTTTTGAAACTAGAGACAAGACACAGGTAACAACTCATGGTGATTTAGTTGTTACACTTACGGCCGGGACAGACAAGGCCAAGGGGTGCTGCAGGGGCAGGCTGGGGGAGGTCAGTCCAAAGAGCACCCATGGGTGTCAGGTGCAACCCGGGGGACAGCCACGAAGGGGGTGCCAGGTGCAAGGCCCCCTGTCCGGGCCTGGGTGCCGGGAGCCCTGTTAACAACCCCAGGGCCGGGAGGCCGCCAAGTAATGCCTTTCTCAGTTCAGGGTTCAAAGTCTGAGGCCTGGGCTCTAGGCTGCGCCTCCCTGGAGGTGCAAGTGGGGGCCAGCCTGGTGGGGCAACGCTCTGCAGGGGAGCGGCAGTTGAGGGGTGATACAGGGGCACCCCTCCCTGCCACAGCCCCGAGCTGTTCAGATCACCACACAGAAGCTCTGGGTAATCCTGCGCCAGAAGTTGCGGCTGCGGCTGCTGAGCGCCACCTCCACCGCCTCCTGGAACACTGCGTCCACGTTGTCATGGAGCCGAGCCGAGCACTCGAGGTAGGCCACGGCGCCCACGGACCTCGCCATCTCCTGGCCCTGAGAGAGAGGCGGAGGTGGTGGGGACACCGGGTGATCCTCCCGCCTGCTCCCCACAGCCCCCTCCTGCCCTGCCTTCCTGGGGCATTTCCGGAACAACTGTGTGTGTGTTGGGGTGTCCAACTATGGCCAGTTCCCTAAGCCCTGGCAGCCTCCGAGATGGCCCCCCTGGACAGGCCACACACCCAAGGCAGGGGTTGAGTCCTGCCCGCCCCTGCCCTGCTCCGGCATCCTACCCTGTGGTATGTCACCGGCTCCACCCCACTCTTGCGCAGCCTGTTCACCAGCGACCTGTCCTTGCGCAGGTCCGTCTTGCAGCCCACCACAATGATGGGCACTTGCTTGCAGAAGTGGGTCACTTCTGGGTACCACTGCAAGGGGTAGCAGCAGAAAGGTGGGGTGGGTGTGGCCCGCGGGAGTGTCCTCCCTCCCCGTGAGCCGCCTCCTCCCTCAGGAACCTCACAGTAAGCTCTACAGCAAGTCCATTGTGCAGATGCTCTAATGGAGGTACATAGTGGATACTCAACCTTGCACGGAGGTTGCTTACGCAACCGGAAATGACAGGATGTGAGCCTGCTGCCCACACAGGAGATCCCAGTGGAGTTCTGGACTCCTGGGTCCAGCCCTGCCTGCTGTGCACAATTAGGAAGTGACCAGCTGTTTCAAAAATGAGCAATAATCCACCCAAAGAACGGTGCTGGTGGCTGCCTTGGGGTGCAGCCCCACCCTGTGCCACCCACAGGGTACAGTGGGTTGCCTCACCGGGAATCCCCCAGGTCCCAAGCAGGCTCCTCGTGCCCTAGCCCCGCGCACCCACACTGCCTTGGGGGAGGGTCCCACTGGTGCCTCCACCTGAATCCAACTCCCAGAGGCCTTGACGGCCAACACCAGGAGGCGCTCGTCTGCCCAATCCTGGTACCCTGTCCCCCCTGGCTCCCAGTGCCCTCCCCTCCCTTCTGCCAAGGCTGGCTGGAGTTATGTCTGTTCTCACTGCCCAGGTCACACCTGTACCCCTGCTGGCAGTCCTAAGCCTGACTTTTCAGCCTAACCTGACACCTGCACCGGAAGTCCACCTGGTCTCCCTCCCACATCCAGTCCCTCAGAAAATCCCAGCGGCTCTGCCTCCTCACACCACCCCACTGCCAGCCAAGGGACCCCGGCACTACCCCAACACCCAGAATTTGCTCCACCAACATTTCAGGGAGCCACAATGGTTAGGCTGCTGGCTGGGACACCCCCAGTCTCAACCAGAGAGTTCTCTGGGAGGTAGCAGGGGATAGCTCAGGATCCTGGGGGAGACGCAGATGGAGTTTGGGGTTCCTGGCTTTGGCCTGGTACAGCCCTGGCTGTTGCTGGTATACGGGGAATGAACCAATAGGATATGTCTCTGTTCTCCATAAAAAAACAAAGACCCTGCTCTGAGTGAGAGGCTGGCGTTTGGCTGAGCAGTGAAGATGCCAGCATCCCACATGGCGGTGTCTGGTTCGAGTCCCAGGTCTGGCTCCTGGGACAGACACAGATCCTGGGAGGCAGCAGGTAAAGCCTCAAGTAGCCGGGTGCCCGGCGCCCATGTAGAAGACCCAGATCAAATTCCTGGCTCCTGGCATTTCCGGCTGACTTGGCCCTGGCAGGTGGCAGTACTTGGGAGAGTGAATCAGTAGATGGGACGTAGAGTTTCACGGAGAAGAGAGACAGAGATCCCTTATCCATTGATTCACTCTCCACATGGCCACAATGGCCAGATGAGACACTTCGAAGCCAGGAGCTTTTTCTGGGTCTCCCATGTGTGTACAGTGACCCAAGCACTTGGACCGTCCTCTGTTGCTTTCTCAGGTCATAAGCAGGGAGCTGGATGGGAAGTGGAGCAGCTAGGACATGAGCTGGTGCCATGTGGATGCTAGCACCACAAGTAGAGGATTAGCCTACTGTGCCACCGTGCCAACCCCAGCAAGTTCTTAACAAACACTACTAGTGTTTTGGTGACTGTTGCTGCTAATGCTGGCGCTGGCTGTACCTTGGGGCGTCTCAGGACTAGCTGGGTCTCCCTCCCGCCTCACTAGCCCATCGTCCCTACCCTGCTGAAGACATTGTCAAAGCTGCTGGGGCTGGTGACATCAAAGCAGAGCAGCAGGACATTGGCGTCAGGGTAGAACAGAGGCCGCAGGCGGTCATAGTCGTCTTGCCCTGCACAGACAGGTGGGGAATGTTATCCTTCAAGGCTCCCCAGTAGGGTGGTCACCCATCACTCAGGGGGCCTCAGAGTCAGCCCTGAATCTGGCCCTTTGTCGGGGGCTGCTCTGCATGGCACCTGCCTTGGCATGTCCGGGGCTGAGAGGACTGCTTCCTGGGACAAGGCAGAGGTCAAAGGTACACAGAAGAGCCAAAGCCAGTGAGGGGGGCTGGGGAAGCCAGGACAGTTGCTTCTGGAAAGCAGAGAGTCCAGGGCTTAGTGGGCTGTCCTGCAACGGCAGAGGCAGGCAGGGAGGGCCCCAGCCCCGGCCAACACCTGTCCCTTGAGATCCCTTGAGACCGGCTGGGTTCCCTGGTTCAGAAGGAGGTAGATGAGGCTCCGTCCCTGGGCCCCTGCTCTGCCCCAGCTCCTCCCCCCCACAGGCTCCCCACGCACCCGCGGTGTCCCAGATCTGCAGGTGCACTGGTTTACCCTTCATCTGCCGGCTGGCGGAGTAGCGCTCGAACACGGTCGGGCTGTAGTTCTGAGGAGGAAGGTATGGGGTTCGTGAGGGGTGAGCCCCAGGAAGGCCATAGCGCAGCTAGCCCCTCCAGACCTCCCTGGCGTGGCTCCCCCCACAGGGATATGCAACAGGGAGGAGAAACCACCAGTGCTCCTCCAGTCCCACCTGCTGCTCCGTGGGCGGCCCTCGCGCGGGGTCTGGCCCCACTCAGAGCCCCCGCGGGTGTAGCGTCTGTCGCTGTCACCCCACTCCCACTTCCTCGTGCCTGCTGTGTCTGCCCTGCTCCCACATTACCTGCGTCTTCCTTCATCTGTTCAGTCATCTCCGTGGTCAGTCAAGGTCCCAGGTGGACCCTGCTGCAGGAAGGGGGCTCACAGCTGTGCCCCCACTCCCGGCCTCTCAGCCCCCTTCTGTCCAATGTCCCCTCCCCCGGGGGCCTGGCCTGATCTGGCGGCCAGCTTCGTCCTTTGGCCTCTGACTAGCCTTTGTGGCCTGTGGCGGGGCCTGGCCAGAGTCCACATCACCAGGACCTGCGTGGCCGGAGCGCCTTCCTCCACAGGCTGGGCAAGCCGGCGATGGACAGCTATGTTTGTAAAGTTTTTTTTTTTTTTTTAACTTATTTATCTGAAAGGCAAAGTTACACAGAGAGAAAGAAGAGATCTTCCCTCCTCTGGTTTACTCCCCAAATAGTCGCAGTGGCAGGGGCTGGGCCAGGCCAAAGCAGGAGCTCCTTCCGGGTCTCCCAAGCAGCACCTGGACCACCCTCCACTGCTTCCCCAGGTGCCTTAGCAGGAAGCGGAGCTGGATGGGAAACAGAGCAGTGGTCGGAAGGAGAGCCTCTGTGGGATGCTGGTGCAGCAGCCGGGGGCGTTATGTGCTTGTCACAATAATTTGCATATAGATGAGAATCCAGGAATGGGGGCCGGTACAGTACATGTAACATGACTCCTCTGCCTGTAACACTGGCATCCCATATGGGTGCTGGTTCGTGTCCCGGTGGCCCCACTTCCCAACCAGCTCCCTGCTCGTGGCCTGGGAAGGCAGCAGAGGATGGGCCCAAGTGCTTGAGGCCTTTAGGAGACCTGGGGAAGCTCCTGGCTCCTGGCTTTGGGCCTGCCCGGTTCTGGCTATTGCAGCCATTTGGGGAGTGAACCAGTGGGTGGAGGATCTGTTGCTCTCTGTAACTCTGGTTCTTAAGCTTAAAAAAAAAAATCCTAGACAGAGAAAGAAAATCTAGGAATGGACAATAAGTGAGATTTTCACGGCTGCCACCGCTAGTGCCAGGTGCCCTGGGGGCCTGGAGGAGCTGCCTGCTCCTGTCCCCTGCCCCGCCCCCAGTGGAGTGGTGGGTCACAGTCCTCTCCCCTCCTGCCACACCAGGGAGGGCTCTGGCTGCCCATGACTCAGGAGGACTTGGTGCCCTCCCGCCTGCCCCCTGGACCTCAGTCACTCTCAGGCTAGCTGGGAGGGCTAGTGCCATTTTCCAGGGTGCCCAGGAGGCTGGGCAATGCAGCATGGGCAGGGAGCTGGGTCCCCTGGCATGGGCAGATAGCTTTGGGATCAGCTGTGCCTGGCTCAGAGCTGGCTCTGGTACCCACGAGCCGTGTGACCTTAGAGTGAGTGCAGAAGTGGCCACGGCTGCATGGGAAGTGGCCACCCCAGCCTTGCTCCTGTGTAGCTGCCCTTGGCCCTGAGCTGGGGGCGCTCTGAGGTGGGCCCCTCCTGACATGAGCTACAGGGTGGTGGGCTGCAGGGATGCCTGCCACGTCCAAGTCTTCTGTGAGTGGCCCCAGATCTGCACCATTCTCCATCTCCCTTGCAACCCCACAAGGTCTGCATGGTCACTGCCTTCCTGAGGGGCCCAGAGAGAGGACATGATGGCTCACCCCCCGACTCTACTCATGATGGCTCATGACACGTGGACCCTTGGTCAGTGACGGAGCAAGATCTGTCAGTCCCCAGAGGTCAGGCTGTGTCTGGTCACCCGTCTTCCCCGAGGTCCTGATGCCAGGGAAGTGGCTGGCCATGTTCTGCTGGGTCATCCTGGAGACTCCGGCCTGAGCTTTCGGTGAATTCTTTGCTTCTTGGGGCTACCCTCATCTGCGGAGCTGTCTGTGGCCGGGCTGTGGCGCACCTGGTCCTAGGTGACTCAACCCTGGGTCTGCCCCCCCATGGGGGTTCTCAGAGAGGCAGGTGGATCATTCCAAATGGCGGACTCAATTCCAGACGGGGGGCAGGGAAGCCCTAGGGAGTGCAAGCGCAGACCCAAGAAGGACTCGACTGCTTCTGGCCCGGACACTGGGCGCTCCCTGCCCCTCCTGTCCCTACACCAGTGCATGGACCACATGGACCAGATACCGTCAGGATGGGGCCTGAGCTGCTCAAGTCGTCCTGGGGTCCCTCCCTGGCTCAGGAGCTCTGTGTACCTAGGAATCCACAGGGACCCACCACCCCCAGACTCTACTTTTGCCGTCAGCAGGAACCCTGGGTTTGGGGCTGCCCAAAACAGGAAGCTGTGGGCAGCAGATGGAGTACTGGTGGCCCCAGAGTGCCCAGGCTGAGGAACACCCGGGCTTCCGACCAGCCCTGCAGCCCCAGGCCAGCACCTCCCTCCCTCCCTGGCCTTGTCCTGTAAGATGGACACGTTGCAGCCCTTGGCCTGTGGTTTTGTAGATGTGCTCTGGGGGCCGACCTCTGGCCTAATGGTTAAGAGCTTGTGTCCAGCATCATTAGGGCCTGGGTTCAAGCTCCAGCTCTGCCATCTGATTCCAGCTTCCTGCTACCCTACACCCTGGGCAGCAGTGGCACTGGCACAGGTGATGGGGCGAGGACTGCTACGGGTATCTGGGGAGCAAGGCAGCGGCTGGGCGCTCTCTTTGCTGCACAAATAAAAATAACTTTTATTTTACTTTATCTTTTTAAGGTATATTTTCATTGGGTCTGAGCCGCTGCCTCAATGGCTGGAACCTCACCTTGCACGCACCAGGATCCCATATGGGTGCCAGTTTGGTATCCCAGCTGCTCCACTTCCCATCCACTTCTTGACTGTGGCCTGGGAAAGCAGTAGAGGACGGCCCAATGCATTGGGATCCTGCACCCACGTGGGAGACCTGGAAGAGACTCCTGGCTCCTGGCTTGGGATCGGCTCAGCTCTGGCCGTTATAGCCTCTTGGGGAGTGAACCAGTGGACAACTCTTCCTCTGTGTTTCTTCTCCTCTGTATATCTGACTTTCCAATAAAAAATAATTAAATCTTAAAAAAAAAAAAAAAAAAAAAAGGATTACAGAGTTCCAGAGAGGAGAGACAGAGAGAAGGGTCTTCCATCTTTCATTCACTCCCCAAGTGGCTGTAACGGCCAGACCTGAGCCGAGCTGAAGCCAGGAGCCAGGAGCCTCTTCCAGGTCTCCCACATGGGTGCAGGGTCCCAAGGCTTTGGGCCGTCCTCCACTGCTTTCCCAGGCCACAAGGAGGAAGCGGGATGGGAAGTGGAGCAGCCAGGATATGAACCGGTGCCACGTGGGATGCTGACATCTTAAGCCCAGCTTACTATGCTGTAGTGCTGGCCCACAAAGAAAAATCATTTTAAAGGAGGTGAACCAACCCTTTATGTCCTTTTAGTCACTCCCATTTCATCACTGCAAGATGCCTATGTCCCGCTAAGGATGCATCTTGGACAAGAGGTGTTCCTCCTGTGGGCTCCCCCGTGTTCCCAGCATAGCATGGCGGTGGAGGGGAGGCAGTTCCGGAAGCCCCACCCCTCTTCCAGCTGAAGAATGTATAACTGATAAAGGAGGGGATGGACAGTGACACCACCGGCCACAAAGCCAGAGCAGCTCCGGCCAGCGGCCAGGGGGCCAGCGGCCAGGGGGCTGGGGCCAGCGGCCAGGGGGCTGGGGCCAGGGGCCAGCGGCCAGGGGGCAGGGGCCAGCGGCCAGGGGCCAGGGGGCAGCGGCCAGGGGGCAGGGGCCAGGGGGCAGGGGCCAGCGGCCAGGGGGCAGGGGCCAGGGGGCAGGGGCCAGCGGCCAGCGGCCAGGGGGCAGCGGCCAGGGGCCAGGGGGCAGGGGCCAGGGGGCAGGCGGCCAGGGGGCAGGGGCCAGGGGGCAGGGGCCAGCGGCCAGGGGCCAGGGGGCAGGGGCCAGGGGCCAGGGGGCAGGGGCCAGCGGCCAGGGGCCAGGGGCCAGGGGGCAGGGGCCAGCAGCCAGCGGCCAGGGGGCAGGGGCCAGGGGCCAGGGGGCAGGGGCCAGCGGCCAGGGGCCAGGGGGCAGGGGGCAGGGGCCAGCGGCAAGGGGCCGGGGGCAAGGCCTCCTCCAGCCGGCTGCCCGGTGCCTGCACAGCCTGGGAGCTGGGGGAATGTGAAGGATGCTGGGAGAGGAAAGGAAGAGAGGGAGGGGTTGGAAGGACACCCCACCCCTGTCGCCTCCTTCCAGGGACTCACACTCCTTATGGGACACCCAGGGGACACAGCGGGTGGGGGCACAGGGTACCCCCTCTGTTTCTCCTCAGAACCACCTCACCTGGCCATCGTGGGGAAACTGAGGCTGAGTCTAAGCAAGCTCCTCCTCCTGCGTGGGGCAGACCAGGGGAGCCTAGCTGCCCATCTTGGCCCCCGGACGCGCGCGGCAAGACAAGAGATAGGCCAGACAGGACGCCAACCTCCAGCAAGTTGGTCCCGTGTTCTGAGACCCCCTACCTCCCCAGCTCTCCCCCACGGGCTCTCACAGTGACCCTGTGAGGTGGGCACGACCCTCACTCCTCCAGCAAAGAGCGTGGAGACCTGCCCCCCACGGGCCCACCGCTCCACGCAGACACCCTGACCGTCCCTCCCCTCGGCCCAGAACCGGTGACAGCGCAGCGGACCCTTCCCCCTCCCTCCCTCGTCCTCCCCTCGCGCGCGCGCATTCAGCCAATGGACACTTGTTGAGCGCCTGCTGTGTACACTGCGGGGAGCGTGTGTCTCGCCCCAGGCCGGAGGAGGCCGCGGTGGGCCAGGCAGGCCCCGGGGCGCCCGCACTCACCTCGGGGAAGTCTCCCTGGGTGAAGACCAGCAGCAGCGACGTCTTTCCGCAGCCGCCGTCGCCCACCAGGACCACCTTGACGGAGCGCGCGCCGGGCGGCGCCTCCTCGCCCCCGGCCGGAGCCGCCTTCATCCCGGAGGCCGGCGGGAGGCGGCGGCGGGCTGCGCGCGGGGCCGGGGCGCGGGGCCGGCCCGGCGGGGCAGGAATGTGGAAGGGGCGGGGCGGCGGGAGGAAGTGGGAGCGGGGCGGCGCGTGGCCGGCGCGGGGCGGGCGGGCGGCCTGGGGACCCAGGTGACAGGCCCAGGCCGGGATGGGGGCTGGGGGGTGGTACCTGCCGGCCGAGACCCTCCCCGTCCCCCCCCGCGCGCGCGCGCGCGCGGTCAGCCAGCACACACTTGTTGAGTGCCTGCTGTGTACGCGGCAGGGAGTGTGCGGCTGGCCGGGTGACAGCCGGGTGGACTGAGGCAGGAGGAGGCTCCCAGCCCCGGGGGCCGCTGGGATGAGGGCCCCGAGGTTCCTGCCTGCCAGCCTGGCAGACCCCTAGGGCGTCCCTGGCCCTGAACAAGAGCCACAGACCTGTGCATTTGAATGAATGAATGTGTGAATAAATGAGTGAGACCCTCCCCAGGGTCCCCTGGGGCTCAAGGGTTTCCCGCCGGGTGGGAAGTGGGTGGCTCTGCACGTCCTATGGGTCAGTAGGTTTCGCCTGCTGGTCTAGCCTGGCCTGCCCTCCTGCTGCTGGGGCGTGGCCGTGACCTGGAGAGAGCCGAGAGAGAGCCGTGGAAGCGTCCATCTACCATTTGGAAAGTCTTGGGGCGAGGCCAGGGTCAGGGGTGGGTGTTCTCAGGTTGAAGGAGGGGACACAGACAAGCAGGGGTGTGGACCTGTTAGCTCCCTGGAAAGGTCAAAGCCGGGCAGGGAAACACCATGCCCCCCTCCCACCCCCTGCCCTGTTGTATCTCACTGTGGTCCAGCGTGGCAGCTGGCGGGGGTCAGAGGCACTGCCCCCTACTTCCTTCCCACTCCAGGCAGAGCCGGGCTCCCTGACATTCATCCCAGGCTGACCCTCCCCGGGACGGCTCCACCTGCCAGCTGTCCCGTCCTCCCCGAAACTGCCTCAGGGCTGGGCAGTGACTTGGCACTGGACTGGGTGTCTGGCCACTGAGCAGGGTTCCCCGCCCCGAGGAGGAGCCCCATGCCGTGCCCCATCAGCACCCTCTCTGTCTCTTTCCCACTCGCCATTGTCATCCATGGTGAGGCTGGGAGGTGGGTGGGGCTGGCTGGGGGTGGAAAGCCTCAGCAGTGGCCTCGGTTGCTATGGAGATAATCACGCTCCCGACACACCTGCTGGCCGTCATGGTCTCACAGAGATGTGTGGACTGCAGGGCACAGGAGGACTCCGGGCCACCGTGAGCCCGCTTTGTGGATGAAGAAACTGAGGTCCAGCCACACACTGCTCTTGCCCAAGACACACAGCGGCAGACGTTGACCTGGAATTTAGCCCTGGAACTGGCTGGCCGTGCCACCTGCGTGGTGCACTCAGTGTTCAGACGTGAGGCGGGGGTAGAGCCTCATCTCTCTGCTCCCTCCTTGGGGTCGGGGTGGTCAGTAATGGGGCTTTGGGGACTGAGCCCCTGAGAGAGGCAGTAGCTGGACTCAAGCCAGCCTCAGCGCCACCCCAGACTTCAGAATCTCCCACATTCTTGCCCCCTCCCAGTTTTCCTTGAATTTATTCTCAGGCCAGGGCAGGTGGCCTGGTCACACTGGCTGGCCAGGGCCCTTGTATATTGTGACTGACCACTTCCGGCCCACACTGACCCCGTTCCCTCCAGTCCTCTGGAACCCTGCCCAGTGAGAGGCCACCCTACAGGCCCCGGGGGAAGCAGAGGGGTCCGGGCCAGCCTCAGATGGCAGCTAAGCCAGGACCCCCTGAAGGGCAGGGGCCAAGGCTGACCCCTCAGTGTCCCCCACGCTTCCCTGGCAGGGGACAGTTTGGCTCCGGCTGGCACCCTGTTGTGGCTCAGGATGTTATGTCCAGCTGACCGTCTGTCTGGATAAATAAGGCAATGAAAGAGGGAGGCAGGGACTGAAAAGGCTGCCCCCAAGAATGAATAAACCCGAGAAATGGATGACCGGATATCTGCTGGTAGGAGGGAGTCTAGGGAGTTCAGGACTTGGTGGGGGGCCCATGACAGGTGAAGGGTCCACTTTCCAGCCTCCTCCTGCTCCCATGACCCCCGGAGCCTGGACCACCTCCCCCCACACCCCTCAAATCTGGCACTCAATCCCCCCCATACCCCTCAAATCTGGCACTCAATCCGCTTGAGCCGGTCTGTCCTGGTCTGTTCTCCGCTGCCCCCGTGTGGCCACTCTGCTCCCTGCACCACCAGGGTTTCAAGGCTTCTTGGCCAGGAACAGTGGCTGAGGTCCAGGTGTGGGATCCAGAGAACGTCCTCGCCCGACTCACCATGCTTCCCAAGGCTGCTACAGAAACTCACCCAGCTTCCCAGGGCTGCTACAGAAACTTCTGGGTGGGCCCCAGATGGGCTGGTGGGGCAGTGATGGAGTGTGAGAGGGAGCCCCGTTTGACGAGCCAGAGGTGATGCTAGGGGCTGCTGTCCCCTGGGGATGCAGCTGTGACCCTCCCGATTCTCCCAGGGAGAGCCACTGGCCAGGGTGGTGGTGGCTCCATGCAGGTGCCCTGGGGAGGGGCTGGGTGAAGGGGCAGTGTTGTTGAGTGGTCAGGAGAGGGCAGGGGGCACCTCTGGAGCCAAGCAGTCTGAGTCGGCAACCCAGCCGTGTGATCTTGGGCTTGGGCACTTAGCCCCTCCAAGCCCCTAAACAGGGGCAGGAGGAAGAAGACAGAGACCCAGATGATTGGGCTGAGCGGGGCTCTGGGAAGCCCCTCTTTATTTAAGTTTCCAAATCATTCCAGTCGGCATACTTGGTCCCCACCGCGGCCACGTAACCAGGCGACATTTCATGCAGTGAGAGGAGGAGAGGGAAAGGAGACCCAAATGCCCCGTATGTGCACGTGCTGGGCGCCCTTCTGGGCTGCAGAGGCTTGCTCAGGCCCACGGGTCCTGCTCCGAGCCGTGCTGGGTTCCCCGCGCTGGCCGTGGCACACACGACCTGTCTCAGGCCGGTGCTGGTCTCAGATCAACAACGGAACAGCCTTCAGTCCTGGTTCTCATGCCATCCCCCATGGCGCCGGACGCTGGCTGGGCCTGGGTCTCCATGGCTCATCAGGACCTGAGGGTGCCTCCAGAACAGCCACCTTCCTGGCGTGGCCTCACTTGTCTCCCCATTCCTTAGCCACCTTCCATCTTGCCTGCCTGTGCTGGGGTGGTGGCCACCTGGTCGTCCCTTTGCCCTGCCCAGCCTGCTCCTGGACCTAGTCCTGGGATGCTCTTGGCTGCCACGTCCTGGTCATCTCTGATGCCTGCCCTGGGCCCACCTACTCCACCATGCTGACCTCCTGGACTGAACCAGCCCCAGGCTTCTCCTCCCACAACTGCCAGGCAAACCAAGGAGCCTCATTGCCCCTCTGGGCTTTGCAGTGGCTGAGGCTCATGGGAATAGCTGTCAAAGAGCTGAACTCAGGACCTGGCCAGCAAGAGGAACCTGCTAGGACTTGGACTGCCCACCCCCCAACACCCCACTGGGATGCTTCCTTAACTCGTCTCTCCCCTCCTGCCACCCTCTCCCAGTTCCCAGAAACCCCCGAAGTCAATATGGCTGCCACCTCACGGGGCAGGGGAAGCTCTCCTGATGCCCTGGGTGGTATCTGGTTCTCATCACCTCTGCCAGTGCCTGACATGGTAACCAGCCCCCCAAGACCTGCTGTGTCCCTGTTGGCTTCCCAGGAAGTGAGAAGCGAAGGAGGGGGCGCCCCTGGTTCTCAGTGGCCGTGGACACAGAACCATGCCCGCCCCCTTGCTGTAGTCTGCACAGAGGGCCTGAGAGGACCAAGGGAGAGAAAGGCGGCAGGACCCCAGGGCTGGCGCGGGGGCTCTACCACCGGCCCTAGGCCACACGGGTCGCTAATGTCGCCGGACGGGGTGCCACATGGACACAGGCTTGCGCAGTGTGGCCAACATCTGGTTCCAGTGTGTGGTACCCATGCCGCTGGCCGCTGGCCCGATGATGACATGGCCCACGTTGTCCCCACGGCCGTCACTGCTGCTCTCAGCCACCGTCACACGGAGAGATAGGTCCTGGGGGAGGAAGCAAAGTGGTTGCTGGGGGGACCAGGAGCTGCCAGGGGTCTGAGTTGCAGGTGCCAGACCTCAGCAGGTGCAGGCGAGGCTGGGGGCACTGGTGGGCATGGATTTCAACAGTGGTGGCACTGACCACCAAACTCATGGCCTCCTTGTGGTGTAACTTTGGCTCCTGCAACTTCAGCGTCTCCACCTGTGCCAGGTGAGGACAAGGCCTCACATGTGGCAGAGCCGCTTGCTGGGAGTGTGTGGGATGTGATGCCACGCATGGGTCAGCATGTGTGGGAACTGCTGTGTGACTCCTGCCTGGGCAGGGAAAGCTTGAGACTGGGACTGAGAAGTGGAAACTTGACCCTAACCGACTTCCCCCGCCTCCTGCCAGAACCAAGGAAGAATCTGGGGCCTCTCCAGGCGTTGGCTGCCCAGGGCAGGCGGGGCTCGGACACCTGGTCTCTGGGGACACGCAGGAGGCTATGATACCCACGGCCAGTCCTACTGAGCCTGGGCTTCCCAGCAGGGAGGGTGCCCCCATGGAAGGTGCCCCTGGCCCTTCCCCTCCGTGGCTTTTCACCGGCCCCACCCCTCACCTGCAGTACAATGGCCGGCACGGAAAAGATCATGGCTTCGTTGAACACAGGGTTGGGGTCGTCCCTCTTCACCGCCGTCTTCTTTTTGCTCATTTTCCTCCCGTCCTGTAGCAGGTACACTTTGACGAAGGGATCTGTGGGCAGGGGTGTGTGTGTGTGCACGGAGGGGAACGCTACATGCCCGCCGGGCACAGCCCTGCCTCCCCCTCCCCCAGTCCCACTGGGCACCTGCCCGCCTCGTCAGCTCCTCCTGCACTCGGTCCCAGGTGGCAGATGAGAAAACCAAGGCTCACGTGACAACCAGGAGGGAGCCAAGCCTTGGACTTCGGTGGCTACCTCACAGCCTGCCTGCCCCCTCCACCATGGTGAGCCGGAGGGGGCTAGGCAACCCCGCCTCCTTCATTCTATAAATGGCCCTGGCATTCCCACCATCCCCCCCATCAGCACAGACGTCAGCCTGAGTCACGGGCATCCGCCTGCGCTCCAGGGCCTGACTCAGTGGTGTGGCTCTGAAATACCAGCTCAGTGCCTAGCCACGCCCCTCGCCTACCAGGTGCACCTGCTTGGGCCCAGGGTGCCTGCAGTGGTGGGGTTCCCCCAGCCCTCTGTCTTCAGCTGCCTCTATGGTCCTGCCTGGCACCCACCCCCACCCGATGGCCCTGGTCCTTTGTCGGGAAGCAGGTGTCTCTCGCTGCAGGGCTGCTCTTACTGCTCTTACTGGCCCAACTGTTGCCCCAGCCCCTGGGCTCTACGGGAGCTCCGAGGGGCCCTGTGTCCTGATGCCTGCCAGCACCAGGGCCTTACCCGCTGTGGTCTTGTCATTGTTCCAGACGAGGTTCTTGGCCTTCACCACGACCACAGTGAGGCGTTCGGCCGTGGGCAGGTAGCTGAGGGACAGCAGGATCTCCCCCACGGCGTCAGCCACCTGGGGGACAGCCAAGAGACTCAGAGAGCTTCTCCCTGCCTCCCCGTCCTATCTGCCCAGGGAGCCCAAAGGCCTTGATCTCTCAGAAAACCAGAAGCTTCCTTCCCCAGGCAATAATTCTGGGGTGGGGTTAGGGCACTGGTGTGATGGAGAGGACGAGAGAGCTGCCTCCCCCCGTCGCCCTGCCATTGGGCACCACACCAGTCAAACTTGGCAATCAAGTGCAGCTCTGTGCCGCCTTCCAGGCCCAGGAAAGTGCTGGGACATAGAGAGCACTCCTCCCTTTGTAAAGAGGTGACCTTGAGCCTGACCTCTGTCTACAACAGGCTATGACAGGGTCAGGGGCACACCTCCCTAATGGGCAGAAGCTCTGAGGGTGTGTTCCCAGGAGCAGCAGCCAAGCTGGGGTCAGTGGTCACGGGGAGTCGCTCCCTGTACGTGACGGACAGGTCTCTTCTGCTCCCCTCATGCTGTCGGGGCCGCGCTGCTGTCCCAGGATGGTGGTGGTGGTGGCATCCCTCCTGGACGGGCCCTCGTCCCCGACGGCGGCAGCAGTGGTGGTGAGGTCCCTCCTGCATGGGCCCTCGTCCCAGCTCACCTTGTTCTGGTCCTGCAGGTAGAGCCAGCCGCTGAAGGGCTGCAGGGAAAGGTCCAGCACTGACAGCTTGAGCTCCACCACGCCCGTGCTCACGGTCCGCTCGTCCTCATCAATGCCGAACACAGAGAACCGCAGGCTCTTCTCCTCCAAGGCTGCGGGGTCCAGGGGCACGGAGAACTTCTCGTCGAAGAAGATGGAGTAGGCGTTGCGCTGCAGCTATGGAAGTGCCGGGCGGGGAATGGCATGTCAGGACTGGGGAACAGGTCCATGGGCAGGTGGATGTGTGGGTGTGCAGCTGGGAGGGGCACAGCTGGAGGGCGGGCAGGAGGACGTGTGTGGTGTGTGCGTGGTTGGATGGATGGACTGGCAGGCGTGTGGGCAGGCGAAGGTATGAGTGCATACATGGATGTGGAGGTGTGAAGAGATGGATGGATGGATGGGTGGGTGAATGGGGGTGTGTACAGTTGGGTGGGCAGGCACACAGGTGGGTGCATGGGGGGCACACTCCATTTCACAGCACACCCTGCCTGTGGAATCCACCAGCCTCCTCCCAGGCAGTGGTGGGCAGGCCCCTGGGAAGGTGTCCCGTGGCAATGCTTGCCTGTAGCACTGGCTGCCTCCCCTGCAGCTTGACGGTATAGAGGGTGCTGTCCCCTGTGCCCACCCTGGCACCTCACCAAGGGGTCTGCCCGGTGGGACTGGCTCACATGTGGTGCTCAAAGCTCTGCCTTCCAGAGAGCAGAGCACCCATCAGCGCACCAGCAGCCCCACACAACTCTCATGTCCCTGCCTAGGCTCTCCGTTCCTGTGGGACAACCGCCTTGTCCCAACCTGGCCTCAGTATCCTAGCTCCTCCTGGTCTTTGGGCTCCATCTCGCTTTGCTCTGGCCACAGTGTCCTGCCCAGAGGGGCCTGGGCCCCCACACCTGCTCTGAGCTGGCACTCAGGTGGACAAGGGTACCCTGCTTCCTGCCTGGGGTTGACCTTGGCCCTAGGAGCCCTGGGCTAAGGGCTCCTGCCCGATGTGGCTGAATCCATCGCTTCCTCCATAATTTCAATGCGCATGGCACACTTCAGCCACTTACCCAAGGTCACCCTGCTAGGCAGTGCCAGGACTTGGATTTGAACCCTGGCAGTAGGCAGGGCTCTGAGGTCCCTCTCCCAGCTACTCTCGTCCATCCTCACAGAGGTCCAGTCTGTAGACCCACGCTCCAGTGCCCTACCCCTGCAGAACACCCAGGCCATGCCCCCTGCTCCCCGCCCCGGGGAGGCCCCACTCACCCTGGAGATGCCCACGATCTGCTCGTCGGGCAGCAGGCTGACACGCATGAAGCAGGACTCGAAGTGGGCTTCCTCGCGCTCCAGCAGGTCTCTGCCCTGCAGCACGGCCACGTGCAGGGTGTGGGAGGCAGCAGCATAGTCCATGCTCACCTCTACCTGGCCCAGGGTGAAGTCCTGCCCGAAGGTGTTGCTCACGGAGGAGATGGAACTGAGCGAGTCAGCCGACTGGGACTTGCGCAGCGGCCCATAGGGGGCCAGGTCCAACTCGCGGCCCATCAGCTCCAGCGGCCCCAACTCGCTGATGCTCTCGAAGGTGTCCTCAATGCTAAGGCTGCCTTTGCGGCTGGGTGGGCCCCGAGGGCCAGGCCGCTGGGCATTCCAGGTGGGCGTCCTCTGCGGAGGGGAGGGTGAGCAAAAGGGACATGGCCAAGGTCAGTAGGGGACCACCAAACGCTGCTGTAAGCTAACGCTAGGATCTCCTCAGCGATCAGGCTAAGGCTTGGCCCCCGAGTGTTGGGAGATGGGTGGTGGGGCTGGGGGTGGCTGAGAGGTGTGGAGGAGTCGCCAGCAGGGGTACGCTGCCACTCCTGGGTATAGGAGTTTTTCTTCTTACAGGACTTGGGTAAGGACAGCTGTTGGAGGTGGGTATGGTGGTTCAATAGGCTAATCTTCCACCTTGCAGTGCCAGTATCCAGTACAGGCACTAATCCTGGCTGCTCCACTTCCCATCCAGCTCCCTGCTGAGCCTGGGAAAACAGCAGAGGATGGCCCATGTGCTTAGGTCCCTGCACCCGTGTGGGAGACCTGGAAGAGGCTCCTGGCTTCAGATCAGCTCAGCTCTGACCACTGCAGCCGTCTGAGGGGTGAATCAGCGGATGGGGGATATGTCTCTGACTCTCCTAGGCTGTCTCCTGTGCCCACCTCCTCTGACACTTCCTTATGTCCACAGCCGTGAACACGCGAGACCCCCATTGCTTATTGAGTCCTTGAGTCGGGATTCCGTCACAGCCGCAAGGAGCTGAGACAGTTGGAAGGCTTCTCAGTCAATGTGGTTTTAGGTCACTTCCTTTTCTCTCCTCAACCAGGAAGCCAGCAATGTCTTTTTCAAAATAGTTTATAAGGGCCCGGCGGCGTGGTCTAGCGGCTAAAGTCCTCGCCTTGAAAGCCCCGGGATCCCATATGGGCGCCGGTTCTAATCCCGGCAGCTCCACTTCCCATCCAGCTCCCTGCTTGTGGCCTGGGAAAGCAGTGGAGGACGGCCCAATGCTTTGGGACCCTGCACCCGCATAGGAGACCCGGAAGAGGTTCCAGGTTCCCGGCATCGGATCGGCACGCACCGGCCCGTTGCGGCTCACTTGGGGAGTGAAACATCGGACGGAAGATCTTCCTCTCTGTCTCTCCTCCTCTGTGTATATCTGGCTGTAATAAAATGAATAAATCTTTAAAAAAAAAAAAATAGTTTATAAACATGGATTTCCACATATACAGAGATGGACATCTACAATGAAAAAGTAGTAGGCAAGGAAGTGTCCAGCTGGAGGGGATCCGGCAAAAGACCTAGGTGACAGGAGCCAGTTGGTGGTGTAGGAAGCTAATCCTCCACCTGCAAGCACCGACACCCCATATTGGCGCCGGTTCAAGTCTCAGTGCTCCACTTCCCATCCAGCTCCCTGCCTGTGGCCTGGGAAAGCAGCAGAAGATGGCCTAAAGCCTTGGCACACTGCACCCCCATGAGAGACCTGGAAGAAGCTCCTGGCTCTTGGTTTCAGATCGGTTCAGCTATGGCCATTGCAACCACTTGGGGAGTGAATCAACGGATGGAAGATTGTTCTATGTCTCTTTCTCGGTTCCTCTGCCTTTCAAAGTAGTAAATCAATCTTTTTTTAAGATATATCTATATATATATATATATTTTTAATTTATTTTGAATTATGTGTTACAATTTCATATAGACTGGCATTTCCCCCTAAAAGTTTACAAGACAGCTCCATGTTGGGTAACACTTGCCCAAAATTTTGGGTTTCTTTCTCTAAGTGAACTTTGCCTGCATTGTCGTGCTGTGATGCGCACTTGCTCGGCCCCCGCTGCTGCACACGGAGGCCTTTCTACGTCTCCACACACACCCACAGCAACGTGGAAGCAGCTTCCATGAAATGCTGCCTCAGAGGACTCAGTTCCCCCCGAAGGCCATCACCCGTGTTCGACAGAATGCTCTTGGAACACCCGTGCCGGTTCACACGGCGCCTGGCAGTGTGCAAATCCGTCCACGCAGTTGCCTGGCACGCGGGAGCAGGTGGCATGCCTATCTGCTAGCAGATCCTGGCTGTGCCCGTTGGCCTCTGCAGAGGCTTGGCAAGCACGCTGCCAAGTGCCACATGGTGTCAGGTACGGCAGATTCAGCAAGATAGAGCAAAAATGACAGCCCAAGAAGGGCTGGCACCCCCTTGCAGGGCACCCACGCCCACTCAAGGCAGTGCCCACTGCACCGCCCACTGTGGCACTCGGCGATCACCACAATGAATGGTGTGGTAGCTCGTGAACACAGGGCTGGTGTGCGAGTGTGTGTGATTTATCCGAGCACAAAAATGCATGCCTCTGTGTGCGTGTACACGAGAGCTTCCATTCACCGGTTCACTTTCCGAACGCCTGTTGCGGCCAGGCCGAGGCCAGGAGCCAAGAACTCTGAGTCTCATGTGGATGCAGGAACCCAAGGCCGTGGACCAGCAGGGGTGTCAACAGGGAGCTGGTTTGGAAGTAGAGTAGCAGGGACCCCAATTGGGTGCTGATGTGGGATGTGGGTGTCGCAGGTGGCAGCTTAGCCCACTGTGCCACAGCACTGGCCCCTGAACTCAGGCATGTGCTGCTTGGTGCTTGACAACAGCGGTGAGTGAGGTGAGGGGTGCAAGATGCACTGAAGGGCAGAGGACAAAAACTGGGAAGAAAAGCTGTGAATGGTTAGAAAGCCACAAACAACTGCTCCCCCACCCCGGGGGTGGCATGTGGGGGAGATGTTTCTTTTTACTTGCACTTTTAAATATTTGTTTGTACGATCTGAGAGACAGATGGAGAGACCCTCTCATCCACAGGTTCGCCTTGCCAAAGTCAGCTGTGGCCAGGGCTCGGTCGAGATGGAGCTGGGAGCCATACCGGACTCCATCGTGGGTGGAAGGAGACGACGTGTTTGAGCCTTGCCGAGCCTGCGTTAGGAGTCAGGCGCAGAGCCAGGGACAGGGACCTGGGCGCTCTGACGTGAAATGGGACCCTCGTAAACACCCCGCCCCACAAGCTGGTTCTGAAGATGGAAGCCGGCCTTCCTTCCCTCCTTGGCGGGAGCTGCAGGTGCATAGGATAAGGTAGGTCTGGGCCTCATTCCTAGAGGGAACATTAATGGGGAGGGCACGAAGGCTGATGCTGAGGGCGGGCAGCAGGGATGTGGGGGCAGCCTGGGGCGCACCTGTGGGCACAGTATCCTTACCTTCCTCCCGGCCTCCGCAGAGGCCTCGCCGTACTTCCTCTGCAGGTACCGGTAGTCGTAGTTGGGGAACGGCGAGGGGCTGGGGAAACTGCCGGATGCCCACAGCCGCCACAGGCTCACTGCCGCGATGCCCAGCAGTGCCAGTGCCCCCGCGGCGTAGACGCCCACCTCCCAGCCCGGCGGGCTCTGGATGACTGCAAGGCAAGGGAGGTCTCCGGTGAGCGGGAGGTGGGGCGGGGTGGTCTTGTTCCTTGCTTCACACTCCAGCCCGCATAAGCGGGGCTCCATCACCCGATGACCGCAGACACAGAACGCCCCACACCCACCCTACAGAACTGGGGTCAGCGCAGTCAAAAGGAACCAAGGGGACGGCTTGGAAGAAACCAGGCACATACCCCGTGCGGAAGATGGAGGAGCAGTGTCGCACTAACTTAGAGCCAGCCCGCTAGGGTCCAGCCGGTGGTTTCCCTACGAACGGAGCGTCAGCATTCCTCGCCCCCACCCAGACGAGGTCAGGGAGGCCTCACCCAGCCTGGGGCTTAGCACAAGGCCCTGCCTTGCTTTGAGGAGCAGGAAGTGCAGTGGGGAGGGGGGCAGGTACACAAAGCATTGCCACCCAGGGTCCCACTGGGCGAGTTTGTTCTGGGGGAGATGAGGGAGTGAGTCACTGGCTGTATTTATAACAGCAGAAAACAGCCAGAGGCACCCATAGAGGGGCTGGCGGCGGGTGGCCGAGCGGCCTGGGGAGGAATATGTCACTGGCCCGCAGAATGAAAATTGAGGTCACCCAAATGGCACCGGGACAAGAGGAGGAAATGCTTCCAGTATTGCTAAGAGAGAGAGAAAAAAACAAATATCCCACAGCGTGCGATCACACAAGATCATGATGCAAAAATCAGATAGTATGTAGGTGATCTGGAAGATGGGTTCAGAAGAATGGGGTACAAGTAGCACAGCCCCCTACTTCTGTTGCCACATAAAACCATCACCAGGACCTCTGCAGAAGGTCCCAGGCCAGTCCTGGCAGGGTTCCAGAATGTTCCGAAGAGCAGAGGAGTGACTGGTTAACTGCAGAAGGCTACATGGGACCAAGCCAGTGCTGAGGGTTGGTGAGAGGCCTGGGCTGGAGCCTGGGAGAGGGCAGGCAATGGGTCAGGTGGGCCAGGGCAGAGCATGGCCAGGCCTGAATGGGAACACTAAGGGAAAAGGAGACTGGTGTTCTTGTCCCCAGGCCAGAAGAGAGAGGCAGAGCGGGGAGTGGGGCAGGGAAGGGCCCAGGAAGGTGGACATTCGCTGGCCAACTGTTTTTATAGAGTATCAGCCTTGGGGTGAACAGGATACAATCCCAAGGGGAGCCAGGCCCACTCAGCCTAGACACGACTCTGCTGAACAGGTGCCCTAATTGCTTACTATTCAATTTCTCCCTGGCCCTGCGATAAACACTTCACATACAAGGAACGTTAAGAAGCAGCTCACAGGAAATGAGTACTTCAAGCAAGTTTGTGCCAGGGCCTGGTTGGGGTTCTTGGGGGTTGCCCCGACTTGGCTACAGTGCCCACTGGCGTTCGTGAGAGCTGGGTCTGAGGACCAGCTCAGTAGGGGCTCTAAGGAGTCGGCCCCATGGGTCCACTCCACTCGCTCCCCAACCTCAGGGAACACACAGGGACATCTGGTCTGGCATCGGAGCACAGGGTGTGGGGCTGAGCCGCCCCTGCTAGGCAGGCACACGAAAGACGGGCCAGCCAGATCAGCCTCTGATTCTACAGAGGACCTGGACTGCCCCACCGAAAGATGGAAGCAGCAGGTGGAACAACGCTCCAGGCTAAATTCTCCAGCAAGTAGCCAAGGCTACGGACACACCAGAACGCGGGCAGCCGGCGGCTGTGGGAAGCGGTAACTCACCCCTGGGGCGATGAGGCCAACGCCATCTCACAACACCCGAGGTTACTCAAGTAACACCCGCAGGACGCTCCCCCATCAGGGCCACTGGGACAACAGCAGGTCCCTGGCACTGATGGGATCTGACCGCAAGGAGCGGGGCCACGGCTCCCTCTTGGCGCACCTTGGCCCACCCACATCACAGGAGGGAGGGCGGAGTCTTCAACCTCCTTTCCCTACCCCTTCATCCCTTCTCATCCCACCTGCAGACTTACATGAGCTTGCAATCCCCTTACTTGTGTAAAATTAAATTTAAAAATTGGGCCCGGTGCTGTGGTCTAGCAGCTAAAGTCCTCGCCTTGAACGCACCGGGATCCCATATGGATGCCGGTTCTAATCCCGGCAGCTCCACTTCCCATCCAGCTCCCTGCTTGTGGCCTGGGAAAGCAGTTGAGGACGGCCCAAAGCTTTGGGACCCTGCACCCGTGTGGGAGACCCAGAAGAGGTTCCTGGTTTCGGATTGGCGCGCACCAGCCGTTGCGGTTACTTGGGGAGTGAAGATCTTCTCTGTCTCTCCTCCTCTCTGTATATCTGACTTTGTAATAAAAATAAATAAATCTTTAAAAATATAAATTAAAAAAAATTATCTTTGTTCAGGGCAGACCAAGCTGAGCCTTTTGTTCCATTCCCCACACCCCATACTTTCTGAACCCCGCCCCTCACCTCTGAGCCCATCAGGCACTCGAAATCACGCCATGAGAAATACCCCGTCCCAGGCCCAGGTGAGGAAGCTGAGGACAGATTTTCTCAGACCAGCCTGAGACTGGGGCACAGTCTGGCCTCAGCTCTCTGTGCCCTGGGTAGCTCCAGCCCAGGTTCGGGGCTCAGGTATGGGGCTGAGCTCGGGGGAGCCGGCTGAGGGGACAGCAAGCACACAGACCTGGGTGCGGACACTCGCCATGTGCGAGCTCGCTGAAGCTTCCCCACAGCCCAGGCAGGCCTGGCTGTTCCCACTTTACAGATGAGTAATGGGAGGTTAGAAAAGGTCTTATCACCTGCCCGAGGCCACGCCAAGGCTTTAGCCAAAGCTGGGGGGGGGGCTTGCAAGTCAACACAGAGGGGTCCTGCCTGGGGCCTGGGACCGACAGTCCCTTGTTTATTCCACTGGCACTGGCAGAAGCCACGTTAGGCTGGGAGCAGTTGCCATGAGGATGCTGCCCTGGGTGCTTCTCGCTGGCCCCTTTGCTCTCTTGCTAAGTTGGTGAGTACTCTCATTGGGATACCACAACTACAGTAAGGCTGCAGGTGCTGCTGGGAAAATGAGCAGCCATCCACTGTGGCCCTGACTGCTTGACTGCCCCTGCCAGCACACTGGCCGCTGCAGCAGAGAAAGCACTGTTTAGGGACTGGGTGACCCTGGGCTATAAGAATCTGACATGGAGCTTTTTGGGTGTTTTTGACACAAGGGTCTCAGAGGGCAGAGGTGAGGACCCAGGAACTACTGAAGGGAGCAGATGAGGAAATTTTTTTTTTTTTTTTACATTTTTTTATTGTTTTTTTTATTATTATTAATTTCATTGCATTATGTGACACACATTTTTTTTTTTTGCACTGGAATTCCCCCCGCCCCTCCCCAAACCCTCCCCCTCCCACAGTGGATTGCTCCACCCCGCTGTATTTCCATAGTTCAAACTCAGTTGAGATTCTTTCATTGGAGGTTTTGACCAATCGTAAAGTCCAGCATCTAATTGTCCTGGCAGATTCAACGGCTTCCTGATGAGGAAATTTGAGGCTACTACTGGCCTGACCAGTCCCACAGGCTGGGAGGCTGCTGTGCGATGACCCGCAGGCATGACCCATGGTGGAAGGCTGTGGGGGACCGCCCCTGGGGACTTACCGCTCAGGTGGTACTCAGCCACGTCCACGGCCATGGTGCCTGCCCCAGCGCCTGTGACTGCAAGGGGGAGAGAGGGGACTGCTGAAAGACACAGCCCTAACCGAATGTCCCACATCCTGGGTGACCACACGCCTATCCACCCTCCACTGCCCCTAGCCCAGGAGTCACAACAGGCTGGGAAGGTGTGCCTCCACCACAGGTAGGTGGCTTTAGGTGGCATTTAAAAAAAAAAAAAAGATGTATTGGGCCTGGTGTCGTAGCCTAGCAGCTAAAGTCCTCACCTTGCACGCATCAGGATCCTATATGTGTGTTGGTCCTAATCCTGGCCACCCCATTTCCCATCCAGCTCCCTGCTTGTGGCCTGGGAAAGCAGTGGAGGACGGCCCAGAGCTTTGGGATCCTGCACCTGCGTGGGAGACCAGGAAGAGGCTCCTGGCTTCTGGTTTCAGATCGTCACAGCTCTGGCCATTGAGGCCGCTTGGGGAGTGAACCAGTGAATGGAAGATCTTCCTCTCTGTCTCTCCTCCTCTCTGTACATCTGCCTTTCCAATAAAATAAATCTTATAAAAAATAAGATAAAAAGATAAATAACCCCTTGTCTTGCATCTGCTGGGGTCCCATATTGGTGCTGGTTTGTGTCCCTGCCTGTTCCACGTCCCATCCAGCTCCCTGCTTATGGCCTGGGAAAGCAGTCGAGGACGGCCCAAAGCCTTGGGACCCTGCACCTGTAAGGGAGAGCTGGAGGAAGTTCCTGGCTCCTGGTTTTGCATTGGCTCAGCTCTGGCCAATTTCTTTATTTAAATTTGCCTTTCCAAGAAAAAAGAAATGTATACACTTTTAATCTGACAAGCAGTTATAGGTAGACAGGAGGAGAGTCAGAGAGAGACCTTCCTTCTGCTGGTTCACTCCTCAAATGACCACAACAGCCAAAGCTGAGCTGGTCTGAAACCAGGAGCCAGGGGCCTCCTCTGTGCTTCCCACAGTGGGTGCAGAGCCCTAGGACGTGGGTCCTTGCTGCTTTTGAAGAGCCTGAAAGTTTTCTGCCCTTTGTGATCCCGCCTTGACGGCTTGGCTGGGGGCTGTGTGGATTCTAGACCTGACACCCGGCAGGACACCTGGCAGGTCACGTAGGCAGACCACTCCTCAGGAAGGAGGTACCTGGTGTTTGATAAGATCCACCACCCTATAGCTCATCGATTTGTACTTTTTGAAAGTTGCTAGTTTCAAACCCACCAATAGAAGCCTGCTAGATCATGACTGTATAATTAATAGCCTGAAATGTGTAAAAACTGGGGAGCTTGGGCTCTCGGGGTCTGGCTTTTCTCTCGGGCTCTCTCTCTGGCTCGCGGGCTTGCTGCGGATCCTGCAGCGGCTGCCCCTCCCCCGCCTGGCCATGCTGGGCTGGGGGAGGTGGCTGGGAGGCCTAGGTTAGTTTGAATAAACCACCTTTTTGCCTTAACACGGACTTCAGGCTTGATGATTATCTGGGGATTTCAGAAACCAGCACAACACTTTCCCAGGCCATTAGCAGAGAGCTTGAGCAGCTGCGACCCAAACCGGTGCCCGTATGGGATGCTGGTGCTGGAGGTGCAGGCTTGGTGCACTATGCTATGGCACCTGCCCCCTTAGACGGCATTTAAATAGTGCTGTTTGATACTCTTGTCAAGGCCTCCTATCAGAGCTTCCAGATCAAGTGCAGGCCGCCTACTGAAGTCTGAGGGTGCTTCCCCAAGTTCACAGAAAAACAGTGAAATTCTGGTTCAGACACCAAGCAGTTCTGCACCCAGCACAGTTTGTGCGTGAACACACATTGCTCAGGAACTTTTGGAAGACTTTTTGCATGTACAGATCTTTATTTCTTGCACAAAACATTCTTTCAATTCCAATTTCCCATGGAAGTTTCCCCGCATATCCCACATATTGCATGAGACATATTTATGCAAACACAATGATGCACTGCTCACTGCAGTCCCCAAGTAACAGGGTGCCCTGTGCTTGGGCTGCTCCACCTAGCTACCACACCCCACTTTGCTCCTAACGCCAGCAGCCTATGCCCACCAACCTGCTTGCAGTGCATTCGAGCTGGCCCCTTCACTGGCATGAGCCTGCCTCCCAAGGTGTCTTTTTTTCTCCTTCTAAAGTTTTCATTTATTTTATCTGAAAGACAGAGTCACAGCTATAGAGTGAGATCTTCCATCTGCTGGTTTCCTCCCCAAATGGCCACCAGGGCCAGGGCTGGGACAGACAGAAGCCAGGAGCCTGAAATTCCAGGCTTTGAATTGCCCCGGGGGGTGGCAGGGGCCCAGGGTCTTGGGCCATCTTCAGCTGCTCTCCCAGGCGCCTTAGTGGAGAGCTAGCTAGGAGCAAACCAGCAGAAACCCGTGCTCAACTGGGATGCTGGTGTCACAGGCAGCTGCTTAACTTGTCCCACCACAACAGTGCCTCCCTTCCACCTGGAAAGAAAGGGCTGCCTGGGTCGGCTTCCTCCCCACCTCTCCCTGAGAGAGGAGTTAGACTGGGTAACAGGCGGTTACGGCATTCTGGGTCCCCAAGTCATCATTTTTTTTCAAATATAAAGGGGTATTTTCCCCACCATGTCTTGGATTCACCAGAGCATGTTTCTCCCAGACAAGTGCATATTTTAACATATCAGGAACACCCTTCCCCGAGAGACAAGGGCAACATTAACATATCAATTCCCCACCCGAAGTATCAGCCATTGTCTCCAGCCATTGCCTGGGAGAGTCTCAGGTTGGTCTCCTTATCATTGAAAAGGGACCAAGGAAGTTGGCCAGTGACACCTTTCTGGGCCTTTAGTCCCAAGGCCAGGTACCATGGAAACCAGGAATTCAACTCTGTTTATGGAGAAACATCTTTGAAGTAAACCTTTAAAAGGTGCTTACCGGGCCTCGCCTTGAAAGCCCCAGGATCCCATATGGGCGCCGGTTCTTATCCCCGGCAGCTCCACTTCCCATCCAGCTCCCTGCTTGTGGCCTGGGAAAGCAGTGGAGGACGGCCCAATGCATTGGGACCCTGCACCCGCGTGGGAGACCCGGAAGAGGTTCCTGGTTCCTGGCTTCGGATTGGCTCGCACCGGCCCGTTGCGGCTCACTTGGGGAGTGAATCATCGGATGGAAGATCTTCCTCTCTCTCTCTCCTCCTCTCTTTATATCTGACTTTGTAATAAAAATAAATCTTAAAAAAAAAAAAAAACTAAATTGTGTCTACATGAAAATTCTTCTTTCCTGCGAGGCAAGAATTGAGGTTGCTGCCATATTTGGGGTCAAACCCTACAAAAACCCCACACTGCTAAGGTCTGACTCTGTTCTAGAAAGATCTGGGAGCTTACACAAGCCACTGTACCTGAACCCAGGAGAAGGCCCATTCCTCTTCCTGCAGAGAAAGCAGTCTGGTTGCCCGAGGTGCTCTCGGTGCTGGGGGGTCCTGGCCAGGTGAGGGAGGGGGACTCCACTGTGTCGAGCCTTAAGGACAGTCCCAAAGGCCGCAGGTGCTCCCCAACCCAACAGCCTGCTGCCAGGTTGGGGGGAGGGGAACCACAGCAAGACAGAAAGAAGGGGGAGACCTGGGAGGAACTTAAGGTGGACGGGGGAGGGAGGACCAGCTGCTCTTTGCTGCAGTGGGAAGAAAGGCCAGTGCCACTTGAGACCATCCAGGTCTTCTGAGGTCTTGGCCACACCTTCAGGTGGGCAGCACCAGCACTGCCCACCCATTTTCTAATTAATTAAGAGACCACCAATGGGGAGCATCTTACCCAACAAGGAGGGGTCAGGGAAGGCATAAAATCCCAAGACCCTTCCTCAAACCTTTGGTGTCTCTCTCTCCCTCCTCTTTCGAGAGGCAGCCCACCCCCCGGCTCTTCGGAGGTGCTTTCCCCTTCCCTGCTCACCTGGTCCCTTCACAAATAAACTTTTCTGTTTGCAAAAGATTCCCGGCTTTTTATTTCTATACTAAGCTGAGGAAAGAACCCACCGGGCATTTCTGGTAACACCACTGGCTCTTGGTGCAAGGGCGGAATATCTGGAGTTTTACGCGCAAATTCCTGAGTTTTAAATGCCATGACTAGTACCCCAGGAGACACATACACACCTCAAAAATTGTGGCTCCCTGTCCCACACTGTTCCCAACACATCAAAGCCTTCTGTGGGATAAAATCTAGACCCCCGACATTTCTAAGAATTGTGAGGGTTCCTCCCAACCTGGGGTACTGAAATCAAGAAGTTGAGGTACCTTGGCCCAGTTAGCACATATGTGGGTGCCAGAAGGCCTGGGGCAGGAGACCTGGAAAAGGAGGGCAGATGAGGCCACCCTCGGCACTGCCCCCACTCCCAGGGACAGATTTGAGTTGTCATGGCGATGGGAGGAAGGTGGTGCTAAACTAGCAAGGGCTTTGTCCACCAGAGGTCAGGCTCCTGTGCTGGGCTCCCGATGAGCTAAAGACAGCCAACCCCACAAGCTGTACACCTGTGACCCTATTTAACCCTTGCCGTCCTCACCTTCACCCCAGGGAGGCATCTCCAGCTTGCCCATCGGAAGGAAGAAGGTCAAGTTGCCACACCACCAGCTGTTCAACCCAGGCAGCCTGGCTTCCCGCTCCCGACCACCATGTCTTAGCCGCAGGGGAGCGTTTGCTCTCAAACTGCCTGGGAATCTGCCCAGCATCTTGTTCAAGCCTCAGGCGGTTGCCTGGCTGGCGGCCGGCGCAGGCGGAGACACTCGCGTGTCTAGCTGCTGCCTGCCTTGCCGCCGGGCATCTGGTCATGCCCATGGCTCTTTCCTGCAAACCTGGTAGAAGCAGACTTGGCAAGAGAGAGGCCCATTGGGACCTGGGGCCAGCAGTGTGGTAAGCAGGTAAAGGTGGTCAGGCTTAGCACCACAGTGCAGTATGTGTGCGGTGAGAGTTGTAGCCTGCCTCGGGTTACGGGGGAGGGGACAGGGGACTCCATCTCTCCAAGGCTGGTCCAGTTCAGACCCTAGACTCCTGCACTGCCCCCTTCCTACCACTCCTCCCTTTCATCCTAGCAACCCTTCACTGGAAGGGGTGATTCTAGGATTGCTAGGCATACTCCCTCCACCCCTAAGCAGGTGCCACTGTGGTTAAGGGAAGGGTTAAAAGCCTGAATGGAGGCGGGGTTGCAGGCAGCTAATCCAGCTCTGAGCCTCGGAGCCCCCTCCTTGCTAGTCCCAGCGGCTTTGGGTAATGATCTTAGTCCCACTGGGCCTCAGTTGTCCCCTCTGTAACTTGGGGATGGTGACCACCCTGTGAGGTCTGAGCAAGGTAGAATGAGCAGGCAAGTGTGTTCAGGCCTGGGAGATGTGACTTGGGCTGGTCACTGGTTTGGCACTGGTTTTGACAGGCTCCCTAAGCCCAAGTAGTCCAGGGCTCCCCCGGGGGCAGCCCTGCCAGCCTGCAGATGGGTTTTCCTGGTCTCAAGCAAGTTGCTAACATTTGAAAAAAACTGGGAAATTTCCCACTAAGACTGGATTTCCCTTGAGAAGTTGGAAGCCCTCGGGGACCCAGCATCTGCCTTCCCCCACCCACAGCACAGCAGGGGAGAGGGGTGAGCGGGTGCTCGTCCTTTTCGGACCCACTTCCGCTCACTTCCACAACCTGCTGGCCCCTGGGGACATCTCCCATTGCCAGCCTGGAAGTGGGACTTCTGAATGGGCTAGGGGAGGTCACATACTTTGTTCGAAGCCACAAAAACAGCAGGTGCGTACCTGCTGTCCAGTCCAGCACCTGCCTCCTCCTTTAGCAGCCCCGTGCCAGGGGCTTCAGCTGCATTTTCCCCCCCGCTGGCCCTGAGACCACCAGGGGGCCAGTGCTGTTACTATCCCTCTTTGGGGGAACAAGGAAGCTCAGGGAAGGAATCGGCTCAAGGTCACCCAGGCGGCAGCAGCGAGCCCAGGGAGCTGAGCTCGGGCCAGATCTGACTGCCACAGCTGCTGCTCTTAGCGGCCTTCCTCACTGGCCCTGGGCCTCCCAGACTCCTTCTCTCTGGGGCTGACCGCAGTGGGCTCCTGCTGGCCACCTGGAGGTCTGCCAGCCCGGAGGTCTGGCCAGGGGGTAGGATGCTGACACACAGGACCACACAGCAGGGGTGGGGCCAGAGCTGCTCCCGGCCCTCCCCCACTCCCCAGGCTCCTCCCCCCTCAGGCAGTAACCCGCCCACCTCCCTTGCCTATTCAGCCCCACACCTCCCCTCCCAGGCAGCATTGGAAACAATGGGTGCAAAGTTGGGTTGAGGTCTAGAGTGATAGGCAGCAAGCACACAGTGGGTCTGTTTTTACAAAGAAACCAGGATGGGAGAGGGGAGGGAGGGGGTGAGGAAAGGGGATGGGTCCAGACCTGGGTTCTTGACTCTCCACCAAGTCTCTGGACGAGGGAGGGGCAAGAAGTAGCCCTACTGGCTTTGCTGAAGTCTGACCATGTTGTGGGTTCCTTACAGAAACGACACACCAGGAATCTTCTGGATCTGCCTGCACCCCATCTCGGGGCTCAGTAACCTCACCACTCTCGCTAGCAAGGTGCTTTTCTCCCTCTTTCCCCTACCTTAACCACCTCCCCCCAGGCTAGGCTCCCCCAGTCACCTGTGAGCCTCTTCCAAGATAGCCACAGCCCACTACCCCCGCCCCCGGCCAGCGAGCGGTGGCATTTACCCCCTACCTACTGTGTGCCAAGCTCTGGTCTCAGCACATCTTGGCTGTACCTCCTGAGAAGCCTGCCTCCCCAGCCCCAGAGGTGGAGCCCAGGCCAAATGTCAGAGTGGGTAGCTGGGGGCTGGCTTCCGGTCCTACCACTTTTTCGTGGGGCTGGCAGTGCTAACTGGAGGGAACCCTAAGCCATCACTTTCGCACCTGCTATCTCTGACCAGAAAGGCGCTATACCCACTGCTAGTCACCGCGTGCTGTGTGGGGAGGGGGGCTCCGCAGTTGAGAACCCATCCCCCACCTCTGCCACCCCATTCCTGGAAGCAGGTTTAGGGTTCTGGGTCTTCCCACTGCTGAACCCAACTCCATCCCCTCTTTAGCCCTCCCAACACACCATGTGAAAGGAGCCTGACGCTCCTGCAGCGGGGGTCTCACAGGAGATCTCAGAAACGGCTAGGTTTCCCCAGGCCGGTGCCGCTGCAACCCGGGGACCCATAGTGTGGGAGCGTTGCCTGGGACCCAGGCGAGGGGCAGCCAGGATGGTCAGGACAGACGCGGCGCTGACTGAAAGTGAGGGTGCCGTGCGGTGAGGGCGCGCCGGGGGCGTGTAAATGGTGGGGCGAGCCGCGTGTATGCACACGCGGGGCGGCGGGCGTGCGGGAAGGCTTTGCGCAGTGCGCGCAGCGGTTGGGCCGGCTAAGGGTACCCGGCGTGCGCCCGGGCCGGCGCTGGTGTGCAAGCCGGCCGCGGGGTGCAGGCGCGCGGGGCGAATGGGGCCGGGCCCGGGACTGCGTGGCGTTCGGGCGAAGAATGCGTAGCCTGATCGCGCGTGGGGTCGGCCGGGTGCGTACTCACCCCCGACTCCGGATGCGGCTACAGCTCCGGCTCGGCCTCCTACAGCCGACTATCGCCTCTGCGCCCAGCCCGGCCGGGGCCGCCTCGGCAGCCCCGCAGTGTTGCGGAGCGCGGGCTTCGGAGGTGCGCGCCTCGGGCCGCCCGGGGCTCGACCGGACCGGGGCGGCGGACGGGCGCTGCGCCGCAGTCCGGGCTCGCTCCCTGGAGCCCGCCGCGCGCTCCCTCGCGCTCGCCGCCCGCTCGCCCGCTCCCTCCTTATAATTTAAAGTGACAATGCCGAGCTCGGAGCTCCCGGGAGCGGCGCGCGCTGCGGGGGACCGAGCCGGAGCGCGCCCCGAGCGCCGAGGGGGCGGGGGGAGTCCTGGCTGAAGTCGAGGCTCGGGCCCCCAGCCTGAGAGTTCCCTTCCAGGATGGACCCGACCCTGCGTGCGCACCTGCCTGAAGAGGATTTGGGGGGGGAGTGACGCAGTGCCTTCCTGATGCGATCCCGCACCCCCTTCTCCTGCCTCACGCTGCTCTCGGAGCCCGGGCCCTTCTAACCCTCCGTGTAATCCTCACGAGGACCCAATAGGGTTTTGCTCACTCTATTTCTTTTCTTTTTTGGGGGGTGGGGTGGGGTGGGGAGTGAGATTCGAAGAGATGTGCAAGGTCACAGAACCAGAAAGTCAACGCGGAACTTGAACCCAGGTCTGTGTGACTTGGAAGTTCATTGTCTTTAACCATTTAGGGGTCGCGCTTTCTCTCCCAAAGTAATGAATGAATCATTCAGGAGATATTTACGACGCCCCCGCGGGCCCCGGGCATAGCGCCAGGTGTGGGCGGATTTCCATCTTCCGGGAACAGGGGACAGGTCCCTCCCTGCCCGCAAAGTCTGGCGGGGAGGCACGGCAAACATCGGGAGGGGGTGGGGTGTGCTGGAGGGGCAGGGTGCCATGGGATGTGGGCAGAGTAACCAAGGCAGCAGGCTGAGGTGGGTACCCAGAAGGCTCCCGGAAGACCTGGGTTGGGGTGGAAGGAGACAGGTGGGGACCCCAGAAGACGAGAGAGTGTGCCAAGGCCGGAAGGTGGCAGTGGCTCCTAGTGACACCCAGGGCAGTGAGTGGCGCTCTACAAGGAAGGACTAGGACCCTGCGGGCAAGGCAGCACAGCTTCCCCCTGGCCTGCAGGGGGTGCCCTTGCTTGCATTTCTCCCCCAGGTGTCTGCAGCTGAAACGTAGGCATTCCAGAGGCTCCTGGCAGGAGGGAGGTGGGCGGAGAGCCATGGGTGATCACTGCCATTTCCCTTTTGTAAACTTTTTTCCTTTTTAAAGATGTGTTTATTTGTTCAAAAGGCAGAATTACAGCCAGGGGTGGGAGCTATGTCCATCAGGAGCCAGGTGCTTCTTCAGAGCCTCCCACATGGGCATTACCTGCTTCATCTGCTGTTTCCCCAGACCATTAGCAGGTAGCTGCATCGGAAGTGGAGCAGCCAGGACTCCAATATGCCCACATGGGATGTGCTGGCATTCAGGTGGAGGCCTAACCCCATACGGGGAGTGTCATCCAACGGCCAGTTCCCATTTACCTTCCCAGCTACCTGCAGCTTGGCTGTGACTAAGCCCATTTTCCACTTGAGGACGTCTGTGGGGTGAGGAACAGCATTAGCCACGCCATCCATGGGGGCGTGTGCAGGGAGAGTCTGGGCCCTCCCCCCAGCCCCTGGCGGTGGGGGGGCAGTGTGGGAGCTGGAGTGAGCCTGAAGTACATCCAGTCCATTTCACCTTGACCAGGAAAGCCTACAGAGGCAGCGCAGCCTAAGACAGGGCTCACATGCCACACGGGGAGCAGCCAGTGCCCCTGGTGGGTGTAATGAGCAAACTCGTGTGGTGTCCTCACTCGGTACCCTGAGAGCGGGGTGATGACTGCGTGGGGTGGGCGGCAATTTTCTGCGATGCCACTCCATTGTGGTTTGCATCACAGTGCCAGGGTCCCTGGGCGTGCCCACTGGGATATGAACATATCATATAACACTTCTATGCAGTTACCGACACACCAAACACCCGTGTGGAACTGCCCGGTCTAAGAAGCGCAGCTCCTCCTTCACCCCCACCCAGGCCCTGCTGGCCCTGCTGAGCTGCCGGCCTCCTCTTCAGGCCTCCCAAACCTTCTGGCCACACTGACGCCTGCCAAGCTATTTGCTGCCTCAGGAACTCTCACTCCCTTGGCTTGGAAAGAGTCTGTTGCCAAGGAAGGCTCTGCCCTCTTGCCAGCACACCCCCTGCCAAGGTCACCTGCTGCCCACCCTGTGCAGGTCACTCCTGCCTACTCTGCCCATAGGAACCCTGCCACCCCAACTCACGTCTAATTTTCTGCACTTTTTAAATTTATTAAGTTTTAAAGGCAGATTTTTACAGAAAGGGAGAAGAGACAGAGAGATCTTCCATGCTGGTTCACTCCCCAAATGTTTGCAGTGCTGGAGCTGAGCACATCTGAAGCCAGGAGCCAGCAGCTTCCTTTGGGTCTCCCATGCAAATACATGTGCTCAAGCACTTGGGCTATCCTCCATTACTTTCCTAGGCTATACGCAGAGAGCTGGATTGGAAATGGAGCAGCTAGGACAAAAACTCCTGCTCTTATGGAATCCAGGCACTAGCAAGTGGAGGATTAGCCTGCTATACCATTGTATTGGCCCTGATTTTTTTTCTTCTCTTTTGAATAAAATACTTATTATTTTTATTGGAAAGTCAGATATATAGACACTCCTCAAGTAGTCACAACAGCTGAGTTGAGCTGAAGCCAGCAGTGGCATATATAATGGGATCCCAGTGCATGCAAGGTGAGGACTTTAGCCACTAGGCTACAGCGCACCCTGATTTTCTGCACTTTCTTACAACTGATTTACATAAGACTTAAAAAACTGGAAACACACAGCACCATCACCATCAGTTTAAGGCCAAGTTTTTAACTTTTTTTTTTTAAAGATTTATTTATTTTTATTACAAAGTCAGATATACAGAAAGGAGGAGAGACAGAGAAGAAGATCTTCCATCCGATGATTCACTCCCCAAGTGAGCGCAACGGCCAGTACTGTGCCGATCCGAAGCTGGGAACCAGGAACCTCCTCCGGGTCTCCCACGCAGGTGCAGGGTCCGAAAGTTTTGGGCCGTCCTTGACCGCTCTCCCAGGCCACAAGCAGGTTGCTGGATGGGAAGTGGAGCTGCCAGGATTAGAACCGGCGCCCATATGGGATCCCGGAGCGTTCAAGGCGAGGACTTTATCTACTAGGCCACGCTGCCGGGCCCTGAGTTTTTATCTTTTGTGATGTCAAGGCATGGCACCCTCACCCCAGCCCTTTGGGGAGTCTCGGGGTCTTCTATCCAGCTGGCCCTGAGACCACCAAGGGGTGACAGACAGTGCTCTCCCGCACCAGAAACACTGGAGACAAACTGCCGGTCAACATTGTCCGTTTATCTGAGAGAAGACACAAGCTTGTACAGGAGAGGAAGACAGGCAGAAGGGCCTCCCCACAGTAAACGGTACTTCCACCCGACAACAACATGGTGACTGGCTAATAGCTATGTCTATCTCTCTGGACGCTTCAGTGAGTTAAAGGTCAGGAAGCACACGGGAAATGGTATCTCAGGGCCGACTTGTTACTTGCTTAAAAGCAGGATGAATGTAGCATTTGACTTCCTAGAGTTGTTTACAAAGGAAGTCCTAGCAGAGTAGGGAAAAGAGACTGGGTCCCAGCCCATCCCTCTTCTTCTTTTTTAAGATTTGTTTAATTTTATTAGAAAGGCAGATATACAGAGAAGAGGAGAGACAGAGAGGAAGATCTTCCTCCCAATGGTTCATTCCCCATTATGGTTCACTCCCCAAACTGTCACAACGGCTGGAGCTAAGCCAATCCGAAGCCAGGAGCCAGGAGCCTCTTCCAGGTCTCCCACATGGGTGCAGGGTCCCAAGGCTTTGGGCCATCCTGGACTGTCCTCCCAGGCCACAAGCAGGGAGCGGATGGGAAGTGGGGCCGCTGGGATTAGAACCAGCACCCATATGGGATCCTGGAGCGTGCAAGGCGAGAACTTTAACCACTACGTTATCGCGCCAGGTCCCAACCCTCTTGTTGCATGCCCAGTGAGCAGGCCACGTTGGGGTCTGTTAGCCAAGGGTACAGTGTGCCATGTGCCTATGGACACCCATATGGGCTAGGCAGGGGGAGCGCCATGGTCTCCGGCAGGGGAGAGGAACTCAGAGAGGCAGTGCTTGCTGGGAAGCAGTGGAGGCAGGATTTGAACACAGGCAACCTGGGCTCCAGTCTCTGCCCATCACTCTCAGCTCAGACGCTGGTAGGATTTCTGAGGCAGTCCCTGGCGTCTGGAGTGGTGCCCGGCCTTTGACAGGGCCTCCACACAAGTTTGCAGAATGAATGGATGAAATGAAGTGTCTAGACGAGGGGCTGGAGCTTGCACCACCCCCAGGGCAGGCAGCAATTTAAAAAGTTCCTGGTAAGAGTGCCAGTAACAGGGTGAGCCGGGAACTGACAGGGAGCCCAACTCTACAAGCTGCAAATTCAAGACCTCCCTTGGGCCTTGGTCAAGTGCGTGTTCAACCTCCTTGTCTCCAGAGGGAACTCAGCCTTGAGGGCTCAGGTGCTGCGTGAGGTCCCCAGCAGCACATAAGACACCCCGCACTGGGGGCGCAGGCTGCCATGCTCCCCAAGAAAGGGAGATGAGACACCCCCCTCTGGCCAGAGACTCTCTGAATCCTGGAGACCTCCCCAGGAACAGGAAGGGCTCCCAAGTCGTGTGGAGTCCAGGGCCAGTCAATGAAGGCCACTGCCCTCTGGAGCCTCCAAATTGTGGCTGTGTGGCTGCAGGAACCAGCCACAGCTCCTCCCTGCCCTTCCAGTGGGGCCGTCCATGGCTGTGTCCATGCACACGGAGCCCTGTCCCCCAGCTGGGGTCCGGCTCACTCTTCTTTGACCTCTAGTTTCATGGCAAGCTCGGTGCTTCGGGGTGGCACTGCCCCGAGGTCTGGCCCAAAGCAGGCTCCATCCCAGCTGCCTGGGGTTGATGGGTGGGGAGCATGCCCAACTGACAGAGGCCAGGAAAGGAAAGAAGGGCCGGATGGGGACATGCTTCCAAGGTCAGCACCCCAGCGGGCAGCCTACCGATTCCTGGGCCCTGGACCAGCTCACAGGACACCACCTGTGTGGTGTCTGTCTGAGTTCCCCAAAAGTCCAACTCTTGTTTTAGTTTTTTTTAAGGGATTTATATATTTTTATTGGAAAGGCAGATATACAGAGAGGAGGAGAGATGAGAGACAGAGAGGAAGATCTTCCATCCGATGATTCATTCCCCAAGTGACCTCAACGGCCAGTGCTGTTCTGATGTGAAGCCAGGAACCTCTTCGAGGTCTCCCACGTGGGTGCAGGCTCCCAAGGCTTTGGACCGTCCTCCACTACTTACCCAGGCCACAAGCAGGGAGCTGGATGGGAAGTGGAGCTGCCGGGATTAGAACCGGCGCCCATATGGGATCCCGGCGTGTTTAAGGAGAGGACTTTAGCCGCTAGGCCATGCCGCTGGGCCCTGTATTTATTTATTTTTAAAGATGTATTTATCTGGGGCCAGCATTGTGGCACAGCACGTAAAGCCACTCCCTGCGAAGCTGATATCCCGTATGGGCACTCGTTCAAGACTTGGCTGCTCTTCCCTTGGCACAGCTCCTGACTGTGTGCCTGGAAAGCCGTGAGTGACGGTCCAAGTCCTGGGGTTCTTGTTCCCCTGCGGGAGATCTGCAGGAAGCTCCTGGCTCATGGCTTCCTACCATCTCCTCTCTGGTCATTCAGGTCACTTGGGGAGAGAACCAGTGGATGGGAGAGCTCCTGCTCTCTCTGTAACTTTGCCTTCCAAATAATCTTTTTAAAAAGATAAATTTGGGCCTTGTGTGGTAGCCTAGTGGATAAAGTCCTCACCTTGCATGCACCGGGATCCTATATGGATGCCAGTCTGTATCCCAGCTGCTCCTTCCCTTCCAGCTCCCTGACTGTAGCCTGGGAGGGCAGCAGAAGATGGCCCAAGTCCTAAGGACCCTGCACCTGTGTGGGACACCTGGAAGAAGCTCCTGGCTTCTGGCTTTGGATCAGCTCAGCTCTAGCCATTGCAGCCGCTTGGGGAAGGAACCGGCCGATGGAAGATCTTTCTGTCTCTCCTTGTCTCTGTGAATCTGACTTTCCAATTAAATAAAATTTTAAAAAATTTTAAAAATTAAAAAGAGAAATGTATTGGTCGAACGAAAGAGAATCTTCTACCCAGCGGTGCACTCCCAAATTGCCTGTAACAGGCAGGTTTAGGGCAGGCCAAACCAACCCAGAAGCTAGGAGCTCCATTTGGGTCTCCCACGTGGGTGACAGGACTTAAGTACTTGGGTCATACATCTTGAGATGAGATCCACAGATAATAGCAGGTGTCAGAGGTGGGACCTACACCAGAGGGACAGAACAGAGAGGAGTCTTCCTGAGGCAGGGGGCAGGGCCCCCCTGAACCAAGGAGGGACGAGGGCTGCAGCCGGGAAGGGAGGCCGGACGCCATCGGGCCTTCTCCCCCATGCTATCCTTTCTCCACCTCCCACGCGGGAACCAGTGCTCCTCGGGTAAAAATAACGAAGCTGGAGGAGGTGAGAGGAAGTGGTGGGCGGAGCACCCCGCACAGCTGTAACCCTGGAGGGGCTGCCTGCGCAGCCTGGGGGTGGACGCTGGACAAGGCCACGGGACGAGGGGCATGGGGTGATCTTTGGCTCGCAGGGCGTAACTTCATCTCCTTGGGGGGAGTGGGCTTGAACTGCGGTGCCTCCCAGAAACCCTGTGTCTTGCGCTCACGAGGCCCACGCACCGTGCCAGTGCACAGTTCTCCCAACCCAGCCTCGCCCCACTTCACAGTCCTCTGGCCAGGAACCTCCTCTTAAACCCGCTGTGAAAGACTCCGATTGGCTGGCTGCCTCGAGTCGGAGACCAACATGGCTGCTGAGCCTGTCTTTGAAGGCCCCCAGAATGGTCCCTGATCGTGCTCCTGCCTCACTCGGGCCAGGGGACGACCCCTACTCCTCCTAAACTTTCAGCCCGTGTTTCATGCAGGCCCGTCTGGGGTCATCCTCTGTAGAGAGAGTGCATGCGTTCTTGTGTGGCGGGGGCTTTGCACATGCCAGGACTCCAGCTTACACACCGTGCCCTCACCCCACACCTAGTCTATAGTTCAAGGCCACCATCTTGAGGCGTACAGCCTGTGCTTGTTCTGTGCAGGATTTATTCTTGCTTTTATTTCTAGAAAAGATTTATTTTTTATTGGAAAGGCAACAGCGAGAAGGAGAGGTAGAAAGATCTTTCATCTGTTGCCTCACTCTGCAAATGGTTGCAGTGGCCAGAGTTGAACCAATCTGAATTCAGGAGCTTCTTCTAGGTCTCCCACACAGGTGCAGAGTCCCAAGGCTTTGGGCTGTCCTCTACTGCTTTCCCAGGCCACAAGACGGGAACTAGATGGGAAGTGGAGCAGTCAGGGTATGAACTGGCGTCCATATGGATTCTGGCATTTGCAGGAGGAGGATTAGCCTGTTGAGCCATCATGTCAGCCCCAATTTTAATCTCTTTTCAGCCCCACATTGGCCTCCTTGGGCTATGACAAGATGTCCCAAGTGACTGAAATGTTAGATATGTTTTCCCCTCTGGCCGCCCACCGTTCTGGAAGCTGAAAATCAAGAGCTTTCTGGGTAGAACTCCCTTCATGGCTGTGGACATTTAGCTGCCTACTTGCCCCCCTGTTTCTGACGCTAGCCCCCTGCTTAGGGTCCCCTGTGGCCTTAATTACCCCGGGAAAGCCCTGTTTCCAAAGCAAGTGCCCCCCTGCTTGGTCCCAGCATCCCCACAGCTACCCCACCGTAGGTGCCGAAGTGCCGGATCTGCACATGCGCTCCCAGACCCTCCGACTCCAGCTTGCTTCCCATGGCCCAGCCCGTGGCAACACTCTCTGAATTGTCACTTTACTGTGTTGTTTTTTGGGGGACCAGCAAGAAAGGTCTCTCTATACGTTGGCAGTATAGATGGGCGTTCCCCTGCACCCCTATAGTGTAGTTTTCGATGTGAGGTTTGATTGAGTCCACAGACTTGGAGGCTGCAGCTGTGGAGACCCGAGTGTGGCTTCACTGTGTGTATGTTGGGGGTGGGGAGGGGCCAGAGGTCATGACTCCTGTACTGTCAGGCAGCCGTGTCTCTGGCAGCTGACCACTGGGTCCCTCACCTGGGCGGTCCCTGCCCTCCTTCAGCTGCCACAGTCCTCAGAGCCAGCCTGGAGAAGCTGGGCTTCGACACTCTCTCTGGATGGGTAACTCCTGGACCCTCTGGGGAGCTTTGTCACACACTGGGTAATGCTGTCCCACCATCCTCCCTGACCTCCCATGCAACACAAGACAACAAGCAGTGGGTCACTCTTGTAAAGAGAATGCCCTTTATCAGAAGTTGGCCTGCATCTTTTATAGTCTGCCTAGTCCCTCCCAGTATTATCCCAATGCTCAAGCAACTCCTAAGCTCCCCTGGGGGCATCTTAACAAAGGGGAAGCAGGGAAGAGGAACTTGCATTCAAGCCATGGGCTAAATGTATCAGGCCAAGAGTACCCATTCTGTTACCCCTTAGAAACAAGTTAAGCTGTGGAGTTAACCCTTGGGAGACCGGGGCCTACACTCCCGCTGTCCCTATAGCTGGATTCAGTTCCCTCCCACGCGTCTGACTACCTTGGGTGTGTCCACTGTATACCCTGTCAGTGGCCACGTTGGTGCCTAACACAGCCACTAGTCTCTTCATAACAGGGACATTTATTCAACGTGTCTGAATCTGAGCTGGCATGGCAGTACTGGAAAGCAGTCCTCCACCCTGTGGTGCCGGCATGGGATCCGATTCCTGTCATCCCAGAGGTCCTGCTTCCCCTCCTGCTCCCTGCTTGTGGCCTGGAAAGCAGTCGAGAACAGCCCAAAGCCTTGGGACCCTGCACCCGCGTGGGAGATCCGGACGAAGTTACTGAACCTGGATTCGGATCAGCTCAGCTCCTGCTGCTGCTCAGGGAGTAAACTAGCGGATGGGAGATCTTTCTTTTTCTTCTCTCTGTAAGTCTGCCTTTCCAATAAAAGCAATTTTAAAAATAGGGACTGAATCACAGAAGTTGTACAGTTAAAGTCGCCCCTGGGCATCCACAGGGAATTGGTTCCAGTACCTTCTATGACGTGGGGGAACCGTCTGCACAGAACACACGTGTTCCTGTGTAAGTCACCTTAAAATCACCACCAGCAACCCCCCCAACAGCACGAACGCCATGTCCATACTTGAGCTGGGCTGTTAAATACAACACTTAGTACAAGTGCTGTTTTTTCCCAGATCTTTTCTATGTGAGGTTGATTCTAGATGAAGCGTCCGTGGGAATGCAGGGCTTGCCCCATGTGACCTCACCATACCCCCGAACCGGCCAAGGACAGTGGTTGGAGACTGCAGACCCAAGAGCAGGTTGGCCAACTGCAGCTCTGTACAGCTGTCTGAGAAGTGGATCCAGCCCCTCCTCCCTCACCTGCCATGCTGCTGGGCGGTGGCGGGACCCTTCGTATAGGCAATTTTAAGTGGGTCACTTTGTGTTCTGATTTAGAGTCTGAGAAAGGTTTTCTCACTTTGCCCCCTAGCTAGAAGGGGGCGGGGCGGGGGGACTTCACTGCTTTGAAAGTCAATGCAACATAAGATTAGAATTCTTTTCAATGCCACGCCCTGTGGTATTATCTGTTGGATTGCATCAGCCTTGGAAGCACCTTCTCCGCCTCCTGCCCCAGCCCCCGTCCCTTCTCCTCCTCCCGGAAGATCCCAGAGAGCTAGCAATCCTGGGGAAGGTTGAGGTGTGATTCCAGTATGGGTAAACAGGCACCTGGGCCCCACCCCTTTTCCTGTCTCCTCTTCAGGATCTTAGCCCCTATTTCCTCTATTATATCTCTCTGACAGCACTCAGGCACACCTGTCACAATTCTGGAACATCTGTTATCAATGTTGCTGCATTATGGTTAACTCTGGTATGGTGGGTTAAGCAGCTATTTGGGACACCTGCCCTCTATGTCAGAACGCCTGGTTTGAGTCTCAGCTATTTGGCACTTCAGAGTCCACTTCCTACCAATGCATCCTGGGAAGCTGCTGGTGGCGCAAGGATCTGGGTTCCCGCCACCCACATGGGAGATTGGTTTTCTGGGAAAGGTGCATTCAATGCACCTTTCCCAGAAAACCAATCTCTTGAATGTGGGTGTTGGGTGTTATCCGGTCCCATGCTAAATAGAGCACACTGAATTGAGGGTGTGGAGCAGCTGGTCCATCAAGATTCCAATCATCTAACTCATAGGGTTGTTTAAAAAGGAACCCCACCTGGGCCCAGCGGCGTGGCCTAGCAGCTAAAGTCCTCCTCGCCTTGAACGCCCCGGGATCCCATATGGGCGCCGGTTCTAATCCCGGCAGCTCCACTTCCCATCCAGCTCCCTGCTTGTGGCCTGGGAAAGCAGTTGAGGACGGCCCAATGCATTATCTACTGTCTTCCAGGGACAACAGCAGGAAGCTGGATCTGAAGGGGAGCAGCTGGGACTCACATCACACTCCTATCCCGGCTGGGGCAGGTGGCAGGCAGGCAGGTGTACCCCATTGACTCTAGTTCCTATAACCACTCTACATGCTACTTAGCTAATCCACCCTGTGCCCCTGTGATACTGGGGAAGTCACTTCAGACCTGACCAATCAGAGCCTTGCATTGCCTCTGCGATAGTGATTGGTTCAGAGACAAGCCTGTGACCTCTTTATAACCAATGAAATGCTCCCAAGGGTTTTTGAACCAGATGCAAGCCCTCCCCCAGTGGACTTCTGGATGTGCGAAATGGGGTTGGTACAGCTCCTCGGGGACACTGGGTGGAGAGAATGAAGCCGGGAGGAGGGGGATAGAGACAGCAGAACACAACTAAATTAGGCCCTTTTCTCCCAGCATTCCCACTGTGCTTCTGTGGCTTTGCATTGCCTCTTCCAGCCTGGGGGGATCCCCCACACACAAACTCTTCCCCTGGGGTGACACCCCCATCTTGGCTGCCCTCCCTCAGGAAGCCACCTACCCAGAGCTAACCTTGTCCACCTGCAGACTGGTCTGCGGCCTGAGTCAGCCCTGGGGAGCTGGGGTTGTGCACCAGCCAACGTGCTAGCTGGCTGGGTGCTCCAGCTTGGCCCTTGCGGCCGGCAGGGTGGGGAATGAGGGCCTCTTCCTCCCCCTCTCTTCCTGCCCGCATGCAGCACGTGCAGCGCTCACGCAGAGACCCCCCAGGGCAGCCATCTGCTCCGTGGCTGGGCCTGGATCCTGACGGCCCCTGGCCTGCCAAGTCTGGGGCCAGCGGGGTGAGCTGGGGACACGCTGGGTACTCTGTGCCAGGCTTCCCAGTGCTTTCCCAGGCTGACCCTGGGCTTGGCACAGCCTGCTCCTTGGCCTGTCTCACTCCCAAGGTGCCTGGAGGCCGGGGCTGCTATGGACACCCCCATTTTCCAGGGCAAACAGCTTGAGGCTCATGGAGGGGATCACAAAGAAAGAACCTTCTGGAAGCAAGACTGAGGGGCCCAGGTTTCATGTTGACTCAGGGGCTAGACCACCCTGTCTCTGTCTTTACTGAATAGATAAGACCAAGGAACAGAGAGGGCCAGTGACTTGCCCGATGCAACCCAGTTGGTTCACAGTGGAGTCAGGATTCCTATGCCAGCAGCTGGCTGCCAGATTTTGCTGGCTTTTTTTTTTTTTTCTCAGCTCTGGGACCAGGTACCAGGAGTGGGCGACAAGGGTGTTCTGTTCAGGTCCCAGCATGCCTCAGGCAGCAAAGCGTCTGCTCTCTCAGCTCCTTGTCTGCCCTTCATAATTCCCATTGTGAAGAGGGGAACGTGAAGGTGGGGGTTCTTTCCCAAGTCACCCAGCTAGTTGGTTACTGGGAGCGGGGCAGAGTGGACGCCCGGGCGGGGCACCTGGCTCTGGGCTGGGGGGCAGGTGCTGTATGGGGCACGGCACGGGGGAGAGCCCCAACTTTGTCTCCGACTTCCAGCTTCTTTATCTGTCAGCCAAGCAGGCTGAGTCTACGGGAGCTTGCAGCTGGAGTCTGCACGCCTGGCTTGGAGAGACACTTGCACTGCCCCCGCCTGCCTGCCCTGTGGTTTCCCTGCTTGGTGCACCTGAGCCATCCCGTTTCCCCAGCAATGGAGGGTTTTGCACCAGCTGGAAGGAAGCTACTAGGACTCTAGGGCTGTATGTAGTGGATAGGGCTGGTGTTCAGCTAAGCCCCGGAAGGCACAATGGTCCAGGAATGGATCTCCCATATCATCTCCTTCACTGTCCCGGTGAGCGAGTACTCCAATTGCTTCACAGCAGAGCAGGTGGGTTTCTGTCTGTCCATCTGCCTGTCTGCCTCCCCTCCCCCACTGTGACTCCCTGAGAGCAGAGGCCGTGTGCAACGATCAGAGTTTGATGATGAGGAATGAGCTTCCTGGTCCTGAGAACATGCAAGGAGCAGCTGTGAACGGCGGGGGAGACTGGAGCTAGGTGGGCTGGGCTCCTGGCTGGGAGGCGTCTGGCATGAAGGGATGGGGGACTGGGACCTGTGTGTTCTGTGCTCAGCCGAGGCAGGACACAGGCCCAGTGAGGGCATCCCAGCACAGCTGATGGGCGGACGCTGGCCTGAGAGTGGGGAACCCTGAGAGCTGTGGCTTTGTCCTCTGGGTCCACGCTACACTGACGCCCCAACACTGGGAGGCCTCAAGGGCAGTGCAGTGTTGGTCAGGCCAGTGGGTGCAGCATGTCCCCTGCTGGGCTCGCAGCAGCCCTTGTCCCCCTTCCCCCCTCCCACTCCTTCTTACCTGGCCTGGGCCTCGGTTCTGATGTGGCGTCCCGGCTTCTTCTAGGCACTCACTGCCCCCTGAAAGTGGGCAAGGTCAGGGTGTCAATTCTCCGACATGAGTAAATTAAGGCTGCAAGGGTGGTGTCGCAGCCTGGCTTCCCAGCTGCCTGCTCACCCTGTGAGAGTGAGGGTGAAGGCAGGAGGGATGGGGAGCAGGGAGTCAGCTACAGGCGGCCAGGCAGGAGCACCTGCTGCGTCCTAGACCATTGCAATGGGGTTTGAGCTTCCCAAGTACACCCCCTCCTCTCTGGCCCCAGGTCTCTGCCCAGGAGGTTCCTCCACATGAAATGCGAGTTCCCCATCCTCTTACCTGGATAACGCCTCTCCATTCTCCAGGGGTTAGCTTTCCACTATTCTGGAATCCAAAGGCAGGGGGAGCTTGCATTCTGCTGGTGAGGCCAGCTAGCCTCATAGGGCTGCAAAGAAGGCCGGGAAGCGTCGCCAAGCCCGGAGCCCAGACTGGCAATCACCTGGCCAAGTGTGCCCCTGACACCACCAAGTGCCTGGATCAGCTTCTATAGTCGCCTTACCTGGAAGTGATGCCGCCTCCACCCACCCGAACCACCCCCCAGCCCCATTCGTAGTTTTATTTTTTGATGTTTCAATTATCTGTGGTCAACTATGGTCTAGAAATATGAAATGGAAAATTCTAGAAATGATTCATATGTCTTAAATCACTTTGATTACGATATGTTGCTAGTTATCCTATTTCATTATTAGCTATTGTGTTAATCTCTGTTAATCTCTTACTGTGCCTAATTTGTAAGTTAAACATCGTGTTCAATTTGTATGTGGGAGGAAGGAGGGAGGAGAGATAGGGTCTGGTATGGTCCATGGTTTAGGCATCCCCTAAGGGGCTTGGAATGTAGATCCATGATGAAGGGGGTGGGGCTAAGGCTTCAAACAGAAACCTTAAAGGGCCTCAGGCCAGACGGGGCACAGTGGCTTCAGCCGCTACTTTGATGCCAGCTTCCCACATCGGAGTGCCGGTTTGCATGCTGGATGCTCCGCTTCCGACCCAGCTCTCTGCCAATGTTCTTGGGACAGCAGTGAGAGATGGCCGAATGCTTTGGCCCTGCACGCACGTGAGGTCCTGACTTTGGTATATATATATATATATATATATAGAGAGAGAGAGAGAGAGAGAGACATCTTCCATCTACTGGTTCACTCCCCAAATGGCATCAATGGCCAGGGCAGAGCTCATCCAAAGCCAGGAACCAGGAGCTTCCTCCAGTTCTCCCAAGTGGATTCAGGGACCAAAGACTTTGGGCCGTCCTCCACTGCCTTCCCAGGCCCCAACAGGGAGCTGGATGGGAAGTGGAGCAGCCAGGATTCAAGCAGGTGTCCACATGGGATGATGGCGTTGCCAGCTGCAGGATTAGCTTGTTGAGGCGCTGTGCCAGTCTTGGGGATATTGGCCCCTTGATTTTGGACCTGTGTTTTCCAGAGCTGTGAGAGAATCCATCTGTTGTTTTAAGCCCCCGGTGTGCGATCATTGGCTGCCCCAACCCTCGTGGTATACGGGAAGAAGTGTTTCTTAAAGCCTCGGTTCTGGGGGTTGGGTTCAGCTGTGCGTTTTTCCCGCTGCCCTTTGTTTCAGTGGGGTCACTCAAGCTGCAGTTGGCTGGGAGCCAGGCCACGGCCTTGCTTATATGTCTGGCAGCTGGTGCTGGTTGCCAGGCGGTCTCTCTGCAGCCCAGAGGTAGGACAGGAGCTGCAAGGTCTCAGAGCCCTAACACAGGATTTCCACTATATTCCATCAGCCGAAGCAGGCCCCTGATCCTTCTAGGTTCAAGGGGGGGAAGCAGACCCTACTCTGGGCCCCAGTGCACAGGTTGGGTTTGGTGGAAGGAGAAACAGCATTTAAGTAGACAAGCCTATCGTAGGATAGTTGGGAGGGCAGCAGAGTGGTGTCTCTCGAGTGATGGCTGGGTTGAGGAGCCCTGCCCTCTTCAGGGTCTGCTTCTGGATTCTGGGGGGATCAGGGGACCCACTCATCCTCTACCTGTTAGATGATCCCCCCTGCAATCTACATCTGGAAGTGGGGTGCCCCCTGTTCTGGGTCTGCTCAAAGCTGGGGAGCCCCAGGAGCTCCCCACCAGCAGTGCCAGTACATGCCACGAGCTCAGGCTCTTTGCTCAGACCCGCTGCCTCTGGGGACCCCTGGGCGAGCTCAGAGGGCGCCCTGCTTGGGTTTTGGGCCAGCTTTCTCAGAGGTGTCGATTAGGGGTGGGGTGGGACGTACTTAGAGTCATGACCACATCATTTCCTTTAGTTCAGCATTAAATTTATTTATTTATTTATTTATTTGAAAGAGTTACAGAGAGAGAGATAGAGGGAGACTTCCGTCTGCTGGTTCATTTCCCACATGGCTGTAATAGCCGGGGCGAGGCGTAATCCAGGAGCCAGGAGCTTCTTCTGGGGTCTCCCACATGGGTGCAGGGCACCAACCACTTGGGCTGTCCTCCGCTGCTTTTCCCAAGCCTTCAGCTCGGAGCTCGATGGGAAGTGGCGCCCCGAGACTTGAATCAGTGGCCAAATAGGATAATGGGGTCGTAGGTGGTAGCTTTACTAAGCTGTGTCATGGCGTGGGCTGCTCAACAACTTTATTACTATGTCCAGCTCCCATGCCGGGCACTGGACGTGTGGGGGGGGCAGAGGGCAGAGATGTCCAAACCACTGACCTTTGCCCCCTGCCTCAGTTTCCCTCCCTGTCACAGAGGAAGAGCAGGCTCCCTCACTCCCTTCATTGTGGCACTGAGGTCCAGTCCCTTCTCTCACGAAGCAACAGCTGCCACAGAGGATGGCAGGGCAGCTCCCGGCAGGTGCTGATTGCAACCCCTCAGCCAGGCATGTGGCTTCACTGGGCTTCTCTCTGGAAGTAAACGGGTCATCCTGGGTGGGGCCAGATAACCCTGCCCCAGAGCCGGCTTTTGGACCCTCATACGCAGCATCATCGTAGTCCAGGGGTCCCAAGCCCCTCTCTCCTCAGCCCTGGCTGGGCCTCCCGTGAGCTGCTGGTGGCACAGCCCTCCTCGGGGAGACGGGGCAGGCTGCTTGGAGGGGACTGGAGCAGGCAGAGGCAGGTGGCTCAGGGGCGCCATGGCGTGCCAGGCCTGGCGCGTGTTTAACTGGCGATGTCCAGTGGCTCCCGGGAGGCGGACGATCGGCTCAGGGTGAGGCCGGGGATGCTGGCCACCAGGCTCTCCCACCTCCTCTTCATCTGCTGTAACACAGAGCAGGTGCGAGTCAGGATGCAGGATGGAGAGGGGTGGGCATTGGCTTTCATTCCGGCCACAGCCACGAGGTAGGGGTAGACTCCAGGGAGAGAGAGAGGGAGAGAGAAAGAGAGAGGCCCCTAGTCCATTCCTAAGGGGAAGAGGCGGACTGAAGCCTACAGCAGCTTTGGCCCCTTTCCCTGAGGCCAGTAGGGCTGGATACTCAGCCTGACCAGTCCATCTCCTGCCCCCAGCTCTGTGGCTGCTGTCAATCTTCTCAGGTCTTCCCTGGCCTCATCACTTCACCCCAAACCTTCCATGAAGCGCCCCCCACAACACCTCCAGACCCTGCAGGTGTCAGCTCTGGCTCTCTGGACACCTGCCCCTCCTCCCCCAGTCCCCAAGGCATTTCTGTTCTCCTCTCACTGGCCTGGGCTCTCTCCCGTGCCCTCTTCTGCCCTAGGCCCTCCGTACCTGTTGGTACTGCTTCAGCCATCGTCTGCTGCCTCGGCGCGCTTGGATCAGCTGCTCCGTGTCCCCGGGGCCCCCTGGCAGCCACTCCTGAGCAGCAGCGCTGGGCCCTTCTGGGTCTCCCTCGGGGTCCTGCTGGCCCCTGTCCCGCTCCTGTCGGAGGCTCAGTGCCCGGCGTGGTCGGCCCTCCAGGGGTCTCCCCTGGGAGTCTTGGAGCTTTCCATAGGTGGGCCGGGGTCCTCGCAAGGACTGGCTGCGCATTCCCGTGACCATGACTGTGAAGGCAGCAGGTGCAGGGTGTTGTCAGTCCCTTGGCATGTGGCTGACTTCTGAGACGCTTTTGGGCCTCCGCCCACCTGGCAGGGGATCACCTTGGGGGCAAAGGTCGGAGCCGCTGAGGTGGCTGCCATAAACCAAAGGGCAGGTGGGCAAGTAGAACATCTTTGAGTCACCCTCCCCGCTGCTGGGGCAAGGAGTGCAGGCCACATATGAAACAATATTGCCACTGTGTTCTCCACCTCCAGGCAGCCTCCCTGATCCCAGCCCCCCACCACCAACAAAGAATTAAGACAGCCCCAATCTAGAATGAAGTCATGGGGACACACAGCAGGACTGTGAGGGCCAGCAAATGGACAGTCACTGATGGGCAGCTGTAGCTATTCAGTTTTGTTGAAGAGAGTTCCGGAACCTGGCGGTACAACATGACTAACAAATGTGACCCTGCTGAGCTGGACATAAACCAGGGCTGCGATAGTATATTTTGTATCTATAAAGATTGATCTATTTTTGTCTAAGAAACAGAATTACAGAGAGAGAAGGAGAGACACACAGAGAGAAAAATCTTCCATCTGCTGGTTTAGTCCCCAAAGGGCCGCAACAATCAGAGCTGAGCTGATCTGAAGCCAGGAGCCAAGAGTTTCCTCCATGTCTCCCATGTAGGTGCAGGGACTTGGGCCATCCTCCTCTACTCTCAGGCCACAAGCAGGGAGCTGGATGGGAAGTGGAGCAGCCGGGGCTTGAACTAGCGTCCATATGGAATGCTGGCACTGCAGGCAGAAGATTATTGTGCTAAGCCACCATGCTGGCCCCTGAGATGGTACAATTTATATGAAGCATGTTTTACTACATGAAGTCATTGTTAAGAGGGAGGAGGCAGGCCAGCTTCCAGTGAGGAATCCCAGAGCCAAGTGCCTCTCCAGGCCTAGTACCTGCCCAGCGTAACTGTCACACTTCAGGCCCAGAGAACAGTCTCCTCAGGGTAAGTTGTACTTTGTCACACAAGGCTCTGTGACCTTAGGCCCCTCCATTTCCTCATCTACGACAGGGAGCAGCAAATCAGGCCACTGCTGTCCTCACTAAATGTGGCCTGCAGGGTGTGGCACACGGCAGGTGCACAGCAAGGGAGGTGCGCCTGGGAAGGTAGCGGGAACGGCCCAAGTGCGTGAACGCCTGTCCCTCCCATGAGAAACTCAGGAGAAGCCCCAGGCTCCTGGCTTTGACCTGACTCCCCACCAACCATGTGGCCCTTTGGGGAGTGAACTAGAAGATACATGATCTTTTTCTGTCTCTCTGTCTTTCAAATAAATAAGTTGTTTTCTTTTTTAAGCAGGGAGTTGGTGGTTGTGGGCAAACTGCAATGGCGCCCTGGATTCTCTCCCCATGTGTACAATGGATCATGTTGAAAGGAAAGTGGAAGGCCTAGTGGGTAAAGTCCTCACCATGCATGCGCTGGGATCCCATATGGGCGCCACTTCCTATCCCAGCAGCCCCACTTCCCATCCAGCTCCCTGCTTGTGGCCTGGGAAAGCAGTCAAGGACGGCCCAAAGCCTTGGGACCCTGCACCCGTGTGGGAGACCCAGAAGAAGCTCCTGGCTCCTGGCTTTGGGTTGGCTCAGCTCCTGCTGTTGTGACAGCTTGGGGAGTGAACCAGTGGATGGAAGATCCTTTTTTTTTTGATTCTCCTCTTCTCTGTAAATCTGACTTTCCATTCAAAATAAGTAAATCGTAAAAGCAAAACAACAACAAAAAGAAAGTAAAATGAAATCGCAAGAGTGGACATGATTGATACATTGCCAGTAGCAGCTCTTTCCCACAAAACAAAGCAAAGGAAGGGGACCTTGGGCAGGGCGGCAGAGTGGGAAAGGGACTTCCAGTCCGGCCGTAGTCCTTCTGGCTCTAACGTCCATTGGCTGAGAGTTTTTGCTGATTCCACGGCTAATTCTTCCACCAAGTTCATTGAAACCTCAGGACAGTTTGATGAACTGGGAGTGTTTGTCCCATTCCCCAGATCAGAACACTGAGGCTCGGAAAGCCTGTCCAGTAAGTGGGAGAGCTGGGACTCGACTACTCTACTTTCCTGTCCCAGAGCTTCCAGTCAAGGCTGGACCAAAAGCCAGGTGCCCAGCCGCTCGGGCAGCTGCTCCACGGGGCTCCTGGTCTGCGATGGAGGAAGCGTTGGCTACAGCTCCGGGCTCATCCGGCCTTCTGTCGCCGCCCTACCTGCTCTGAGTTTTGGGGCTTCCTTGGGTCAGCCCCTAGCTACTAGTCTGATTTAGGACAAGGGCTGTGTGAAGAGAATGGGACGAAGAGGCCCTGCCCCTGTGCCCGGCCTGTGCGGAGCCCTCTGGAGTCCAGCTCCTCCGACAGGCCTAATGTTTAACACACAGGCTGCCTCTGACCCTGGTTCAAAGGTCGGAAAAAAAAAAAAAAAACCATCTGGCAGTTCTCAAGGTCCTGTCTTGGCATGTGCAGTTGCAATGAGCTCAGCCCCTTCTGGTCCCCCACTTCCTGCTACGTCTGGCCCAGCAAGAACCTGCCGAGTCACAGGTGCTCAGCCAGGCTCGCCCAGCCTGATGACTCACCTGCTGTCACCCTTGGGCGAGCACATATGGCTGCCCCATACCCTCCTGTCAGCCAAGCCATTATTATTACAACAGTAGCAATACAAAGAGTGAGAGATCTTTCAACTGTTGGCTCACTTTCCAAACGGCTGCAACAGGCCCGGCCTGGGCCAGACTGAAGCCGGGAGCCTAGACTCTCACCCAGCTCTCCCACGTGGATGGCAGAGGTCCAGGGGACTTGAGCCATCCTGTGCTGCTTTTGTAGGTCATAATCAGGGAACTGGATCAAAGGTGGAACCACTGGGGACATGAGCCGGCTCCATGTGGGCTGCCGCTGGCGCAGGCGGAGGCTGGTCTGCCTACTATATCATGGCGCCAGCCCCATGGTTTAGTCACTGTTTTGTTCTTTTTTTTTTTTTTTTTTTTTGTAGCATTTTTACTGGTTGGTCACTAGCCCCTTCATAGCGATCACTGAAACCCTATGATATTGCCTGCTTCCAACTTTGGGTCCCCACTCCCTCTCGTATTAACCATCAGGAGCGCTCCAGAAACCCCTCAAAACAAACAAACAAACAAAACTAGAATAGATAGAGAACAACAAGAAAAGCTTAGAAATAGACAGGAAACGGTCAGCGGGGATGCACTCATACCTCACTGGGTGGGACACAAAGATTAGTTACTCCTCACTGGGGTATGGAAGATTTCTCTGCACACCCCTCCTAAACATGCTCACCTAAACTGTTGACATATATCCTGTTAGAATTATAGAGTTAGACCACCCGAAAAACAGCCAGGTTCATCGAAATCATGCTTCAATGCTATAAACTGCTAAAGACTAAAATTAAAATAGCATGAGACAGCTGAATATTAATCTAAGCCATTTTAAGGTGTATAGAACACGGTTGAATATAAACCAAAATTGAAATGTCTATGAAGAAGTCACAGGTTGTGGTTGAGAACCTGCATTTTCCTATTAACATATTGCTTAATACCATGTCAATTAATGCCACAATGTTGTAAAAGGTTGGAAATATTATGTTGGGGCTTTTAATTGAATGGGATGATACTCTGCCGGCTCTACCTTCAGACCAAAGATGGTCTCACCAAGAAACCATTGAACTTACCAGGACAATAAGATGCTGGACTTTATGCTTGGTAAATACCTCCAATGAAAGAATGTCAACTGAATTTGAACTATGGAAATGCAACAAGGTGGAGCAATCCACCATGGGGGGAGGGTGTGGGGAGGGGTGGGGGGAATCCCAGTGCATAAAAAAATGTATCACATAATGCAATGTAATTAATTTTAAAAAAAAAGGAAATGAAATAAAAATATATGTTAAAAAAAAAGAAACCCTATGATAGTTTAAATAAAGCTTGGTGATTTAAAGCAAAGTTGGTCACTTCAAATAAGTTTCTCATCTCACTCATGGGTGAGAAACCCAAGGATGGCTTGGCAGGTCACAGCCAGGGGACGTCAGCACCTGGCCAAGCTGGCCCCTGCAGGATGGGGCAGAGCTGTCCACAAGCGCCCCCTGGTGGCTGCGTGTGGAACTCTGCTCCTTGTGGCCTTGCAGGGTTTTGGGGGTCCTTGCAGGACAACCTAGGAAGCAGGAAGAGCTGCCGTGGATGCCTGGCTCCTGGAGCAAAGGGTCACTCTGTCCTCTCCCCTGACCGTCAAAGGACCTGGACAGCAGGCTCTGGCTGCTTTTCTTTGCAGGACTCCCACTTCCATCTCTCCCTGCCCTCAAGACTGGGCTCCAACACCGCCTCCTATGAGAAGCCAACCTAGATTGTTGCATCCCCCTGAACTGGTGGCCAGATGTTCCCAAGACCACAAGTCTGATCATCTGTGCCCCTTAAAAATATTTAATTCAGGGGCCCGGCAGCGTGGCCTAGCGGCTAAAGTCCTCGCCTTGAAAGCCCTGGGATCCCATATAGGTGCCGGTTCTAATCCCAGCAGCTCCACTTCCCATCCAGCTCCCTGCTTGTGGCCTGGGAAAGTAGTTGAGGACAGCCCAATGCATTGGGACCCTGCACCCGCGTGGGAGACCCAGAAGAGGTTCCTGGTTCCCGGCTTCAGATCAGCGCGCATCGGCCCGTTGCGGCTCACTTGGGGAGTGAATCATAGGATGGAAGATCTTCCTCTCTGTCTCTCCTCCTCTGTGTATATCTGGCTGTAATAAAATGAATAAATCTTTAAAAAAATGTTTAATTCAGAAAACAGTAGCCAGTGTAAAGCAGAGAGGGCAGACTCCAGGAAATAGGAGACGACAGAACAACAGCAGAGGGGCACCTGGAGACTGACAGACACGGGAAAGCAGCAGACACAACGGTGTGGTGTTGCAGTGACTGATACCCCAGCGTCATTCAGCAAGCGGTGATCTGAACTGTACCAGCCCCTGGAACTCCAACAGCAACCAGGGGGGAAGGGACATTCACCGGGAGCTCTAGAGGTGAACCCAGACAAAGAACTGTCTATCCTGCTGGTCTGTTTGATTTGACCAGGAGCAGAGATAGAGCCAGATGTCCCAGACAGGCAGTGTGGGAACAGGGTAGATGTCACAGCCCAGTAAACCTCCCAGAGCGGAATTGGGCACCATTTTGTATAGGAAGGCAAAGGCTATGGACAGAACTGCACATGCTCTGAGCTGGGAGTGAACTCATTTTGGCTCAGTGAACTGCAACAACGTGGCATTCTACAGGTTCCATCCAAGATAGGTCCGGTAGCCCTCAGACCTGACAGCCAGCAGATCAAAACTCTAGTAATGGTACATCAGGTGCCATTTCTTACAGTGTGGCAACGAATTTAAGATTGCAGGGACAACAGTGAGCTGTGCATGTGCTGAGCTCAGCCAGAACCCACTGAGCTCAGAGCATTGCACTAGACCCACAGGAAAATAATACTGATTATGGCATTATATGGGTCAGAATAGGTCCGTGTGCCCCTCAGACCTAACAGCCAACAGGTTCCGGCAAGATCAGCACCACCAACAACCTAACTATATAGGACACCTGGTGTTTCTCTAATCCTGGACCTGCTCCAAGCAGAAGTGGGAGAAATGTTGTACAGACAACAGTGCAGCCTCAGCACGGTATCACAGGAGGTGGAGAGTGGTGAGCCAGGAGCTGGGGCTACTGAGACCATGGTGGAAATCTAATATAATAACCTAGACCTGGAACTTGCTGGAGGGAGTGGCACAAGTGACTGCAAACAAAGAGCCGTGTGCCAACCACAATAAGTAAAACCGAACTGTAGACCTGTGGGTGACATGGCTTAGAAACCTGCCCCAAGGAAAAGAATCTGCTAACCAGAAGTACAATGACCAAGAGCAAAAGAATGACCAAGGCACAATGAATATTACTGAAGACTCTCCTGTAAAGGAACAAAAGTCTTTGCCAACCTCAGAGTTAACTGAGGAAGACATCGAGAAAATGGGGGATACAGAATTCCAAACACTTGTTATAAAACTTCTTGTCAACAAGGAGAAGTACATAAAGCAGGCGTTCAAGGAATTTTTTTAAAGATTTATTTATTTTATTACAAAGTCAGACATACAGAGAGGAGGACAGAGAGGAAGATTCCCCGTCCGATGACTCACTCAAGTGACCTGCAACGGCCGGTGCATGCCAATCCGGAGCCGGGAACCAGGAACCTCCTCCGGGTCTCCCACGCGGGTGCAGGGTCTCAAGGCATTGGGCCGTCCTCCACTGCTTTCCCAGGCCACAAGCAGGGAGCTGGATGGGAAGTGGAGCTGCCGGGATTAGTACCGGTGCCCATATGGGATCCCGGGGCGTTCAAGGTGAGGACCTTAGCTGCTAGGCCACACCGTGGAGCCCACATTCAAGGAATTTAAGTGTTGTGGGCTAAGGAGTTGATTAGCACTCGTTAAGCTGAGCACTATGGGGAATGGGCTTGGGGCTAAAAGCGCCTGGTCTGATTGGACTCATCTGTACCCAATAGTCTGCTCATGAGGGTGTGGGGGAGAGTATACAAGGAGACCTGAAAAGGCAATAAAGGCAGACTTGGGAGAGACTTCCACCATCGCTGGTCTCCTGTCGGTGCCTCATCCCCAGGTCCTCACCGTGTCCACGTTACGGGCTCTGCTGGCCAGAACAGTTAAGGAGTATGTCACACTTGAAATGAATCAAATGAAAGCTGATTTATCAGAAATAAAGAATACAGGGAAGCAAATTAAAAGTACAGTGGAGAGTCTCCAAAATAGAATGAAGGAGACAGAAGAATCTCAGAATTAGAAGATATTTCCTGTCACCAGGAGGAAACAAAAAAAAGCTGGAAGCAGAGCTGGGTCAAGTTAAAAAACAAAAGTATTCAGGAACTGAAAGACATTATTAAAAGGCCAAATATAAGAGTTATGGGAGGGCCCGGCGGCTTGGCCTAGTGCTACAGTCCTCGCCTTGCATGCCCGGGATCCCATATGGGCGCCGGTTCTAATCCCGGCAGCTCCACTTCCCATCCAGCTCCCTGTTTGTGGCCTGGGAAAGCAGTTGAGGACGGCCCAATGCATTGGGACCCTGCACCCGCGTGGGAGACCCGGAGGAGGTTCCTGGTTCCTGGATTCGGATCGGCACAGTCAAGAGAATGGATGCTTGCAATCAAGCGTTTATTCAAGAGAGCACACAACAAACAGGACGGGGAAAGCCACCAAGGGCACCCTTGACTTTGGCCTCCTGGAAGTCTGCTGAGCTTTGGTTCTGGCCTAGTGGGAACCTGTTGGACTGTTTGGCTCTGGCTAGTGGGAGCCTGCTGGCTTCAGTGACTGGGACCAAGGCATGGGTTTATATACAATTCAGTGGGTCAAGCAAGCAGTTGTTTACAACATTTTGATTGGTTAGTACATGTTATCTATCAGCAACACTTGCTTTCTCTCAGTTCTGAGAGACATGGTTTTTGTTTATATATTCATCAATATACAATTACTTCTTCTTTTATCATTTTTATCATAACTTGTTTTTATGACATGTTTACGTACATTAGAGCTTCTTAACAAGAGTGATAAGAGAGCTTAGCACACTGGAGTTTTTGGCAAGAGTGATATGAGAGCTGGCCCCATTTCACCAGTAGCTTAGCTTAGCTGTTCAAAAGTTCCACATACATACTATGTCCATTATTGAGTCACAGCATAATTTACATAAAAGGTCTATTATTGTAACTATCTCCGGGTCATCAATCTCAGATAAAAGTGTAGTAATATTAAGGACATAATTAAGATTATTGATAATATTACTACCCATATTTCCCATGGATTCATTTTTATTTATACCCATTTAAGTATGTGTTGGTGGAGCAGTGTAGATGCAGATAGGAGCAAATAAACACTTATGACCAGACTGTTCCTATCACTTTGTAATAAAAGTAAATTTTTAAAAAAAAAAGGTGCGTTCACCACCTTAATATGGGTCTTCTTTCTTTTGCCCCTGCCACTACGGCAGAGGGCTAGGCTCTTCTTTTCCGCTTTTCCTCCTGCTGCCATGGCAGGGGGTAAGGGTCCTTTCCATCTCAGAGCCCCCTCCCATCACTAGGATGGGAATCTCCTTTCTCAAGTTTTCTAATAAATCTTGCTTTAAAACTAAACTGTGTCCGCACGAAAATTCTTCTTTCCTCCTAGACAAGAATTGAGGTTGCTGCCGTATATGGGGTCAAAAACCCTACAACAAGTCTTACCCATAAAGATCATCTGGTCCCTCTCCTCCAACCTACCAGGTCTCATTACCCTCACTTACTTTCAAAGGAAAAGTTACTCTGTCGTTGGGAATCTTTAGGATTGATTCACATCCCAGAAGCACAGTGGGCTCAAAATGGAGCTACCTAAGCAGCGATTCAAAGAACCAAAACCCCAGAGCTCGCTGCCGGGTGGCCAGCAGGTGGAGCCTGTTGCCAAATGGTGCACTGGCCACCCACCCGGGGACAGCTCACCAACTGCGTGTGGTGGCTGGAATCAGGGCTCTGAGCATGCAGACAGCCCCGGCCTGACACCCACCAGCAGCCAACAGGCTGTTGGAAGTTTTAATCCCCAGACTGTCGGCAACACCCACCTCACCACATACCTGGAGCCAAGTAGAGGGACTAGGGTTACAAAAAAGACAACATGCAGTGGGTCATTCTTGTAAAGAGAATGCCCTTTATCGGAAGTTGGCCTGCCTCTTTTATAGTCTGCCTAGTTCCTCCCAGTATTTTCCCAATGCTCAAGCAACTCCTAAGCTCCCCCGAGGGCATCTTTAAAAAGGGGAAGCAGGGAAGAGGGAACTTGTGGTCAAGCCAGGGGCTGAATGAATCAGACTAAGATTGCCCATCCTGTTACCCCTAGAGAAACAAGCTAAGCTGTGGAGTTAACCCTTGGGAGACCCGGCCATGCACCAGACCTCAAAGTCACCCTCTCCCCAATCCCACCCACCATGCAGTGATGGCGGCAGGTGGGGCCCGGGCCTGCCCTGTTCTCCAGACCTCTCCCTTCAGTGTACTCACCATGAAGGGAGCAGCCTCTGGAGCTCAGGCAGGCCAGGGAACAGCTTATCGCGTGTACTCGGTGGCTGGAATCAGGGCTCTGAGCACGGAGATGGACCCGGCCTGGCACCCACCTGCAATTCTTTAGAGCATAAAAAATGTAGCTGTTTTAGCCGCTTTTATAATTTTTTTAATTTTTAATTTTATTTTTTTATTATGTTTTTTGACAATCATTGCATAGTTAATTAGGGTAAAGAGGCTCAAGGGCTATAGGAAAGTGGTAAAGCTTTTGTAATTTTTTTAACTAGAGGAATTATAGCGTGATTTTATTAGTATCATAGAGATATGCTTTTGATTATTGTTTGTTTATGGGGTTATACAGCCTATAATTGTGGGGGGGATCTAATATTTGAAACTTTTGTCTTGGATTCCCTTGTAACATATTTCTCCATTAAATGATGGGCAAGTTGTGGAAACAGAAATGTGGTAGGATTGTATTACTAATTAGTAGGTAATCGCATGTGACTTGGCCTTGGAGTCCGGTCTGTCACCCAATGGCCACTACTGAAGAATAATGGCTTGCTTTGAAGAAAATGCTTATGGTAACTTATAGAATTATCCTTAAGAGCACCTGGTTGACCATGAAGTAAAAAATAAAATAATCAAACATCTGTGCATTCCCACTTAGTCACGAAGTAAAAATAGAACGAACGACTGTGCAGAGCTGTGTGATGTATCTAAAAGGACAGCTTCTTAGTGAGCTGCTGCAAGAGGGCACCGAGAGACAGTGTCCGTGTCTTTATCTCCGACTCTACGCACCCTTCCCGAGCTTTGAACTTGTCTGGAGCTGGCCTCTGGCATAAGAGTCAATAAAGAGATTCCTGGGCTCCTTCCAGATTTATCTGGGGGGCACTGTGGATCCAGGAATCGGTTTGGTTTCAGCCGTTGCCGGCTTTGGGAGAGTTCCACCGGCAGGGATGTCTGATTCCTACTTGTCAGTGTCAACACCAATGTGCGTTGTTACCTCTGCGGGTGACTACCACGGTCTAGAGCTAGGGGAGGACAGTGGGGAGGGCCCGGTTCCATGGAGGTTGTGGAAGTAGCCTGAGGAACAATCGTTAATATGCATGGGAGCATAGCCACCATTGCCACGGGACATGGGAGTCCCGTGTTTCCCGCAGGCACTCTGTCCGCAAGCAGGTTGTCACTTCTGGTGCAGAAGTTTGCATGGAAGAATGCCTTTTCTCTTTTGCCCCTAGCCACAGGGTGGGACTGCTTCCCCCTTGGGCTGTGCTGGACACTTCGCTCTCTCTGGACCCAGCCTGGGAAGGTGGGCATCTTGTTTGCTTATTTGAATGTGTCCGTGCTGCAGCTGACTGTTCAAAATGAACATTGCCTCGATTCTGGATCCACTTGGTTCTGTTCACTGGTATTGATATGACAATCATCTGGGCTGCCTATCCTGTACCCCAGGCCCACGAGGATCCACAGGGACAGACCCTGCCACTTCAGTCACAGCTTCTGGCGCATGGCCAGTCCTCAGAGAAGGCCACACCCTTTCTGTAGGATACAGAGACCTGTGCCATACACAAACACACAGCTAAGTGATAAGTGATGGGCTCATGAGGTGGGTGTGAAGCAGCCGGAATTCTAGACTGTGTGTCAGTGAATTCCAGCCCTTTGAACCAGGAAAGCCAGTCAGTGAAGAAAGGAACCCGCCCCATGTCACATGACTTGAGCTAGAAAGAGATCTCCCACCTGCTATCTCACTTCCCAGATGGCCACGGCCGGGAGACTTGGGCCATCCTCTGCTGCTTTCCCAGGGAGCTGGATCAGTTGGACTGGTGTTCCTGTTGGATGCGGGTTAACCAGCTGTAGCACGTTTTCCTCCTTCCTGCCTAATGAAAGCTGTTGGGCTGAGTCTTTGGACTTGAACATACTGTACATCGTAGTATTATCTGACATGAAGCTAATATGCAAGCATTTATTATTATTTAGTCTTTAGGAAGAATGGGGCTAATGCAGTGACATAAAACACTGATCTTCTGCAGTGGCAGCATCTCCTACGGACACCGGTTCTAATCCTGGCTGCTTCACTTCCCATCCAGCCCTCCGCTTGTGGCCTGGATACAGCAGAGGATGGCCCAAAGCCTTGGGACCCTGCACCCGCGTGGGAGAGACCTGCTGGCTTCAAACCAGCCAGCTCTGGCTGTTACAGCCATTTGAGGAATCTGTCTCTCCTTTCCGCTCTGTAAAATCTGCCTTTTAAATAGAACAGAAGTCTTTAAATTAGGGAGCACACGCAGTGCTTGTCTTTCTGGGTATTTCACTCCTCACAATGTCCTCTGGTGAGAATCAGGGTTTTAATCTCTGCTCCTATCATTGTCGGAGGGTGGCGGGGCAGATCTGAGTAGAGGAGTTATACAGCAACAAGACGTTTCTCCAGGCCCCGGGTACACCTGTCAGGAAGCGAGCGATCTGCCTGCCCCTGTCCACCTGCCGGATGCCATGTATTTTACTGTTTTCTCCTCACGGAGAGACGAGCGTTTGCGTTGGTCTTGGCACGGAGCTGCCCTCTCCTCCCTGCGGACCGGGCCCTCAGGATCCGAGAGGCCATGCGGCTGCCCCAAGGTCACACCGAGAAGAGCTCGGGGGCCGCCTCACCTCAAGACGCGGCCGCCGGAGGATAGCCCCGGGAACGCTTCCCCGTTCCTCCCGGTGTTCGCGAACGTTCCCGCGCCAGCCCGGCGGCGGCCGCGCGCCTGGGCCTCCACTCCCGGCCCGGGCCACCCGACCCCCGGCGCCTCTGTTGTGCTTGCGGCTCCGGGAGCCACGTGCTGCCCTGGGGTGAATGAATCGCGCGTCCCCACCCCCGCCGACAGCCAATCCCGGCGCCCCAGAACGCCGCCACTTCCGCCTATGGCAGGCCGCGGCCCAGGCTTGGCGGCCCACGTGAGGCTCCACGGCCGAGGGCGTAGGCGGGGGCGCGCCCGGGGGCGGGACCTGCTTCTCCTCGCCACCAATCCGGACGCCCGCCGGGGACGCCAGGGGCGGGGCTGACGTGGGGCGCCAAGGCTTAAACGCGAGGGGTAGGCGGGCCTTGGGAGGAGTTCCGAGTAGGGGGAGCTGTGAATGGCGGAGCGCTCCGTCCAATAGCAGGAGGGGCTGGGCTGCCGGGGCCAATCGGAAGTCGGAGGGGGCGGGGCCGCGGCTGCAGCAAGTTCGGTTGCGCGGAGACCGCAGCTGTTCCCTGTCAGGGGAGGCAGCGGCTGTGGAGGCGGCGGCGGCGGCGAGGAGGTGAGTGTCCGCGGCGGCGCTCCGCGTCTTCCTCTGCCTGCGGCACGCGGGTCGGGGCGGGTGGGCGTGCGCCGGCGCCGCAGCCGTGAGGGATGCTTATGTAAGGGTCGGACGCGCCGAGGCGGCGGCGGCAATGTGCAGCGCGACACGACGCGGCGCGACGCGGGCCACGTTCGCCGCCCCTCCTGCGCACCCCGCGAGCATCCCTGGGGCGGGCACCCCGCGGGTGTGGGCCCCTCGCCAATCCATGCTGCAGATGGACAAACTGAGGCACGGAGCCCTAAGTCATCACCACCACGGGGTCCCCCAATCTGCCCTCCCCAACCTGTCGAGGGGTGGCACTTAAAAGACACAGGTGCAGGGTCAGGGTTCACGGGGACTGGGGTGGTCTCCCTGCCCCTTGGGTGCCCGAGGCTGCCCAGGTGGCAGGTGGCGTGCGCCGGGTCCAGGCCCGTTAACTTGCAGAGCTTCTAGAAGTTTGCAAAGTGCATGGAGGCACCTGGCGCGGAGGCCCTTGCGGGGCAGGTGGCTCCCAGCGTGACTTGCCCTGTGTACTTGGAACAAGTTCCTTTCTCCTCTGGAGAGCTCTTTCCTCATCCCACATAGATGATGGACTTCAGTCAAGGTCCTCGGTGCCTGACCTGGGGCAGATTTCGCGAACGTTCCTTCTGATGGCCGTGTTCTGTTCCACACGTGCAAGGGCTTGTAACCCCCACCGCACCTCCCCATTCTGAGGATTACGGAGGCTCAGGGAGCATGGCACTTGCCCCTGGGGTCACCTGTGCCTTACGTGTGATGCCCCTCTTTGCTGAGCTGGGGTGTGCCCAGTGTTTTTGTTGATGCGCAACGACCCTGCCCCATTTTTATACCTGAACTCTTTGGCACAGCCCCTGTCACGTGCAGAGCCCCGGACTGGGTGCTGAGAGACCATGTGGGTGGTGGGGAGTTAATCTTTGTTCTAGAATTGCTGACAGACTGGTTGGGGAAGAGAAAAATAAATACCAGCTAAGCGGCTGGTGGGCCGTGGGCAGGGATGATGGAAGAGGACGCACAGGGCTAGCCAGCGCTGAAGCAAGGGAGGGAACCCTTGGGCTGGAAGGGGGTGGATTGGGAGGCAGCTTCCTGGAGGAGGAGTTACAAACCTCTTTTTGATGCCACTGGCGGTAACAGTTGTAACAGGCAAAAACCAAAAGACAAAAGAACAGAACAAATCGTTACTGGGTATCCTGTGAGCGGGGAGTTTTTAGCGACTGGAAGGTGCCAGAGGAAGGAGCAAGGAGAACCTGGGGGAAATAGCTGTGGGCTGGATGGGAGGCGTGAGCAGGCGTGGGTAAGGAGGTGTGCTGCGAGGCCGGCCCAGGCGAGGAGGTGGGATGGCTCCCAGACGGCTGGGCCCAGCAGCAGCCTGTGCTAGGGCCGGCTCCCTTTGGGTTTGGGCGAGCTTCCCGGTATCCATATGGTGTTCCAAGGCTTGTCCTGCTACAAGGGGCCTCGCGCCCCACGGCTGCTCAGTACCTGTTGTTTGAGTTTCTTGGGGCTGCCAGCCAGGGTTACCCCACCTGCGTCGTCTCCTCTGTCTGGCTGTGGGAACATGCCACCGTCTGGCTGGTCTCTGCCTGTTGGAGTGGGGCTCCCAGGACCTCACCTGCCTGCGAAGTGCCCACAGGGACAGTCTGTCCTGCTTTCTCCCTGTCTCACCTCACCCCCGGCCCCAGCACTGTGTCAGTGCCCGTCCTCCCCATCCAGTGCACAGAGGGCACCAGGATGGGGCAAGCCTTGACCCCAGTCCCACTTCCTCATTCCAAGGGGTGATTTTTGTGCCCTTCTCCCCTGGTCTTCACCGTGCCTGGCACAGCAGTGAGGACAGACAGAGTGAATTTGTGTACAGTGGCTCAAGTGTGGATGCCAGTGAGGGAAGGGTACAAGCTGGGGAATGTGGAATGTTCGGAGTGGTGGTAGAGACCAACACTGCTGTCGGGGGCAGTGGGTCGGGGTGGAAGTCCTGTGTGGCCCCGAGCCTGCCCACATCTCAGTCCAGTGTCTTCCACGTGAGCTGGCTGCCTCGCCCAGGTCAGCCCTGTCTTTTCCTTTCTCCATTCCCACTTTCTAAAAATATTTATTTGTTTACTTGAAACCCAAAGTTACAACGAGAAGGGAGTTGATCTTCCATCCACCTCGTCAACCCCCAGATGACTGAGGCTGGGCCAGGCCATGACTTCATCTGGGTGGATGGCAGGGACCCATGCCCTTGAGCCATCCTCCGCTGCTTTCCTAGGCATATCAGCAGGGAGCTGGATCAGAAGAGGAGGAGCTGGGACTCGAACTGGTGCCCATACGGATGCCGACATTGTAGTCAGTGACTTAACACACTGCACCTTGGTGCCCGTCCCCATCCTACCCGCTTCTGAACAGACTCCTCCCTGCTCCTTGCATTCCAGGAGGGCCAGTGAGCTTTTCATCTGAGGCTGTATTTTGCCTGGAACCTTGCCTGGGCTGGAGTGGTGTCACTCCCCAGTGCTCCAGACTTGGTTGTGAATGTGGGGTGTGAGGGCAGAGGGTGGGGGGGTCCTGGAAGGCAGAAGCCATTGCTCAGTACACTGTGAGCCACCTTTCACTTGCCCAGGCAGCTGCTTCCACCTCAGCCCTCTTGGAGACCATGCACGTTCCCTGAGTCGCTTGGTGCTGTCCCTCCTCTGGGTCCCCATGGCCCAGTTTTCCTTGGAGCCTTTTCCCTTTTCTGATCCCATCAAAATGAGGTTACCCTCCAAGACACAGGGCTTTTCCTTAGAAGCTTTTGCCCAGCTTCATAAAAGGGGAGCTGTGTTTTCACTTGACGCCACTAAGTCACTGCCAGTGCTTGGCCCGGATGGCGAAAGCCAGCCTTCATGGGCATGTGCAGTGGTACTGCTGGCCCGGACCTTGCCATCCCCATCTGTGCCTGTCGTTATCTCCCGTGACTTCCACAGCAGCCATTGCCAAGGGGACTGCTAGGTGGCATTTGCGAGTTAAGTGGCGAGACAGCTTGCCTGGAGTCACGCAGCTGGACAGCCAGCGGCGAGGCTGGGACTGGCCTCGGGCGGCAGGCTCTAGTTCCGGCTGGGATGCCGGCTGCCTTGCTGGGGTCGTCTCTTTGGGCCTGCCAGTTGGCAGCTCCGGACAGCGTGTTTTTGGCGTGTCTGCAGGCAGGAGCCTGTGCTGTTCTGCTGTAGTTCCTGATGCAAAGCATGCTATCAACAAATATTTTATTAAGCTGCATGTCCCCAACGTTCAGCTGTACCTTGACGTAATCTCTTGACGTCACCGGTTTCTTTGCTAGCCCCGTGTCTCCATTTGGCTGCCCACTGACGAGTGCTTTGAGCTATCTGACAGGTGTGGCCTTTCAAAGAGGAACATCCTGGAGTGGCATTAGGGGGTGAGCCAGAAGAGAAAATGAGTGTTCAGAGTTCTGCAGGGGCCGGGTTTGGTGCCACGCCATGTGTGTTAGCCCAGCAGGTGCCTCTCAGGGCCCGGTGAGGCGGGTAGTCCTAGTTCCCCTGTTTTCCAGCTGAAGAAAGAGGCTCTGAGGGTTCTGGGTGTGGTGGCAGCGTTGCCAGAGGTGGAGCGCAAACAGGCAGATTGCAGAGCCTGCACCACCTGTGGTGTCCAGCCCCTTCCCCCTGCACTGAGCTGGAAGCAAAGAGAAGTTCTTCCCTGGGCCACAGATCCATGTTCTGCCCCTCTTGGTCTCTGGGGAATGCCTTGGAGAACCGAGGATAACACGTTTTCTTTTTTCCCCTTTGCTTTAGATAGTGTCCGCCTTCTGAAGTGCTTGCAAAAACACTCAGGGTAAGTTGAGTGCCTGTATCATCCAGGCTGGGGGCTGCGTGGGGCCGTGAGTGGAAGCCGCCGTGGGTGCCAGCCGCGTGGTCGCCGTGTCAGGTCTTGAGAGCAGTCAGAGCGAAACCCCAAGCTCTGATTTCTGGATCAAACCCATCTGAGCTTGGTTTCTCTGAGTTGTCTTTTTTAAAGGAAAATGATGTCTATTTCCCGGACTCTCCTCTTGGCAGCCGGCCAGCCCTAGCAGGAGGTGTGGCTTGTGGCACAGGGCCGGATAGGACCCCTTCTTTTTGGCTTGTGTGGAGGAAGAAGCTGGACAGTGAGGGGCCTGGGGTGTTGTGCCGGATTTTGAAATCCCCAGAAAATCATCAAGTCTGAAGTCGGTGCTAAGGCATAAAGGTGGTTTATTAAGGTTAGCCTAAGTCTCCCAGCCACCCCTCCACCCAGCAGGGTTGGGTGGGGAGGGGCAGCCGCAGCTGAGGCTGCTGCAGGATCCCCAGGGAGGGCAAAAGAGAGAGCCCGAGTGAGAGCCCCCCCACTGAACAGCCTGGTGTTCTTGTACATTTTAGGCTATTAATTATACAGTCATGGTATAGCAGGCTTCTTTCGGTGGGTTTGAACGAGCAACTTTTCAAAAGTACAAGTTGATGAGCTGTAGGGCGGTGGAGCTTATCTAACACCAGGGACCTCCTTCCTGAGGAGTGGTCTGCCTACATGACCTGCAGGTGTCCTGCCGGGTGTAGACTATCAGGCCTGGAGTTCATTCACACAGCCCCCAGCCAAGCCATTAAGGCAGGAATTACAAAAAGCAGAAAACATCTAGGTTCTTCAAGGGCATAAGGCAGCTGTGGCACAAGGGGTGACCCGGCCAGCTGGTCGTAGAGGCACTTGACGTGTGGGCTTCCAGCCTCTGCCAGTCACAACGGCGAGGGAGTGAGATGGCCTTGTCCGTGTTGCCCTCCACCTGGTGCTTGGCCAGCAGTGTCCCATACAGCTGTGCCCCCGCCCCCTTTAAGGCCTTCCTCCCTCTGAGGCCCCCTCCCAACCTACTGCAGGTGGCTGGGCTCTGCCGGCCCTGGACCTTCTGCTGCCGCGGGACTGGGTGGACGTCCTGGCCGAGCGCTTCCTCCTGTGACCCCAGGACAACTTTCCCAAGGCCACGGCTCAGAGCTGTGGGAGGGTTCCTTTGCAGAGTGCTTGAGTCTGCTTTTCCACCCTTTGTGTGGGGATCTTTTCCCAGCGGACACATCAGAACCTGTGAGTTGGCCTCCCGCGTGGGATTTCCC